>NC_137685.1:12036403-12041403 GCF_963989245.1 Nansenia antarctica | reverse complement strand
TGCTAATGATAATGCTAATAATAGTTTTTTTTATCCTAAACAAAAATATTTTTAAAAAGCCATTATCTGTGATATGATTCAATTCTTTATTGTATCCAATAAAATCATTGTTGAATCTACTGTATTTAAATATAGCGGTATGCATTCATGTGCTTGTGAATGTAGTCTATGAGTCAACGTGTGTGTACGGCGCTGGAGGCAGATAGAGGTGAATGGTATCAAACATGTGTGTTTGATGTTATTCTTGATTCCAGCCCATGCACTACAATGAGCACCATCCTCCCATGTCTACCTCCACCAGCCTCCTCTGGTGTACCGCCTAGCATTAGCCTCGGGTTAACAGAAGAATCAATTGCGTCATTAAATGTTCCTCCTCCTCACAGCTCCTCACCCGGCACTAATTAACCCCTCTGGAACTCTCATGTCTCAAGGGCATCTGGGAAACGCAGTTCTTTTCAAAGATGGGCAAAAAAAAATCAATACCTCACTGTTCCATAGTGTGCAAATCACACCGAGCCATACAGATATACGATTACATGCCCTGTCAGAAAAGGCTTTGAGAATTCATCATTGCAAACAAGCTATTTCTCAGTTGAAGGAGAGGTTTTTATCCAGACCTCGAGCACCTTGTTAGGACGCACAAATATGACATGGTCTGGTCAGTTGGTCCACAAGTCGGCAGCCGATTTAATGTTGATGTTACAGTACATGTGGGAAAACGGTACATGTGGGAAAACTAGGGTTAGGGTTAGGTGCTAGGGTGCTACGGTTAAGGTTAGGGTTAGGGTTAGGATTAGGGTTAGGGGTAGGGTTAGACATGCCAGCATGTACCAAGTCGACGTAGCACCTAACCCTAATCCTAGTTTTCCCACATGTACCGTTTTCCCACATGTACCGTAACATTGACATGACAATGACACACTCGCTAGTCAACTAACACAGCTTGTTTTGTGAGCCTGCCAACAATGTAAAGTAGTGTTATAGTTAACTAGGTAGCAGTGGGGATTACTCACTAGCGAGTGTTGTGTTGTGATTTTCAACAACGTTGACGTGTATTTCTGTGTTTTAAAAATAAAAGTCTGAACATTTTGATTGATTGCCCGACTCGCAGTCCAAATGACCAGACCGTGTCACAAATGTCATTCCCTTCTGTTTTAGGATTATTACAATGTGGCTCATGGACTCCTTCATGACTGTACACGGGCTCTGCGTTAATGGTCGAAGTTAATTGAACCATGTTTGTTTGTTTCATTTGGGTTGTTTTCTCGCAGCATTTGTTGGATTTGTCATCTCAGGATCCAAACTTTTAGGAACATTGATAACTGAGGAACTTTTCGCCTCTGTTTGTTCTCAAGCCTCGGGAATTGTGTGTGGTGTGTATTATTTTATATTTTTTTTATTTAAGTTATTTTTTCTGAGTGGGGCAGTCCCACTCATATTTTTCATTTTTATTTGACAGATATAGTAGAGATTTTGACAGGAAGGATGGGTGAGAGAGAGAGGAGGGATGACATGCAGGATATGTCCCCGGCCGGAATCGAACCGGGGACCCTGCGGTTACAGGGTCAACGCTTAACCCGCTACGCCACCTAAGCACCCTTGTGGTGTGTATTTTAGTGAGGTAAAGTGTTTTATGATGCTGCTTGGCACAGGGCCTGCAGTACATCCTTCTCTATCAGAGTCAGAGTCATGTGTGACTGGACATGTTCAGCCAATGTCCCTCCATGTTGGCTCCAAACACTATACAATAACACTGTCACTTACAAAACTAGTAAGTGCAACCTAACAGAGTATTTGAATGTTTGGCGGCCATTCGTATTCAGGAGTCTAAGGGTGTGTTGTTCTCACTAGAACATTTGCTTCACTTGGAATCGGAGTTGAGGATAAAATTCGCTTTGTGAGAACGCGCATTCGAGGTCACTCCCGGAGCAAACATCCGACGGATGCTCTGCTTGAAAAGGGTGGTTTCGCTCCGGTTAGAAACGACGCGTCGCGGCTGTCCATAGGAAAACAACAGCGCATGCGTGTTGATCTGGATAAGAGCGGGACGAACAGGCAATTTTTTAAATTTTTCTGACCAATCAACTACCACGTCTGTTGCTTCGATTGCGTATGTTACTTAGTTTACATGAAGGGCTGTGAGAACGCAAATCAGAGAAATAATGTATGCAACAATGTTGCAAACTCATCCACTTGCTCCTGCTCATGATTGGGACTTTCATGTGAGAACATGACCTTAAACTCAGTTCGCCTAACTCTGTATCGACTATTGCTCTGCTCTCTTGGCATCCAAATCCAGCGAGTAACCAGTCTGAAAACCAGAGAGCTGTGCAGTACCATAAGCCAGTTGAATCGACTGACACACAGCACCACAGGGGGGACCAGAACTCCAGCAGAAGTAGATGCATTTGACGATTTATGAGGTGTTTCTCTCAGCTTTATCTCTTTAATCACTATTGGAGATTCTATTAAGATACCGGCTCCACCTCTTCTATTGTGTAGTCGCTGTTCCCCGAATCAAAGAAATGGTAAATAGAAGAATGAAAAGAAATCATAAAAAAAATAATAGAAGCTTAAAAAACCCGAGGCTAGAAAATGTCCCAGAGAGATTAGAGAGCTCCCAATTATCAGAACGTGTGATAACACATAAAAAAAAAAAATACATTTAAGGTACAGCTCTCAGTCTGAGGTCAGAAGCGTGCTGTCTGTCACCCCTGTGCTGATGGTCTAACCTTGACCCACAGTGCATCTCTCCAGTGTTTCACCTCCACCAGTCTGCCTCAGTATTGCACCAGTGAATAGGGCGCTTATGTAGATCATGCATTGATAAGAGGATATTGTTGTTTTTAAATATGTGTGCCATAAAGGTGAGTGTTGTGCATCTGTCATGTACCTCGGGTATGTTCTACGTGTGTGTGTGTGTGTGTGTGTGTGTGTGTGTGTGTTTGTGTGTTGGACAGGGGGCAAATACAAAACAGTATAGTTTTGTGTGTATGTTATATATATATATATATATATATATATATATATATATATATGTGTGTGTGTGTGTGCCAGTGCATTGAGAGAGAGAGAAAGGGAGAAAAAGTAAGAGTGAGTGTGCGTGTGCGTGCGTGCATGCGGGCATGCGTGTGTAAGGGGGGGGGGGGGGACAAGAACTTCAAAGTGCTGCTCTCAAAATGAGATCAACTCAGCGTTGATCTCCAACCCCAGGCCAAAACACACACACACACACACACACACACACACACACACACACACACACACACAAAGAGACAGAGAGAGAGAGAGAGAGAGAGAGAGAGAGAGAGAGAGAGAGAGAGAGAGAGAGAGAGAGAGAGAGAGAGAGAGAGAGAGAGACTACATCTGGCAGTTCACCAATGTTACCTTTATGGTAAAACATCATTGACACAGTTTTGAATGGTTGTCCATGATGAATTATTCAACATAAATCTTGTTCACCTCTGTCAGCAGCCACAAGAGAGCCTTGTAAAAGCTTTTATTTAAAAAAAGCAAGAAAAAAAAGCAGAAGAAAAAGGCTATGGTTTTTGCATGTCATGTGACATAGACTTTGAATGGAAATTCACAGTACAGCAATAAAACACAATGTAAAACCCCAATTTGAACAAATATATTTGGAAAACAAAATTCAGGAGGGTTTTGGAATGACATTGCCCCGTTGTATAATGGATATAAATAAGAGAAGAGGTACAATAATAAAAATAGGGCATTTGTAGGACCCATCTGTAGGACCAGACCTGGGTCTCATCTGTCCTCCTTGGCCACTAATGGACCGCTCAGCCCCACAGGGAACACTCGCAGGCTGCCTGACTGCCACACACACACACACACACACACACACACACACATACAGACACACACACACTTACGCGCGCGCACACACACACACACACACACACACACACTTATGCACACACACACACACACTTACGCACACGCACACACACACACACACACACACACACACAGACGGTATGCGTGTTGTGGGAACCCTCTCACTTGACCAGGGGAAAAATAGTACACACAGAGCTAGAGAGACGGGGATGATGGGGGGAGGGGCGATATCTCCCTCATCAGGGAAAAAAGCATAGGCTATATCATTCAGCTCCAAAAGGTCAAAAAATTATAACTGGGGTCTCTCTCCTGGAGGGGCTGGCAGTAGGTAGCTGGACTCCGTACGTTCAGTACCGGGGGGGGGGGGGGGGGGCTCCGTCGCACGCGGGCTTCCCCGGGGGCCACTCCTGTGCCTATCTCCGGCTATTCTGTATCAGGCTCGTCACTCAAGCTCTCGTTCTGGGGTTCTCCCCTCAGGTCATCTCGGTCTGGTCACACAAAGACACGTTGTTATAGTGAGTACCCTTCCCGGCGTCGTGCCGTCGTACTGGCAAATGCTGCGACGATGAGGGCTTGTCAGGTCGCTTCGTCCTGTTCTCTCCTCTGCTGGCACAGCTGCTCCGCTTAAGGAGCCCGCGCTCGCCACTGTGGTGATTGGCGGACGCAGTTCAGCCGTGCGAGCGGAAAGTAGCAACTATCAATTATCCTGCCTAGGGGCTCGGGGGGAACTGTCCGTCGTACTTTACCCCCCCGGCTTAGGGGAGCTGGTGAGCGGGTTGCCACAGTGTGCACACACACACACAAGCGTGTGTTACAGCATCACAAATCCCCCACACAGCCAAGCATACACACAAGGATAGAGCCCTACAACAACGAGAGCTTTGACATGGCGGGAAAGGGGAAGTGGTTTTAGGAGCTAATGCTCATAGTACAAAGTGTGTCATGATCCAACTATTTCTGTTGTATGTATATATATATATATATATATACTGTATATATATATCTGTCATGGTAAGCTCAGTGGGTTATGATGAGGGTACATGGGGAAGTGGCTTGCCTGTTGGCGAGTGTTATTTGAATGGTGTTCATTTCCTACCTGAGAGAAGGAGAAGTGAGAAGGAAGTGATTGAGAGAGACGGCATGTT
>NC_137685.1:12003903-12031403 GCF_963989245.1 Nansenia antarctica | reverse complement strand
AGGGAGAGCGGGTCGAGCTGCCTGAAGATTTTTTTTTAAATAAAACACCCCCCAATTCCTTCATAGCCCTCTGATTCTATTCAGGAAGTTTCCATGGTTACGTGTCAGATTCCAGCAGGATATGGCTGCGGTTGCTCTCTCTCCCTAGCGACTCAGTACTCTGCAGCTGTGCTCCACCCCCCCCCCCTCTCTCTCTCTCCCCCCACACAAACACAACATCTCCAATATTTCTCTGATCATTCTTCTTTGATCCCCCCCCCCCCCCCAATTTATCCCTCTCATTCTCCAGTTCTCTTTCTCTCTCTCTCTCACTCTTCCTCCTCTTTCTCTCCGCCGTCATCAGGATACTCATTCTTTTTCATCTGCTTTAAAGAGAGGAAGAAGTGGGAGGAAGGAGAGGGAGAGGTAGGAAGGCAAGACAGAGGGGAGGTTTTGGTGATGGAGGGGTAAGGGGCTGCTGATGCGTTGATAAGGCATCTGTGATCGCCTGAGCATCGGTGTTGCATCGACTTGGTGGCGGCTTGCCAAGACTCCACTGGCGTTATTTGTTTTGCCTTAATCCACTCGCCTGGTTTTCCCTCCATTATTTCCCCTCTCTCGTAGATATGCTTTACATGGATTCACATACTCTCCCTTTGAAGCAATCAGAGCTGTCGTCATATGATTTCCCCACTAGAGTTTGTACACATAGAGCACGGCGCACGACCACCACCCCTTTGATGATAGCCTTTGTGTTAAACAAGGTCGGCTCTTCTCCAACAAGGCCTCGCTCGCGGAGCTGTCTAAAGCGCTGTTAGCATCAGACAGGGAGCCATTAGCGTCATGGCGAAAACCATTGCGGCCACATTTGTATCGCTAGTGCTCATTTTCAGGGTTAATTAAACCTTGTTATAGAGCAGCCCTGACAATATTGGCCATAATGTGCATCGCCATCTCTCTCCGGGCCAATAATGGATACCACAAAACCAGAGGTAGGGGAATGTTGGAAGACTTCACATACACAGTCTGTTCATCAGCCAGGCGTCGTCCTATGGGGCAGAGCAGTCATGTTCTGCCTGGGGTACGGCGGTAGCCTAGAGATTAGAGAGGCCGGCTAGCAATCGGAAGGTCGCTTGGTTTGATCCCTGCCTCAGGAGGGAGCTGCTTGTGTCCCTTTGAGCAAGACACGTAACCTCTCATTTCTCCAGGGGTGCCGACTATGGCCGACCCTGTGCCTAGAGGAAAAAAAGACCAAATTCCAACAATTGACTGACAAGTTGATTGCATGGCAAATAAAAACTATTATTATTAGTATTAAACCGTAGCGAAGTCAGCTTCGAGACACAACTACTTTTGTTGTGTTTTTAAATTGAATTTGAGTGCTTGATTCAGATATTATCGACATGAGGCACTGATAGGGCTTTCACACCGGCAGTTCCGAACGCCGGTTCGCGTTCGGAAACCTCCGAACGTTGGCGCTGTCTGGCGAACGAGCCCGCGTTCATACCAGTGTATCGTTCGCCAGACAGCGCCATCGTTCGGAGGTTTCCGAACGCGAACCGGCGTTCGGAACTGCCGGTGTGAAAGCCCTATGAATGAGAGGTAAACAAGTTTGTGTGTTGGAGACTCATGCTTGTGTCCAGTGGATTGCAAGGGCTATTTTCCAGCTACATTTTTCTTCTGAGCATCTCCCCCCGCCTGCCCACTCACACACCCACCCCCTGCCTCCCGCTCCAGACCCCCTACTGGTCCTCACAGCGGGAGACCAGAGTTTGGACACTATTCTGCTGGTGCTCTAAATCTTATTGGCGTGCGGCCGAAGGAACAGTCCCGTTATGTCCCCTTTGTTTTGTTTTTTTATTGGTTTAGGGGGAAGGCCCTTTCCTGTTTCAGCATAATAATGCCCCCATGCACAACGTGAGGTCAATAATGACATGGTTGGCCGAATTTAGTGTGGAAGAATTTGACAGGCCTGCACAGATCCCTGACCTCAACCCCATCAAACATCTTTGGGATGAATTGGAACGCCGACTGCACGCCAGGCCTTCTCGCCCAACTTCAGTGCCCGACCTCAGTAATGCTCTTGTGGCTGAATGGAAGCAAATCCCCCCCATCCAATGTTGATGTTCCAAAATCTAGTGGAAAGTCTTCCCAGAAGAGTGGAGGCTGTTATAGCAGCAGAGAGGGGACCAGCTCCATATTAATGCCCATGGTTTTGGAATGAGATGTTCAACAAGCACATATGGGTGTGATGTTCAGGTATCAACATACTTTAAGCCATGCTTTTTTTGTTTTGTTTTACAGTGTATCTGTGTTCAGGTCAATCATAATCATAATAATAAAAATAATAAGGCAGGTGACTCAAAAGTATTCTCATTCTGTCTTCACAGATTTCGCAGTGTCCAGGGTAAGTTCAGACCTCTGTTGTTTGCTGTTGTGGTTTTGTGGTTGTAAGGTATCGGTGTTGTTTGGTTCTGGTGTGCTAGTCACAGGGGTGGCCAACCAGCCGGAGACTAAGAGCCCAAAAGATTTATTGGGGTACCACAAAGAGCCACATCATATTGCAGGCTCACAAAAACACTCCCCCTCACTCTCTCTCACACTCACACACACACACACACACACACACACACACACACACACACAATCAATTTCCAAAAGGCTATGAGACCAGTGGTGTCGTTTCAGTAAAAGCCAAGGTATGGCAAGGGGAGTGGGGGGGGTGGAATCTTTCTTCTAATCAGTTATGCAAAAGTCAATTTTAGTGAGTTGTTTCTATACAATTGACTTATATGACATTAAGGTAATGAATAAAGGTTACAACTACAGTAGTAATCTCATGGTACAAATCTCAGGTAGTGGACCTGGTTCAATCTCATTAAAAACAAAACATTACAGATTTAGCTATTCTAGGGACTCTAAATTAGCTGCACTGTTAAAAACACTAGTATTGTAAGACCTCACCTGTGTGTACTTGTCTCTGCTGCCCTTATACCAAAAAAGGTCTGTGTTATGTCAATTTTTCTTTTTTCCCCTGGCATATTTGTGTTACCAGCTCACCTATTAAAAGTGAGACGATTGACAATATCAAAAACATGCTTGCACAGACATATAACTTACTCACACACAAGTTATTGTTACTGGTCCCAATTTGGTACAATTATTACAGAAATTATTGAGAATAGAGATAGTTGACATACTTAAACTAGCTGTTGCACCCTTTAACGTTCGCTTACTAGCTTGTTAGAGTTAGCTTCACAATTGCGGGTGACGTTAGGTCAGGGTTTTCACAAAAATGCCGCTGCTAGGGTCCCAACAAAAACAAATAACTTTCAACACATTACACCAATCCTGAGATCCCTTCACTGGCTACCAGTCTCTCAGGAAATGAATTCAAAATCCTCCTAATTATATACAAATCACAAAATGGTCTTGGACCAAAATACATATCAAATTTCACTTTCAGTCACGCTGCTGCATGCTCTTGGAACAAACTCCCTGAAGAAATCAAACAGGCCCAAACCCTTAAAATATTTAAAAACAGCAGTTATGATTAAACACAAACACTTTTATCAATGTCTTTTTTCCATTAACTATTGTCTTATTAAATGTTTTATCTATTTACTTCTTATATTTGCTTTTATTCATTGTAATTTTTATTTTCTTACTATGCTGCTCTTGCTGTATTTTTAAATTATGTATGTAAAGCACTTTGAATTGCCCCTGTTGTATGAAATGTGCTATACAAAATAATAAACTTGCCTTGCCTTGCCTTGCCTAAAATAACATATTAGGACAGGTTGTAAGGTATCGGTGTTGTTTGGTTCTGGTGTGCTAATCACAGGGGTGGCCAACCAGCCGGAGACTAAGAGCCCAAAAGATTTATTGGGGTACCACAAAGAGACACATCATACATGCAGGCTCACAAAAACACTCCCTCTCACTCACTCTCACACACACACACACACACACACACACACACACACACACACACACACACACACACACACAATCAATCAATTTCCAAAAGGCTATGAGACCAGTGGTGTCGTTTCAGCAAAAGCCAAGGTATGGCAAGGGGAGTGGGGGGGTGGAATCTTTCTTCTAATCAGTTATGCAAAAGTCAATTTTAGTGAGTTGTTTCTATACAATTGACTTATATGACATTAAGGTAATGAATAAAGGTTACAACTACAGTAGTAATCTCATGGTACAAATCTCAGGTAGTGGACCTGGTTCAATCTCATTAAAAACAAAACATTACAGATTTAGCTATTCTAGGGACTCTAAATTAGCTGCACTGTTAAAAACACTAGTATTGTAAGACCTCACCTGTGTGTACTTGTCTCTGCTGCCCTTATACCAAAAAAGGTCCGTGTTATGTCAATTTTTCTTTTTTTCCCTGGCATATTTGTGTTACCAGCTCACCTATTAAAAGTGAGACGATTGACAATATCAAAAACATGCTTGCACAGACATATAACTTACTCACACACAAGTTATTGTTACTGGTCCCAATTTGGTACAATTATTACAGAAATTATTGAGAATAGAGATAGTTGACATACTTAAACTAGCTGTTGTACCCTTTAACGTTCGCTTACTAGCTTGTTAGAGTTAGCTTCACAATTGCGGGTGACGTTAGGTCAGGGTTTTCACAAAAATGCCGCTGCTAGGGTCCCAACAAAAACAAATAACTTTCAACACATTACACCAATCCTGAGATCCCTTCACTGGCTACCAGTCTCTCAGGAAATGAATTCAAAATCCTCCTAATTATATACAAATCACAAAATGGTCTTGGACCAAAATACATATCAAATTTCACTTTCAGTCACGCTGCTGCATGCTCTTGGAACAAACTCCCTGAAGAAATCAAACAGGCCCAAACCCTTAAAATATTTTTAAAAAGCAGTTATGATTAAACACAAACACTTTTATCAATGTCTTTTTTCCATTAACTATTGTCTTATTAAATGTTTTATCTATTTACTTCTTATATTTGCTTTTATTCATTGTAATTTTTATTTTCTTACTATGCTGCTCTTGCTGTATTTTTAAATGATGTATGTAAAGCACTTTGAATTGCCCCTGTTGTATGAAATGTGCTATACAAAATAATAAACTTGCCTTGCCTTGCCTTGCCTAAAATAACATATTAGGACATGTTTGTATTAACACAACATGACATGGACTTGTTCATTAATATGTTCCATTTGAACCAACAGTATTATGGCATTTATACAGTTGGTTTAACCCACCTGAATGAACGAGGATCATGGATCATGTCAAGGTTTTAACATTAACGTTACTCCATGGCTTGTTTATTGAGGAACTGTTAAGGCTACTAGCCAGAGCAGAAACCTCCATGTCCCGCTCCACTCTGCCGTAATGTTCAATAAAAAAAAAAAGTTAATTGAGGACCCCTCCACAGGGTGGGCTGGCTGGTGGTTGTTAGGCGGCGTCCCGCCTCGCTCTCCGTAGTTCGGGAGTACTCCGTACCTCTCGCCGGATGGGTTAGGTTTATCGGTCTCTCTGTCTCTCCAGCTCGGTCTCAAACACAGCTGTCGCAGAGCGGCCCTCACCTGTCTCCGTAACGTGTGGCGTACTGGTAGTGTCTCAGGGGTCTAGAGGTGGGACGCTGGCTCCGGCCCTGTGGCCACCTGTGGTGCACTGGTCTCTGGCTCAGACTGGTCTCTGGCTCGGAGTTTGGGAGGTTCCTCCCCACTCTCGACCTGTGCACTCAAACAGCCATTATTCTATTCAAGATTTATGTATGGGGCGGCTGTGGCGCAGGAGGTAGAGCCGCCGTCTAATATTTGCAAGGTTGGTAGATCGGCGGGTTCGAGCCCCGGCTGGTCACATATCGAAGTGTCCTCCCGATATCGAAATTGCTCCCAATGAGCGGGCCGGGGCCTTGCATGGTAGCTTGCCGCCATCTGTGTGTGAACGAGAGGCCACTGTAAAGCGCTTTGGAATAAGGCGCTATATAAGTCGGTCCATTATGTTAGCGCCACCCACCGGTTTCTCAGCGCTCTGCGCTTCATCTGTCAGGTGCCGCTCAGGTTCATCTGGTCGGACCCTGGCTCCGGCTCTGGGGTTGGGGTGTGTCTCGTCCCTCTCTCTCAGTGCACTAGTCCCTAGGGTCTGGCACATCTCCTACAGTCAGGCACTGGCTCGGACTTCGTAGCTCGGGGAGGTTCCTTCCCTCTCCTCGTTGGCTCGGTCTGGTACCTGGATTGCAGCGTTATTATACTTAATCAAATGCACACGCCGGATGTCCAGCTCTCACCCATCCATGACACGTCTGTCGTAGACGTAGCTCTCCCCTCTCTCCATGGCTTTCGTTCCTCCCTTTATGTGGGGTGCCGGTCCGGGCACAGCTGCCTCGCATCCGCTTGATGGTTGGTGGTTGGTGCTGCGCTGATTGGCGGATGCGGGACAGCTGTGCAAGCGGATAGCCCTCTCTCTCTCTCTCTGTGCTCTGCCTAGGGGCTTGTGGGCACTCTCCGAGGTCCTGAAGCCCCGGGCTTATGAGTGACAGTGAGAGGGATGCCACAGTGTAGTAGTAGTAATATAGTATGTAGTACGATGCCCCAGTTGTGCTTGCCTTGGCTAACCCAACCTGGTGTCATGTCTGATATCTTACCCCTCAGTGTACCGCCAGTCCCTGTGAGATGATGTGTTTGGTCATATGAGCGGGTTCCTCACTAAGTGATATTCCACAATGATTTCACCCCCCCCCTCAAGGGGACAGGGATTAAAGAGAGAGAGGGGGGGGGGGGGGAGTGGGGAAGGGAGGTAGTGGAAAACAAAGAGGTGGTAGCATGTTGTATTAAAGATCCCGGGGCGGAATGCACTCCCGGAGGAACGAGGCATACCGCGAACGGAGAGGAGATGTCAAGTGGAAGAAGGCGTATCACTGAGGCCTCTGTCTGCCTCCCACAGGACCCCCGGGGTAGTGTGTACTCTGATTCACATCGAAAACAAGGAAAGAGAGGAGAGAGAAAAATGCTTGCCTAATTACAAACCAACCGGTAAAGAAAAAAATAGATTTTTAAATGTATATATATATATATATATGGTTCACACAACTCACATCATATTTGTGTTTGTGAGGATTAAAATAAATACATAAATAATAATAATAATTATAATATATTTAATTATATAAATAATAATAATAATAATAATATATATATATATATAATTATTATAATTATTATTTATGTATTTATTTGAATCCTCACAAACACAAATATGATGTGAGTTGTGTGCACCAGAGCCCATGAATAATAAATTGTTAAAAGCACTAGTGATGCTAAAGAGTGAGGAGCGACTTGTACACACCTCTTTGTATCACTTCTAATATTGTTTCCTTCTCATGATCTTAAATGACTCGCAATGACAACGGAATTGTGCTTTGAATATCTGAATATTTAAATGTTGAGGTATTTTAAGAACCGTCTTCATCATTTTTTGACGTCTGTTCACTTGAAGTGGAAGGCTCCCGGCGAAGAAAGAGGAGGAGAAGGAGAAGGAGGGAAAGGTTATTATTGTTCGAGAGGAGAGGTAATGTCCTTAAAGCAGAGTATTCCAACAGTGGAGAAATTAGCTCTGTGTCTACAGCAGACTGAGTGTCTACCCACTCAAACGCTGACTGCGCTTCGATCAATAAGAATGAGGGCCAAATCAAAAGCTAAGGCCTTTTCATTTGCACATCAGGGAGACAGCTGTTCTCTGGAGGGTTGTGAAGTTAATGACAACCTACTGGAGGGGAACTTCTACCAGGGCTGGTGTTGTATACGCAGCAGAGAGCATAGACCACTCATAGACCCCTCATAGACCACCCATAGACCACCCATAGACCACTCATAGACCTCTCATAGACCACTCATAGACCACTCATAGACCACTCATAGACCACTCATAGACCACTCATAGACCTCTCATAGACCACTCATAGACCACTCATAGACCACTCGTAGACCACTCATAGACCCCTCATAGACCCCTCATAGACCCCTCATAGACCACTCATAGACCACTCATAGACCACTCATAGACCACTCATAGACCACTCATAGACCGCTCGTAGACCGCTCGTAGACCACTCATAGACCACTCATAGACCACTCATAGACCACTCATAGACCACTCATAGACCACTCGTAGACCACTCCTAGACCCCTCATAGACCACTCATAGACCACTCATAAGACCACTCATAGACCACTCATAGACCACTCATAGACCACTCATAGACCACTCATAGACCACTCATAGACCACTCATAGACCACCCATAGACCCCTCATAGACCACTCATAGACCACTCATAGATCACTCATAGACCACTCATAGACCCCTCATAGACCACCCATAGACCACTCATAGACCACTCATAGACCACTCATAGACCACTCATAGACCACCCATAGACCCCTCATAGACCACCCATAGACCACCCATAGACCACTCATAGACCACTCATAGACCACTCATAGACCACCCATAGACCAGTCATAGACCACTGATAGACCACTCATAGACCACTCATAGACCACTCCTAGACCACTCATAGACCACTCATAGACCACTCATAGACCACCCATAGACCCCTCATAGACCACCCATAGACCACCCATAGACCACTCATAGACCACTCATAGACCACTCATAGACCACCCATAGACCAGTCATAGACCACTGATAGACCACTCATAGACCACTCATAGACCACCCATAGACCACTCATAGACCACTCATAGACCACTCATAGACCACCCATAGACCAGTCATAGACCACTGATAGACCACTCATAGACCACTCATAGACCACTCATAGACCACTCGTAGACCACTCATAGACCACTCATAGACCACTCATAGACCACTCATAGACCACTCATAGACCGCTCGTAGACCGCTCGTAGACCACTCGTAGACCACTCATAGACCACTCATAGACCACTCATAGACCACTCATAGACCACTCGTAGACCACTCCTAGACCCCTCATAGACCACTCATAGACCACTCATAAGACCACTCATAGACCACTCATAGACCACTCATAGACCACTCATAGACCACTCATAGACCACTCATAGACCACTCATAGACCACTCATAGACCACCCATAGACCCCTCATAGACCACTCATAGACCACTCATTGTAAGGGTTGGGGAAGCGACCTTATTGTGGAGCGACCCTTTGGCGCCCTCTGGTGTTTTATGTATGCATTTGTCTGTCCTAATTAACTGATTTGTACCTGGTGTGTGTTGTTTGGCTGTGGCTATTTAGATCCCTCTGTTTCCCCTCTGGTTGTCGGTTGTTCACTTCATGTTGCGTTTGTTATATGTATACGATTCTTCTTAGCCTTATTGTTCCTCGCCGGATTAGGAAATAAGTATAGTTGACGATTGTAAGTACATTGCTCTGCCTTGTTCCTGTTATTATTTAAAACGTTTATCGGAGACTTGTTTTCTCCTCTTTTGTTTATTCGCTTACTGTGCGGTTATTATTTGTTCCGTTTACTCAAAATAAAGAGTACCGTTATTATTTAGTATACTCCTGCTTCCGTCTACTCTGTTCTACTCTGCGCCTGGGTCCAAACACATTACCCCATCGTAACAGAACAACCGACCATTATGGACCCAGCAGATGTAGAGCAGATTCGCACGGTGCTGAATACCCAGGGGGCTATGGTAGCCCAGCAGGAGCGGAACCAGCTGGCGATGTTTGCGGAGATCGAAAAGCTGACCATCGCCGTGACTAGCCTGGTGGACGCTCAGGCCAACCCCACTCCACCAGCGGCAGCAGCAGCAGCAGCTATGCCTCCTCTACCGCCGGTGACCACGCGGGAACCCCGACTACCTCCTCCCGAACGCTATGATGGACGTCCAGAGGGCTGCAGAGAGTTCCTGACTCAGTGTTCACTGATCTTCAGCCTGCAGCCCCTGTCCTTCCCCACCGAGCACTCCCGAGTGGCCTACATCATCACCCTGTTGACGGGCCGTGCCCTGTCCTGGGCCACGGCCGAGTGGGAGAGTCAGTCGCCGGCGTGCTCCGACGCTACAGCATTCACCCGGGAGTTACGCAAAATATTCGACACCTCCCGGGTGATATCGGGGCACGAAGCCGGTCGGCGGCTCACGGCGTGTCGACAGGGGGATCGCTCGGTGGCGGATTATTCCATCGAGTTCCGCACTCTAGCTAGGGAGGCGGGTTGGGAGGAGAAGGCCCTGGCCGTACTCTATACCCAGGGGCTCTCGGAGGCGATGAAAGACCAACTTGCCCTCCGGGACCTCCCAGAGCGGCTAGACGGCGTAGTGGAGCTCTCGGTGCGTGTGGACAATCGGCGCCGAGAGCGATCACGTGAGAGGGGCTCGTCGAGGGGCGCTCCGTTCCAACCTCCTCCTGCTAGGGAGGCGACTCGGCGGTTCCCGGAGGAGACCACGGAGGAGGAGGAGGCCATGCAGCTGGGCGCAACACACCTCTCCAGCACAGAGAGGCGGCGTCGGCTGGACGAGCGGCGCTGCTTCCGTTGCGGTCGCAAGGGTCACCGCTACAGTGCCTGTCCAGGGACCTCGGGAAACGGGGCAGCCCGCTAGTATCGGGAGGGGTATTAGCGGGTAGGGACATACCCTCGGGTTTCAATGACCCACGAACCTTTTTTTCTGTTAAGGTGCGGTGGGGACACTGTACCCAGCGAGTTCGGGCTCTGGTGGACTCAGGGGCAGCGGGGAATTTAATGCACGAAGGCCTGGCCTGGGGGTGGGGGGTTCCTTTGGAAGAATTGAAAGAACCCGTTCCTGTTCGAGCCCTAGACGGCCGGCCATTGGGGTCGGGGATCATTACCCAGCGCACTATGCCTGTACATATCCAGGTGGGAGGGGGTCGTTGGGAACTCATACGATTTTTTATTGTGGCCTCTCCTGATTGCCCTATTGTGTTAGGTCACCCCTGGTTAGCTTCTCTCAACCCCCGCATTGACTGGTCCACAGGTCGACTCTCCCTCGAAGCAGGCTCCGTCACAGTGCGTACTGAGTCTCCGCCTCAGATATATTGGGACCTGGGGGAAGTGTTCAGTAAATCTCGGGCCGAGAAATTACCCCCCCATAGACCCTATGACTGTGCCATCAATCTGCTGCCGGGTACTGTGCCGCCGCGGGGACGCCTGTTTTCCCTCTCTCGCCCGGAGAATCTCTCCATGAATAAATACATAGAGGAAGCACTGGCCGCGGGTCATATCCGTCCTTCCACCTCGCCCGCTGGCGCAGGCTTCTTCTTTGTGGCAAAGAAAGACGGGGGACAGCGTCCCTGCATCGATTACCGCGGTCTAAATGACATTTCCATAAAGAATCGCTATCCCCTGCCCCTCATGGATACCGCCTTTGAGTCACTGCAAGGAGCAAGGGTGTTTACCAAACTGGATTTACGCAATGCATACAACCTGGTGAGGATGAGGGAGGGGGACGAGTGGAAGACGGCTTTTAACACACCTAACGGACATTATGAGTATTTAGTCATGCCCTTTGGTCTCGCTAATGCACCCGCAGTATTTCAAGCACTAGTCAACGACGTACTGCGGGATTTGATTGGTCATTCGGTTTTTGTGTACCTTGACGATATCCTCATTTTTTCCAAAGACATTACTCAACATCAACGTCATGTCCGTCAAGTCCTCCAGCGCCTCCTCCACCACCAGTTATTTGTCAAGGCAGAGAAATGTGTCTTTCACGCCGACACAGTGTAATTCCTGGGGTTCATTATAACACGGGGGGATTTAAGCATGGACCCTGCCAAGGTTAGTGCGGTGTTAGACTGGCCCCGCCCCTCCTCTTTGAAACAGTTACAGCGGTTCCTAGGGTTTGCTAATTTTTATAGACGCTTTATCCGCAATTTTAGTGCCCTAGCTGCCCCTTTAACTGCCCTCACCAGGTCTACCCTCCGTACGTTCGCCTGGTCCTCGGAGGCGGAGGCCGCCTTCGTGGACCTCAAGCAACGGTTCACCTCTGCTCCGGTCCTAGCCCATCCGGACTCGGAAGTACCATTCCTGGTGGAGGTGGACGCCTCAGATCTCGCGGTGGGGGCGGTGCTCTCCCAGAGGTGCAGGAAGGATGGGAAGGTACATCCCTGCGCTTTTTTCTCACGTCGGCTGTCCCCGGCCGAGTGTAATTATGACGTAGGAAACCGGGAGCTGCTGGCCATTAAATTGGCTTTGGAGGAGTGGAGGCAGTGGCTGGAGGGGGCCGCACAGCCGTTTGTGGTGTGGACGGACCACAAGAACCTGGCCTACATCCAGGGGGCTAAGCGCCTCAATTCGCGTCAAGCCAGGTGGGCGCTGTTTTTTACACGCTTCCAATTTTCCATCTCCTTTAGGCCGGGGTCCAAAAACGTCAAGCCGGACGCCCTCTCCCGGCAGTTCGATCCGGCGGACCGGGAGGAAAAACCCCACCCCATTGTTCCGGAGACCCTTATTGTTGCCCCTGTGTCGTGGGGGATCGCTAAAGTGGTGAGAGCGGCGCTCAGGCGGGAGCCGGATCCGGGGGGAGGACCCCCGGGGAGGCTGTATGTTCCCAAGACTGCGCGCTCACGGCTGCTGCAATGGGCGCATGCGTCGCCCCTCACTAGCCACCCCGGGGCTGCCAGGACCCTGGACTTTATTCGCAGGAGGTTCTGGTGGCCCACAGCGGAGAGGGATACGCGCGCCTTTGTGGCAGCCTGTCCTGTGTGTGCGCGCAGCAAGACATCTCGCCAGCCTTCAGCGGGGCTACTCCGACCCCTCCCCATCCCCAAACGCCCCTGGTCCCACATCTCCCTTGACTTTATTTCAGGTCTCCCTCCCTCTGACGGGTTCACTACCATCTTGGTGGTAGTGGACCGTTTCTCCAAGGCGGCCCACTTCATCCCCCTCCTCAAACTCCCCTCGGCCCAAGAGACGGCCGACCTGGTGGTGCAGCACATCTTCCGGGTGCATGGTCTCCCGCAGGACATGGTGTCGGATCGGGGTCCTCAGTTCGCTTCCAGGTTCTGGAAGGCGTTCGCGACCAGCCTCGGCGCCTCCGTCAGCCTGTCCTCCGGTTTCCATCCACAGTCCAATGGGCAGACGGAGCGTGTCAACCAGGACCTGGAAGGCGTGCTGAGGTGCTACGTCTCCGGCAATCCGGCGACGTGGAGTCGGCGACTGGCGTGGGCGGAATACGCCCACAACACCCTCCTCTGCTCATCCACTGGCCTATCCCCCTTTCAGTGCCAATATGGCTATCAACCCCCCCTATTCCCTGAGCAGGAGGAGGAGGCGGAGGTGCCCTCCGTCCAAGCCCACGTCGGTCGCTGTCGCCGGACCTGGAGGCGGGTGAGGGCGGCGCTTCAGCGGGCGTCGGCTCGGTCCCAGCTTCAGGCCAACCGCAGGCGTCGCCCGGCCCCGATCTTTCGCCCGGGGCAGAAGGTGTGGCTCTCGACCCGGGACCTTCCCCTCCGGGTCGAGTCCAGGAAGCTAGCGCCCCGGTTCGTGGGTCCGTTCAAAGTGGTGCGGCGGGTGAACCCGGTGGCGTATAGACTACTACTCCCACCTTCCATGCGGGTTCACCCGACCTTTCATGTGTCCCTACTGAAACCCTTCGTCACTTGCCCCATGTCCCCACCACCCCCCCCTGTTCCCCCGCCACGCATCATTGATGGACAGACTGTTTATACAGTACGGAGGATTATGGATTGCCGGCGGAGGGGTAGGGGCTTACAGTTTTTGGTGGATTGGGAGGGGTATGGGCCGGAGGAACGGTCCTGGGTGCCTCAGAGGGACATATTGGACCCAAAACTAATTACAGACTTCCGCCAACTACATCCTGAGGCACCCAGGTGAACGGCAGGTGCCGTTCGTCGGGAGGGGATACTGTAAGGGTTGGGGAAGCAACCTTATTGTGGAGCGACCCTTTGGCGCCCTCTGGTGTTTTATGTATGCATTTGTCTGTCCTAATTAACTGATTTGTACCTGGTGTGTGTTGTTTGGCTGTGGCTATTTAGATCCCTCTGTTTCCCCTCTGGTTGTCGGTTGTTCACTTCATGTTGCGTTTGTTATATGTATACGATTCTTCTTAGCCTTATTGTTCCTCGCCGGATTAGGAAATAAGTATAGTTGACGATTGTAAGTACATTGCTCTGCCTTGTTCCTGTTATTATTTAAAACGTTTATCGGAGACTTGTTTTCGCCTCTTTTGTTTATTCGCTTACTGTGCGGTTATTATTTGTTCCGTTTACTCAAAATAAAGAGTACCGTTATTATTTAGTATACTCCTGCTTCCGTCTACTCTGTTCTACTCTGCGCCTGGGTCCAAACACATTACCCCATCGTAACACTCATAGATCACTCATAGACCACTCATAGACCCCTCATAGATCACTCATAGACCACTCATAGACCCCTCATAGACCACCCATAGACCACTCATAGACCACTCATAGACCACTCATAGACCACCCATAGACCCCTCATAGACCACCCATAGACCACCCATAGACCACTCATAGACCACTCATAGACCACCCATAGACCAGTCATAGACCACTGATAGACCACTCATAGACCACTCATAGACCACTCATAGACCACTCCTAGACCACTCATAGACCACTCATAGACCACTCAGCATTTCTGAGTTCCAACCATTCCACTCGCACCACCTCAGCCACCTTTGATCACCTTGGTTACTGTAAGATAATGTCGCCTGAAATCTTTAGCCTATATGTACGTATATGTTATGTCCTATTAATCATGAATGAGACTGGGCATTGGTATACGATCATGTGAAAAAATGAGGACACCCCATGAAATATTTAGTTATTTTTCTGGGTTAGGGTTAGGGTTAGGGAAGATTTCCCAAGAAATATGGACATATCAATATTTGATCCTCTTACAAAAATATCTATAGATAAATGTGATGTAATTGACCCAAAAACAATGTGAATTCAACTTTGTTATAATTTATTTAATAACAAATTAACAAAGATGCCAATTCCTACTACCCTATGCCCTAATAGCTGCTATTGCCCCCTTTGGCCGAAATAGGCTCAATTAAACGTCTCAACTGGGAGAAAGCTTTTCCCACTCCTCCTCCATGCAGAATTCTTTCAGCTGTGTGATGTTTGAGGGGCGTCTTGCATGCACAGCCTGTTTCAAATCACCCCACAGCATCTCAATAGGATTAAGATCCGGGCTTTGATTTGGCCATTCCAGAACTCTCCATTTTCTTTATTTTGAGGCTTTTCTTGGTGGATTGTGAAAACTGAAATGTTTTGGGTTATTGTCATGTTGCATGGTCCACATCAGCTTCAGCTTCACGTTTTGGACAGATGGTCTCACATTTTCCTCAAGCACCCTCTGATACAATAAATAATTCATAGTGGACTCTATGATGGGCTTCGTTCAGCTCGGCATTTAACACTATCCTACCTGATAGATTGGTGCCCAAACTTCTAGACCTCGGACTGGACCACCTCCTCTGCCGGTGGTCCAAGGACTTCCTGTCTGACCACCCCCAGAGGGTCAGGATAGGCCCCCACACCTCCACAGCATCGGCCTTAGCACCAGATCCCCCCAGGGCTCCCCTACTCTATTCCATCTACACTCACGACTTCACCGTCCACCCCAGCAACGCCATCATCAAGTTCGCTGACGACACCACCGTGTTGGGCTGCATCTCCAAAGGTGACGAGACCGCGTACCACGACGAGGTGGAGCAGCTGTCAGTCCTGTGTAAAACCAATAACCTGCAGCTGAACAAACTGAAGACCCAGGAGATGATCGTGGACTACAGGAGGAAGAAGACCGTCATACAGCCCCTGTACGTCGATGGGGGCTGCGTGGAGAGAGTCTCCGTCTTTAGATTCCTGGGCGTCCACCTGGAGGATGACCTGACCTGGAGAACCAACACCACGGCGATCGTCAAGAAGGCACAGCAGAGAGACTCTACTTCCTGAGAATACTCAGGAACTACCACCTCAGACAAGACCTGCTTGTGTCCTTCTACCGCTGCTCCGTGGAAAGCATCCTCACGTACTGCATCTGCGTGTGGTTTCTCAGCTGCACAGCCGCAGAGAGGAAAGCGCTCTAGAGGGTCGTCAACTCGGCCCAGAAGATCATCGGATGCCCTCTCCCCTCCCTGGAAGAACTGTACAACTCCCGCTGTCTCAAGAAGGCAGTCAAAATCCTCAAGGACCCCCACCACCCTGGCAATAAACACTTCATACTGCGCTCAGGCAGGCGCTTCAGTATCATGCCCAACCCGGTCTAACAGACTAAAGTTCTGTTTCTTCCCCAGATCCATAAGTGCACTAAACATGGCTAAGATCTAGCAAAACAAAACAAAAAATCCCCTCTGTAACCCCCCCCCCCGTGCAATACGAGAAACTACTATACAATAACCATGGGAATAGTGCAATGTTCCATAACCGTGCAATATGTTTACATTCTTGTGATAAGGGTCATTATACTGTATATAAGTCTACTAGTCCATATGTTTATATGTTTATAATAAAGTACACAGTTAGATGCTAACTCCCCCCTGTCTATATACCCCCCTGTGAATAGGCCATACAGTATAGTGTAGTACACATAATAGATACATTCTCAGATGTCTACCGATCCTCCTATTTTTATTTTATTTATTTATTTTGTTTTTTTATTATCTTAGGACTGTGTTTGTTTGTTAGCACCTAGGGTTTGCATTTAAATGTTGTTGTACCTCTCCTTAGTCTCACCCAGGATGGACGGAGTGACCAATCAGTCTCCCATTCTCATTCCATGTTGTGACCCTGGCATGCACCTAAGAACTGTGTTGCTGTTAAGACGACTGTCAACAACGTTACCCTCTTATACAAAGTTGTAGTGTTTTGTAAACTCTCTTCGTTGACCCCTCCTGATGTCTCTGTGTGTGAGATGAATGGTAATTGCACAATGAGTATTTATTTTTATTTTTATCTCCACCGCCACATCTGGTGCACAGGTCCCTCAAACGAACAACATCTACAGACAGACGACAGACAGACTACAACTACAGACCGTAATGGCCCGAAAATGGCTGATTATGCTTTGAGCTACAGTAATGATGAATGATCTCAGATAGGTCGTCTTTGGAAGGCACTTAGCTATTCTCCCTCACAAAGCAGAAGAAGCCTTATGCTCCGGGCAAGCGGCCCAACCTAAGTGTAAACAGTGCAGGGGTGAGGGGTGAGGGGGGTGGGGGGTGGGGGTGCGGTGGAGGGCTAGCACTGTGTTCCAGGTGGCGTCCCAGCAGCACTCCGGCGTATGTTTCCAACGTGGGAATGCGATGACTTAATTCCGTCTGCGCCGCAGCCGTCCCAGCCCGCCAAATCTTACACCTGCTCGGGTGCAGGTAGAGCGGGGCCTAAACAGATTAATAACACTGTAATCCCCTTTCTCTCTACCCCCCCGCCCCCCACTCCCCCCCGATTGATTCTTTTTTGCCATAATCCGATTTTTATTAAATTGGCTTGGCATTAGAGGAGGTTGAATCATGAGAAGGTTCTTCAGCTGTCGTTATTCCCGCAAGGCACGTTCCTGTAGACTCCTGGCTGACCAGAGTAATGACGCAGGGTTAAGGGTCATGTCACATCACGTCAGATTTGTTTATGATTAATCGATTTATTTCTTTGATAGTCCTTGTTATGTACCGTTGATGTTATGTACAGAGCGGACATTGCTGTCTTTGAAAAACATTGAAACGTTGAAAAAAATATTTCGAGAGCCAGATGAAAGATACAGTTTTGCTTATGGCTTGAGCACATTTCTTCAAACAGTATTCAACCTATCAAGGATTTCACAGAGCAGAAACAACATGTACTTTATGGTACTGTAGTACTGTGTCTGTTAAATATAATTGCTAATCTAAAATATTCTAAATCAAGCAGGTAGTTACAACAACAAAAATTGCATTACTGTAGAACACAAAACGTGACAACAGAAAATGTAGAGTAATCTATTCTCTCCTGTCTGCGTCCTTACAGCCCCAGTAGGTCTCTCAGGTCCTCTGACCAGGGTTTGTTGGTTGTCCCCCGTGCCCGATTGAAGACCAAGGGTGATAGAGCATTCCAAACCGTGGCTCCCAGGCTTTGGAATGCTCTTCCCTTGGATCTTAGATCGACGGTCTCGGTCGAGGCTTTTAAAAAACAGCTAAAGACTGTCTTGTATAGACAGGCTTTTGGATAGCCCCAAAAGCCTGTCTTTCTGTGTCCTGTTGATATTGTTGTACACCTGTTGTCTGTTACATGTTCTTATTTTCACTTGTTTGCCTATTTTAACCTGCTGTGACTTTTCGCCCCTTTATTAGGTTTTATTATGTTCTTCTTTATTATGTTCTCTATATGTAAAGCACTTTGTGACCCTTGGTCTGGGAAAGGTGCTGTACAAATACATTTTACTTACTTACTGTCTGCCAGGTAGGGTTGGCAACTTTCTCACTACCAAATACAAGACAAAAGATGGTGTGCCACTGCACAGGGTGAGAGGTTTGCAGGAATTGGCGCATTTACGCTGTACGTACGCATGAGGGGGCCTATGATTGGATGAATATGCGGGACAAGGGAGGTGCCGTAAAAAGTTTGGGTTATGAGGTGAAGTGACCATAATTCATATGTTTTCAGGTTCCTACAACATAAATCACACAATTCAAACACACATAAATCACACGTAATCAAACATTTTCATTAGTTTTCAGCAATCCCATAAGGTGTGTAAGGTGCTGACAATGCTCAGGTTGTGAGCTCGATTCCCGCCGGGACCACATAGCCTATACTGAAAAACGTACGCACTCACTGCAATGTAAGTCGCTTTGGGCAAAAGCGTCATCTAAATGGCGTATATGATCATATATTAAATATGATGAAAGTTATTTATGAAGTAGTCCTGTCCTATATAGAAAAATACATTTCTTAAACATAATGGAATGTTTTATTGTGATTTCCTTGGAAATGTCAGAGAGAACGTACCTTTTATAGCGATTACATTTGTATGTTGTGACTGTCGCTGACAGTGACTCATATGTCATGTTCCTTGTGCTGCTTCACTCACATCCAATGAGAGTCATCTCTGCTGGACTCTCTGAGGAAAATGATTAGGTTCACTGAGTTGCTAATAATGATAATCAAAAGAGGATCGTGATAGGATAGATGCAGTGTTGCTTAGCAGTATGTGCTCCAACCAGAACCACCTAAAAGTCCACCATTGAGATGCACCACAAATGAAAACATACCAGGGTGAGGGTTCATATAGAGATGCCAAGCATTGAAGTTTTACAGCCACCTCTTCATAGCATCTGGGGAACGCTAACTATGTAGCCCTGTTACAATATCCTACTCCACCATGACCTGGGGGGATAACGTAGTGTAACCAGAACCATCAGGGTTCATACCAGTGTAACCAGAACCATCAGGGTTCATACCAGTGTAACCAGAACCATCAGGGTTCATACCAGTGTAACCAGAACCATCAGGGTTCATACCAGTGTAACCAGAACCATCAGGGTTCATACCAGTGTAACCAGAACCATCAGGGTTCATACCAGTGTAACCAGAACCATCAGGGTTTATACCAGTGTAACCAGAACCATCAGGGTTTATACCAGTGTAACCAGAACCATCAGGGTTCATACCAGTGTAACCAGAACCATCAGGGTTCATACCAGTGTAACCAGAACCATCTGCGCGGCCGGGGGGGGTCCAGGGGGGCCGGGGGGGGTCCAGCTGCACGGAGCAACGCCCGCAGAAACTCTTCTTACAGTCCACACACATGCTGAGGAAGAGGAAGGACATGTTACACACGCTGAGGAGGAGGAAGGACATGTTAATTCCAGTTTAAGCGGAACCATCAAGATGGCGGCTACTTCACTGGAAATGAGGATAATATCTTCCACTACAGTATCTGAAATAAACACTAGTTTGTAGAAGACATAAGGCATGGATGAATGTCAACCTAACCTTACGTGTTATTCCTTGTTTCCAGCCCAGATTCATCCTTCCTTGTTCCTCTCCCATTCCCTCTTCCCCCCCTCCCGGTGTAACCTATGCTGAGTTTACTCTCTCTCTCTTTCTCTTTTGTTTCTGCAGATTGAAATCCGGGAGACCAAGGATCCACGGTTCCAAGTCCAACGGTTCCACTGAGTGTCCCTCTCCTGAGCTGTCTCTAGCCCCCCCCCTCTTCTATCTTTTCCATCTCCATCCCTCCTTAGTCCACTCACCCCTCCAACTCATCAGGTTCAAGCCCTGGTCTCAGTGTGGAGATGATATTTGTAATATAGACTGAAATGGAATATATTCAAAAAGAGAAACTGTTGGTCTGTTTGAAGAGAAATACACTGAAATACACTCTGGGAAAATATGTTATGATATTGGTATTACTGTCACATGAATAATGAACAAAGATAATGAAGTTGATGATTGTTATGATGATAATGATGATGAGGATGATGATGATGCTTGCAGGGGGATTATCCTATGAAAATCAACATATTTTTATTCAGAACGGAAAATTCAATTTCCAGCTTTCCAAATAACAATTAGGAAGTGCATATGTACAAGCACATGGGTGCTACTTCTGAGATATACGTATGTGTAATAAAATAAGCCAAATAACAGAAATAAAAACAAAACAGAACAAAAAAGAAGAATTTTGTATGTACATCCACAAAAAGTAATTTTGAAGACAGTGTTTTTCAGACAGATTTTCGACGTCCCTCTTTGTACATGAGGTCATGCTCCCAGGAAATTAAAACAAGAAAATAAAGATATGTGTAAATAACATGTTTCTGTGGAAACAGGGTAAAAAAAGACTTCAAACGTTTATTACCCCATCATTGTCCATCAGAACCTTTTGGAATAGCAACCCCTGCTCTCATCATCGTCTTGGAAACAGAAGTGTGGCTTATGAAAATGATTGTTTTATCCCATTTGTAACTTAGCCTACTTACATCTCAGATCCAGCAAAAAGCCAACTGGGCCATTCAAAGTCATGACTGACCGAACTGACTGACAAGCATTGGAAGTGAGAAAAGACTCTCATTCTACTTAATTTGAACCATGTTCCATCTTTTTTTCCCCACCTTCTTCAAGGTGTGTCTTTCTCTCACCATTCTGGGTTTTGTTTGTGCACCCCGTCACAAGGAAAGGCCCTGCATGCTGCATTTAACTCAGGCTTGTGCAAAAGATGAGGCTTACTCTACGCTCCAGGCCCCAGACACAGCCATCGGAGCGCTGCTCGGTCCAAAGGCCATCGCCATGACATTGAACAGAGCCGAGGAGTCACACAAACGCTCCGCAGGCTGAGCACAGACCACAAGTTCCATCTCAGAAGATGACTCCCCTACTCATACACACTGCCATGCACTGTGCTGTTCTAACAACAGTTCTATGGACCCTTTGGTCTTGACCAGGAAGCAGGGGAACGCAGACACAAGACAGGTCTCTTCCCTAGTTTCAGTTTCAAGTTTAGTTGTGACTTCTCTGGTGTTGCGTTTTCAAAACGGTACACAGAAGTCATGTGAGTATCTTCATGTACTGTACGTTTGCAGATCAGTGTATTCTCTCAGGAAGGTGCAGTGCACATGTAGACAAAACAAACAAAGAACATAGACGGTATGTTGTATACCTGACGCATTCAACAACACAACACCATACAGACAAGATCATGGATAGGCTGTGTTGGTGACAGTCATGATCTCAGTTGACCGACCGCAGATCCGAATTTTGCCCCCCCCCACTTTTTCACAGGTGATCTCACTGTAAGCTGTAGGTCAAAGGTCATACAGAACACCATAGGCCCCTTCCTGCTCTTTTCTGTTCATCGAAAACCCTGAGCCTTAGCTGATATCGCATGCACACTGTGGTTACAATTCCATCTGTGCTGGAGAAGGGTCTTCACCCAGCGCCTGGTGGAATGACCAAACACCGTATTTTTTAGTCATTGGAACCTGATGAGACGCACCAGTGTCATCATGCTAGAGATCAGTGAGGTTGATCTCTCATGCTGCGACACTGAAATAATGTCCCTGTCCCTGCCTGGCTGGACTAAGAAAACATTGGACATGGTGGAGAGGGACTCGTAGTTGGTTTGTTAGTGGCGGACTCCTCTGTATGGTGCTTTTCCCCCCCATCCCTATGAAGCCCCAAACCCCCCCCCCCCCCCCCCGCCCCCCCCCCCCCCCCCCAGCGTTACCCCCAAACAAACAAAGCCTGAAACAAACTCAACATCCTTCTGTAGATGTCACAGACACTCTGACTTTGCTGCTTTTTACGGCTACAAACTCCCTCATCCTCTGGCTCCCGTTGGAACAGCAGTTCGAAAAATGAGGACTTGTAAAATGCAAAGATCTATGTTTTCTTGGCAGTATTTGAATATCATTATCGTGTTTTTTGAATAACTTTTGTTTTGTTTTGTTTAACCGTTTTGAAATCTGCAGTTTTTAAAAAGTGTTTCCATTTTGGGAGACTTTTTTTTCCAAGCAAAGCTTGTTTGAAGGGACGAGCTGATGAAAGACTGGTGTGACTCACCGCAGAGGGATCTGAGGAGATGGATGGAAGCGAGAAAACTAAACATCATTTGATGTGCTGAGAATACCTTTCTTTTCACATGTTTTCAACTTGTCGTGCTATTTTCTTGGTTTTGTTTCTAAATGACAATATGACGAGAGAACTGAGTTCAATCATATGTCCATCATATGATCTTTCTGCTCTAGAAAACCTATGGAACAAGAGCCCACATTGGTGTAGGTTGGAAGGGATGCCTCGTGGTTGAGTACTCCTTGGACCCTTACAAATATTTGGAGAGTTTTATATTTTGCTGAGAGTTTTGTATGATAGTGACCTCAGTAGGCTTTTTTGTTTCGACGTGTGCATGTGGCACACCTTTCATTGGGTGTTTCACTGGGCAATTCTTGTGTAAACCACTCACACCGCCTCCGCCAAGTGAGGGGGAAGGTTGCAAGAAGAGCAACATCCTGAGGGTTTCCTTGGGACAGTGTCCAAGTGGACATTCCTCATGTCGTCGATTCCCACTCAAATCCCGAAGCTTTTACTGATTTTATTTATATGTTATACAGCAGATGTACTTTTTTCTATATTGCAAAAAAGGATATTCAAAGATGTATTAAAATGTTGTAGGATGGTTTAAATGAGAGATTATTTTATTTTGAAATATCAAACTATAATAAAATATCAAACCAACTTGGATCTCCACTTCAGTATTACTGCTAAGTTAGGAGCTAACATTTTAAAAGAACAGATGTCAGTCAGATCTTGCCATTTCCAGCAAAGATGATATGGATATCATACTTCATCTAGATCTATGACCTTGATCAAGCTTTCAATTATCAAATAAATGATATACTAAAATGTGCCAACATTTGAAATTCTATCAATGGTTCAGCATCCCTCTATGTCAGGCCACCTTCTCTGAGAGGAGTTTACTAATATAGTAAACAGATCAATAATATAGTACAGATATTATCTGACAGTCAAGAGTTACTTTAGGTAGTCACATGCACTGACACCTTTATTTTGACTACAGTAAAAAAAAAAAAGGCTCATATTATGTGCATCTCTTTCAAAATGTGCCAAAACAAGGTATGGAAACTGTGTAATATCTTTTTATCCATTCAGCTATTTATGTTAATGTACATCATGAGTTGAATGCTTTTCCTTTCTATCTTCTGTTATTTTGCTTTGCTATAGTTGTAATGTTCTTTTCTATTGTAACGAGATGCTGTGATGTCTCTCAGTGTTATGAAAATGGAATGTTGTTTATGCAAGATTGTCACAGAGAGAGTCCATCGTGGCAGACATGGTCCACGCACCACTTTACATTGTTGGTGTTTTAAAGAAGAAAAAAAAGAAATAAATCTATTGAATATCATGAATTTCTATTATTTCAGATTAGGTTGGAGATTAAACATACACTGGAGTCTACAGTTAGAAGGAAAATAATTAAAAGTTGAAATCATTATGACACACACTCAAATAGCTTACGCACTTTTTAGAATAGCATTGACATTTGAAATCATTACTGCACCTATCTGGAGATGGTATTTAATCAATTTAATTTAATTCAATGTCAATCTGTATAGCTTGATAGTTTAATGATCGCTGCTCTAGCAGGCCCCCACCGGCCCCTACCAGAGCCCCAGCCATTCCGCCCCAGGGCCGGGCAAAGGCCGCCAATTTCAAATAATGGAGCCCTATTAGGCTATACTACTACAATACATTCAGGTCGAAAACACCAGAAGCGCAGTCACAACACAATTAGGCTACTTCATAGTTTCACAAATATAAGTGGTCGCTGGAATGCAATTTCAATATGACGCGATACATTATTTGTGCATTTAAGACGCATCCATAGACCGAATGGAAATTCAACCAGCAAACATCATATTCATCATATTCAACAATTTGTATTGTATCCTACAGAACGTAGCGGTGTGTAGCGGTCTGAAATGTACTCCATCACAGTTGGCATGA
The DNA here is from genome assembly GCF_963989245.1 of Nansenia antarctica. Classification (NCBI taxonomy): domain Eukaryota; kingdom Metazoa; phylum Chordata; class Actinopteri; order Argentiniformes; family Microstomatidae; genus Nansenia; species Nansenia antarctica. The sequence continues at coordinate 12,006,896 of NC_137685.1, read as the reverse complement.
AAGTTGCATCAAGACTAGTCTATTTAGTCAGTAAGGCTATTCTATTTTATTTGCCCGAAAAACAAGGTTGTTCACTTTTTCAGGCTCGTAACACACACTTTTTTTAAGGGAGCATCTCGCGTCCCTAACAGTGTTGCCAGATGGGAATGATTTCCAGCCCAACCACAGTCTAAAAACCGCCCAGTGTGATGGAATACGCCCAATCAGGCAACATTGTTCCCTAATCTGTCATGTGACATCTTTAGACAGTTAATTTATTGAAAAATTACATTGTTTAAAAAATCACTTTCATAGCATCTTCAACCACACACTTTTATGTCGTAAATGTCATAAGCACAGTTCCAACTGCCACTAGAGTGGGCCAGTAGAGACAGGGAAGTATCAGGGCCAGGTACCACATCCCAGAACTGGCCCATGAGCAAAATGACAACATTCCCCCAGGGCTGCACTCTGCCATTTGGACCAGATCTGGCCATCATAATACTTCTAATACACCATATAATACATTCAGCCATATATGCCACCAGAAGACCACATCTGGTCCGCTGATTGGGTAATGAGTGATGGGTTAAGGGAGATACGTTCTGATTGGGTAATGAGTGATGGGTTAAGGGAGATTCTGCTCCACTATCACAGCCTGACACATCTTAGTCAGGAGAAAGCCATAAAGCCAAGCATCCTTGTAATGTCGTCTCTAATCACATCACCTAAACAGTTGACCCATCCCGAATCACATTTGCATCCACAATCTGTACACACAGGGGTTATTTGTGCTGAAACAAGCCCCCCCTGGGGGGTATGCATCATGGCAGCTAACAGTCCATGGAGTCCCCTCAGAAGGGGAGGGGGTGGGGGCAGGAGCGTGCAGGGGCTGGGAGCAGTGCCGGGCACCTCAGCGCCATCCCCTGGTCCCATCTGTTTGAGAAGCGGCAGGCAGGTGTGTGTGTGTGTGTGTGTGTGTGTGTGTGTGTCACTGGAATGTAACTCATCGACACTATCGTGACCATGCTGGGTCACCAGGGGCTGCTTTACATGGCCACCACTTAGGGGGTACAGAAAATCCTATTCATCAGAGCAACGCATCCAGGTACTTTGCCCTCCCGTCATGTCCACGCCCCTTTCTGGGTGGTAGAAGTCTTAGGAGTTTGACTGGTGGTCAATGCAAATTTGTGGTCTTTGCTACTTTAATACGCTAAAATAAGAAAACAGTATTGCTTTTTAGATATTAGGAGCCCAAATCCGATGGCCAGTCAGGCGAACAATTATATAGTGTCATTGCCGATCAATGATCGACGTCATTATATGGAGAACATTTATGAAATAGGGGTTGATTCATCAGAGCAGTCATACGTCATCTCCCTGTCATCAGGCATTTGTTGTTCTTCATTTAACTTGCTGTGTAAATCCCTAGATGAAAGCGTATATATATATGAAGATGTTATAGCTAGCTAGCTACAATTTATCATAAAAATAATGAACAGCAAGCTAGATCCAAAACTAGGGCCGGTGGAGGAAGGCAAGTGTCACATTGGACAGACTACCAAAACAGAAAAATAAAGTACCTTAACGACAGCAAAAGTGATAAATGTCAGAAATACATTACCTGGAGATTCAATACGGTAGTTGTATATGTCAGGATATGGGTTAGGGAGGCAGACTGAAACACATCAACCCCTATTTCATAAATGTTCTCCATATAACGACGTCGATCATTGATCGGAAACGACACTATATCATTGTTTGCCTGACTGGCCATCGGATTTGAGATCCTAATATCTAAAAAGCAATACTGTTTTTACACTGACCGCCAGTCAAACTGCGAACACTTCTACCACCCAAAAGGGGGCGTGATCGTTCTGATGACAGGGAGATGACGTATGACTGCTCTGATGAATAGGAATGACCCCTTCTCAAGTTGTTAGCCAGTTTAGGGGGAAATATACCCTTGGGTTTCACAATGGTGTATTTGCAGTTTTGTTTTGCTGTTCAACTGGCACACAGAACGACAGTAGACATCTCGGTTATATCGTCAAAAAGTAAGCAAGGATATTGGACACTGTGAACACTATGAAAACTATGAACCAAAATGAACCAAACTTGACATATTTTCAGCACGTGTTCATCCAGTTCATGCAGCATATATTTTTTTTGATGCCCATTGACATTTCTTATTTAGAAAACCAACTGTTGTCACAGTTGTCGAGAGCCTGCAGTCTTTGTAGAGGCTGTGTGATGTATGATACAGAACACATTGTGAATTATTTGGGTCAGGGGTTACACTCTCTCAGCGACACTACACAGAATAGAAGACGTGACAAAACGCTCATGTGGTCCATTTACAGACAAACAGTCTCCAATTCAGAGGCCAATGTTTTCCGTCAGTCTTTACATGAGGGTAAGGAGAGTGGATACAACAAGCAAAGGGGGGGAGGGGGGAAGGGGGGGGGGTCTGGACATTCTGCAAAACACATTAACGTGAAACCCAACCTCGTGGAAACATCTCCTGGCACACCACACGAATCTCTCCACCCCACTGAGTCAGCTATTTATAGCCCTGGCAGAGCAGCTAAAGCATGGCTGGGGGGCAGCACGTTATGTCAGATGAGATTGGTGTTTTTTTGTGTAGCGTGCTGTCCAGACTGTGAGGGGATAATAAGTGTGATGCTCAGTGTGATGTGCCCCCGAGACTTCGAGACCTCCACCCCCTCTCTTTCAGTCTGTCTGTCTCTCTCTCTTTCTCTCTCTCTCTCTCTTTCTTCTGTCCGCCCCATCCCTGGGGGCATTGCTCCCTAGAGGTCCTGCTGCGACCCTCTGGGTATGTGCCCAAAGCGGCTGCTTAGTAGTTCAGCTGGGGTGAAAACACTGGGCTTGTTGGAACTGATGAAAGGTCAGAGTTCAGGAGAGTGACAAGGAAAGGGCAACTGGGGCTGGAGGTGTAGCCTCGGGGGGTCATCAACCTCTTTCCTGTCCAAACGTTGTCTTCACGTCCCCAC
>NC_137685.1:11978903-11998903 GCF_963989245.1 Nansenia antarctica | reverse complement strand
TATTCAGTTTTTGAAGTCTTTTTTTGTATGGGTTACATCTTTCACCAGTAGTGCAACATTTCCCTCTAGTGGACAGTTAAAATAACAGTATAATTCACATTTAGTTGCCAAATATAATTGTTCATCCTCTTCATACTGTTCTCTTTCTGACTGCAGGTCTGTGTATCTACAACGAGGTGGAGTTTCAGCCTGGCCAGACATTCTACAAAGCTTGTGACAAGTGTTTCTGCCACAAAACCGGCTACATTTGCTTCTCGTGAGTAAACTGATGTAATTTTTTGGGTTCATACAGACCCAATTGAAAATGTCTTACATCATAAAGACAGGTATCAATTCGTGAGCTTAGAATTAGAAGGTTCTATCTCCGTTTAGGGTAGTTCAGGGATATTGAGCGTCAAAGTTTGTACATTCTATTATGTTTTGTGAGATGGAACCTTTGTATTTTATTAATTACTAACAAAAACATGTCAACATAAAATAAAATAAAAAATAACACCACACAGGCATTAATAAACACCTAATGGATCAGATTATGTAAAAAAAAACTCAATTTTGACAAAAATGGAGATAGAACCTTATAATTCTAACGTCACGAATTGTCACAATTATTGGCACTTCATTGTCACTGTCTGTGAAGTGTAATGACTCTTTTGTGTTGTTTCCATTGGTATCCTCCCAGGCCTATGAAACCTACCTCCTGGCCCAACAAGTGCCTGAGGATTCCGACAGAGTGTGGCTACCGGGTGGTTTATAAGGAGATGCCAGAGGTGAAATGTAGAGCCTACAGCTGGATCTGATCATAGCCCAGACACTTGCAGCGAACACTTTCTGTATTTAATAACAAGACTTTCCTCTTGCAGTTGACTCTGACCCTTTTGACAACGATGGAGACAATTTCCTCTAACTTCTCTAGGTTCTCTGAGGCTAATAAGAGTATGTATCAACAACCATCCTCTCGTGTGTGTGTGTGTAAAGCTATACTATAGTTCTAAAGTGCTATAGATACTATTGTAACAGTATTATTGCTCAGCTTCCTGTCCTTTTTTGCTCTACCTTAATGACCACTTGGCTTAAAAGAAAGTGCACGACACACGTGTGACTTTTGGGGACTGCGTAAAATCTCTGATCGATGTCAATGGATAACTTTGCGCTAAAGTTCAAGTTACGCATGCATGTTTTAAGTAAGGATCCAGACCTCAGACAAATATGAAAGCCAATAATAATATTGTACCATCTTGTGACAAATAGACCATGAGTCAACCAACCGACTCAGAAGATGACTCTCCAACTATACTTTGTAGCCTGGGTCTGTACGGCTTAAGACATTTCACCATTAAATGTACTGTATGTATTGGTATATTTTCTTAATAAATACTTTGTATATGTACGTATATATGTATGTCTAATGTATTTTTTATGAATTGCTGCAAATGGGACAATATAAGATAACATTTCTGTTCATATACAATACAGTAGTGGTGCACTCACTGTGCGACTGCTTTCAATGTCACTGTGTCTTAGGCTGTGTTCAAAATGGCATACCAGCATTTATTTTATATTTGTTTACCTCCAAGGGCTAAAAGCTGCTGTAATTTTGGCTCTACCAGTGTTAACGTCATTTTATTAATTTTAATATGTTTTCAGGTGAGAAAGTAACCAGTGTTTCCCCTCCAACCGCTTCCCCAACGGGACCCCTCAACCCCCAAGAAAAAGGAATTATTACGGACGTAGACCCCAATAATCTGACCAACCCGATTCTGGCGACAGTGGCATTGGCAACCCCATGGGCTCGTTGGTGACATTAGTCCGCCAGTAGTCTCGCATAGCCTGACGAGGAGATCATGTGTCTAAATATGACAGCGACTTCGGAGGTCCACTACTATTCTGACTATACATGTTACCACTCAGGGACATCATTAGATGTCACAACGTGTCACAACTCCGCCCCTGGATCATCAGCCTTCAATCAGTGGGGCCAGGTGTGGCCGGTTAAGACTGCACTGCATACTCAACATCTACGTCATATCTAGTATGAATAGTATGCTAGTATGCCGTTCAGAACACAGCCACAGAGAAGGTATATGACATTGTTTTATAGAGAAACACATCCTTAAATTAAATAATCAAAATTGCCACTTTCAAAAATACATTACCATCATGAGTATTTTATTATCAAAATGCATTACATCTCTTCTGCTTTAATTTTTTGGGAGGGGGAGTCCAAATAGTTACTACTATGCTGTGTAAAAAAAATCAAACAAAAAGGTTGAACGTAATCAAATATTTCAGGGACTCCAAAGTGAAGAGTAAAACCAGACTCTCGGAAACAGACCCAATCATCATTTTTCAGTCTTTCCATTTGTCGGTCAAACCCGAAAAGAAATATCATGCGGCAAATTTAGTGTACTATATTTTCTTCGTACAGTTTATGACACTTTTTTTTTTATACAAGCACACATGATCATACATATGTTGTTTTGTTTCATTTAGGTTTCTTTTCTTTCTTTTAATTAAGGTGCTGGTAATTTTAGGTAGGTCACACATTTTCTGAAGTCTTCTGTCAAACATTCATGTAACCAGTGAGTACCCTTCTGTCTGTTAGGGTTAGGAGGCGTGAAAGGAGAAAGGTCAAGTGTCCAGTCAGCTGACCAGTCCCTTTGTCTTAGGCCTTTCCGAAGCCCAAACCTGGTTGTTTTTACTCCATTTACTCCCCTCAGCCAAACGGTAAAACGTCTGGTCCAAACAATGAAGGTGTCCCACAGTGTCCTCTCTCTCACGAGGAGACTACAATTGCATCAGCAAAATGTCATTTGACGTCGTTTATGTCCCACTGCAGTGGTCATGGCACATGACTCGTTAACTTTTGCTGTGTGATTTTTTTCTTTTCTTTATTTTTTTTTTAGAATTCAGTTGGTGAAGACCCTAATAACAAGGGGGTACAGCATTCTGTGGAAAGGGAAACCTCTTGAAGCAGCACTTGCGTAAAAAGAAAACAAATAAGGAGAACACAGCAGCTTTTTCTTTTTTATATACCGTTCAAACCATCCCCGACATACATGACCCCCCCCCCCTCCCCTCTTTTCTTAGGTGGCATTCGGAATGCAAGGATTGGTCAGAAGGAGAGAAAAAATATATTCTCAATACATTTTCCAAAAAGAATCCAACAGGATAAAAAAAAAAGAGAACAAACCCAACAACAGAGTAAAGAAAAAAAAACATTCTGCTTCTTATTTCCAACTCCGCCCCTGCATTCCAACACACTCACATGTTTGTAACAATTATTTTCTGATGACATTTTTATGAAAAAATATTTTCTGATTTCCAAAGGACATATGATGCATTTAATCTACCTGTGTGTGGAAAACTGGGATGAGGAATAAGTGGATTTTTATGGACAATAATTTATTGGAAAAAACCAAGACTGCAGCACCATGAATTATAAGACCTGTCTGTCCGTCTCATGTACGATATAGCAAATCTACTGTGAAGTACTACTAAGTCAAATCAAAACGGTCAAGTGGGGATGAAAAAAAAAGAGAAAGGAAATCAATTAACAGTAAAAGAAAGGATCAAGAGTCTTCAGAAATAGGCTACGGTTGAGAGGAACAAAAAGCTTGGAAATCATATGGAATGATCTTTTGAGGGAGCTCTTGTTCCCCCCCCCTCCCCCCCCCCCCCCCCCAAAGCATCTTTATAACGGATGATACACACGTACACTCTGCTCGTATCGTTCCCCCTTTCCAAACGAAACACGTATACTGCAGGACAGACCCGGCCGGTTGGCCAAATCAAACAAATCGTCTCGAACAAAAACAAAAACTCTGCTTGAGTTCCAACTGCATCCCAGGTACCAAAACAACAGGTACACTTTTTTTTTTTTTTTTTCTTTTTCCTTTGTACAGATACTTGTGATGAATTTTTTACCTTCTAATGTTACTTTGCCTGTTTGCACAGTCTGTACACATCGGGAAAACGCAAATTTCAAATGACACATGATTTCTCTTTTTTAGAACGTGTATGTTTTTTTTTCTTCTCTTTTCCATGATTCCTTGATGATGTTGAAGTCCTTGATTAGCTATGTGCAGAATGCAGTCATTCAATTTCAGCAAAAAAGAAAAAGAAAAGACAGAAACTAAGAAAGGAGAAATCCATACAAGAAGTCCTTCCTCCTCTCAGGTCCTTACGGTTCCCCTCCCCCCTACCCACCCAAGCCTTTCTCCACAGGTTTAGGTTGAGGAGGTACGCGATTTCACACACACTCACACAAACACACACACACTCACACAAACACGCACACACAAACACAAACACACGCACTAAAAGCTTCCCGACTGTGTCCTTACTCCCGACCCCTGTATGGGGGGGTGCTGGAACTGACTGAGGGGAGCCCCGCGCTGCGAGTAGTGTTGGGCGCCGGAGGCCGAGAGGAGTCTGGAGCCGGCCTGCAGCACAGACTGCCCGGGGCTGCCTGGTTTCAGGGTCCTGCTGCTGGCCTGCTGCTGGCTCAGTCTGGAGGCGTGGGACAGGGAGACCCCCGCAGCAGTGGCGGCGGCGGCGGCAGCACCCGAGTCTGTTTTTGGGTTGCTGTGAACCCTGGAGCCCGGGGTGGGAGACCCCGACAGCCCGTGGTTCAAGAGGCTAGCCTTCAGGTGGCTCCCGCTGTACACCTGGGGTCCGTCCATACTGCTGCTGCTGCTGCTCTGCTGGTGCAGGGGGGGGTTGAGGGGCTGCTGGGAGGAGGAGTCCAGAGACAGGGCCGGGTGGGAGGAGGAGAGGCGGGGGTAGAAGCCCTGGCCTGGGGAAGCGAGGGTCGAGGGGCTGTAGGAGCCACGGAATGGCGAGGAAGCGCTCTGCTGCTGCAGGAAGACCGGACTTTCCGTCTGGTGATGGCTCTCCGATAAGGGGGGCTGCACCTAACAACGGCAACACGCACACATAATAATCTTAGACACATTGACACCGTTCCGTACACTAAAATAAAGTCAATTCACCTTTTGGGTTCAAAGCCCAATAAAAAGCCCAGGTGGAAAGTTACCAGATTCAGATTTCGGATTTCTTCCAAGAGGGAATACTTTCCACAGTTCACAGTACATGAACTGTGTAGCAAGAAGTAAGTACCACTCCCATCAACGTGTGTGATACACGTAACGCTTCCCCAGCCACATACCTGGTGTGTGTAGCCAGACGGGCTGTGGCTGTACCTCTGTGGGCTCTTCATGGGAGAGGCCAGCGGTACCGTCTGGATCTCATATCTGTCAGCATCTGTTGGAAACCGGGTCACAAGCTTTAATAGGAGAACTGACGTTTCTGGGTAAAACTGAACTAGAATTAATCGGAGCCCCAATGTCCCGACACCAGACACCCGTAACAGACGACAGGTCAACCGTCGGAATTCAGAATTTAACGACCGACACAACATTTATCAGGAAAAACTTAAATTGTGTACCGTACCTGGGTCCTTGTCTCCAGCCGAGCACTCCGTTCTCTTCAGCACGCGGTCCATCTTGAGGCTGCCCCTCAGGACCCGCTCCAGGACACCCTGGCCCTCCCTCAGGCGCTCCACCGTGGTCGGAACCATCCTGGGAACCAAGCCGAACACACCGACGACGTCATGTGATGTCATGTACATTCAGTTATGGTGCTTTTCCATCAGCAGCCCGCGTTAGTGCAGGGTTAGATCAGTTCGAGGTCAGGTCGGGTCACTTTGATCTGTTCTGGTTTTCCATTATACACAAACCGACCCGGACTAGTAGGAGGAGTAGACGATAGTAGGCGGAGTTACGCGTCACACGCAGCCTGGCAAAAAGCTTCCGGGTGTACACAGCAACAGCCGTGATTTTTTTGGAGAGAAAGAGAAAGAGAGAGAGGAAGCTATGTACACATAATAAAGTCATGTTTTTTGAACCCTTAAAACCACTGCCTTCACTTGTCTGCTTTATGAACTGTAGTATCATCATCGGGAAACGCCGACAAGACGCGAATCTACCGGCATTTGACTCATGACACAGCCGGTGTTATTCACAGACAAACACGGTGCCGTTTGCGGGTTAATAACTTCGGTTTACCGGGGGTTAGGATAACAATTCAAACGTGTCCGGAAAGAGGAGAAGCCAGGGAATTCAAAAGTTTTTGAATGGAGTCGATCCTCCACTCCTATCACCGTGGACACAGCGCGGAGCGAACTCCCGGTTCATCGAGTTTACGGTTAAAAGCATAACTTCTCGGGGTGTCAGCGCGGTGGTTAAGGGCTCAAAATGACCGTAGACAGATGGTGAAGTTAGCAAAGGAGTATTGTGTTTGTACCACCTCCACAGCCGGTGTTATTCACGGACAAACACGGTGCATAATAGCGATTTTTGTGTTGTGCTTGTTGTAAATAAAAGTTATATGATTCATTGAAATGCCATTAAACTAAGATAATACGATGGTCAGCATAATTTTCCGAATCTTTATTAATAAGCTATTACAGAAAATGTAGTGACATTTTCCTAGAGTGAATGTGGATGGCGGTTAGTGAAGAAATCTATGGGATGGGACATGGGATGACGATTTCCATTGACCAATCAACTGTGTGCAGCGTCACACGTCACACGCAGCCTGGCAAAGAGACCCGGATATGACATTTTAGACCCTGCTCTCGATGTGGAGCTAAAGAAGCGAGCTGACCTGGGACCGAAGCGACCTGGAACGACGAATGGAAAAGGGGAACGAAGCGGGCTGACCCGGGTCAGCACCAGGTCAGCACCGTAGTGCTGTGCGTGAAAAAATACTAATGTGCAATATGACAACCCTAGTTGACTATCTGTACAGTATAGTACAGTGGATTGTGTACATAGCCTTTATTTAAGCTCCTTACCTTCTTGTGATTTTTTTTTTCTTCTAAAAGTGTTTTTTTTTTCCCTTTCCTAACACCAGGGGAGCCACCCCTCCTAAATGTCGTTGTTTGGTACCTGTACTGTAGCAACGACAATAAAGTCCATTCATTCATTCATTCATTCATAGTGGAAAAGCGGCTCTATACAGACCGGTGTGGGGGGGGTTCCCTTACCCAGTCCTTACCCAGAAGGACTCTACGTAAACACTTTGCTTCTGCTTGTCTGGGCGCTGTCACTAACAGAAACCAATGGAAGTTAACGGACCCTAAATGAGCAGTGTTTGAAATGTCATCATCAAAATCATCTCAAATCGTTGATTTCAATGACTTTGAAATTATTCAGACATGCGTATTTAGGGTCTATTAACTTCCCCAAATTTTTTTTGACAGACCCAGCTGCAGTTTGTGCTTAGAGACAGATAAACCCAGATAAGCAGAAAGTGTCCGTAGACTGCTTTCGGGGTAAGACACCAAAATGTGAGTTTGTAATTTGACTGGGAACACAAAACACAAGATGCAAAATAAATACCAAATTGTGCAAAAAGGTCTCAAAACATAAGATTGCAGAGAAAGACAAATGGCTACACGTATGACATCACACACGTCTTCTCAGGCGGTGGTGTGTCTTACCAGTGGCTGTTAGCGCCATCCGGAGCCCTGTGCTGCTGCTGCTGCTGTGGAGGTCCCGAGGCCTGGGAGGTGACGGTGGCGTTGTGGTGGTGATGGTGGTGGTGGTCCGGGGGGGGGCTGACCTCCTCCACCTGGGGGATGGAGGAGGAGGAGGAGGGGTGGGCGGGGGAGGAGAAGGAGCTGTGGGGGGAGGCCGGGGGCTGCAGGTGGTGGAGGGAGGAGGAGGAGGAGGAGCGGGGGCCTCCGGGGGAGGAGGAGGGGCCGGTGCAGCAGACGGAGGAGGAGCCGGGGCGGGTGGGCGTGCCCAGGGAACTCTCGCTGCCCTGCTTCCTCTTGCGGTACTCCAGCAGAGACACCTGAGGAGGTGGAGGGGAGGGGGGGGGGGGGGGATGGGGAGGAGGACCTGCGTCAACCAACTGAAGGGAGTGTACATGCACAGCCTTGGACCAACCACGATGATGTCACACTGGGACGTTTGTTTCGCTCCATCGCAACACCAGTTATCATTCATCTCCAGTTATCATTCATCACCAGTTATCATTCATCACCAGTTATCATTAAACACCAGTTATCATTCAACACCAGTTATCATTCATCTCCAGTTATCATTAAACACCAGTTATCATTCATCACCAGTTATCATTCATCACCAGTTATCATTCAAGGACAGTAATACCGGGTGCGGCCAGACGACATGCACCAAGTCAACCCATTAGAGGACTCACCTACCTGGAAGGCATATTGATATATAAGAAGAAACGTCCCTGTACGACTGGTTACCACCATCACTTTATTACTTTATTATTGTGACTGTGTATCTTGATGCCGCAATGTCAATGTTGAGGAACCAAAGCCAAAGAGTTTTACTCTTCTGTACATTGGGATGTAATAAAAGCGATTCTGATTTGGTGTTGATAATATTACCAGAATATGGAAGCCGTCATACTTAGGTTTTGTCTCAACGGGGCCAAACAGCTGTTTTTGTTCTTTATGGACCATTAGTAGCGGGTCAAGTGTCAAAGTCAAACACTGACACAGGCAACTGGTCGTCATCACATGACACATCACAACATACAGCAAACACCGAGAAGGTTAAAGAAACACAAAACGGAAGGGAAAAACAAGAACCACGACAAAAAAACAAACACAAAAACACTCAAAGTACACCCGAACATCCACCCACAATCAGAGACAATGGAGGGAGAGGGAGGGAGAGAGAGCGAGAGAGAGGGAGCGAGAGAGAGGGAGAGAGCGAGAGAGGGAGAGAGCGAGAGAGAGCGAGAGAGAGAGAGAGAGAGAGAGAGGGAGAGAGAGAGAGAGAGAGAGAGAGAGAGAGACAGCCCAGCGGAATGTGGTTATGGCACAGGCAGGAGGACACTGGAGGGTTAAAGAGGAGAGATGACAGAGATGGAGCAGGCTGGCTGAATGGACAGTCAGATATGGAGGCTTGGGGGAGAGGTCGAACCCAGAGGAGGGCCAAGACCAGAAGAGAGGGGTCTCTCACGACAACCCGTTGGGAATTTAGAATGCCTATTAGGATCTTGAGACCTGCCCATTTACATTTTGATACCTTCTTGGGTCTTTTAAGGGGGCCACTTAATGCCTGGTGTGTCCAAGCAATGACATTGCCTAGCTAGCCTCTGGTTGGTCTGTTCAGGATGTCTTTCTTTCCCAAACAGTAACTGCATCACTGCATGTTCAACCAGTATCTTATCCAGGTCAAACGCAAAGAAAGTGAACATTTCCCTCACTAGACTGGTTGTTGCCCAGCTTCCTAAATCAGAAGAGGTGAGACTAGAGATACTATTTCGATTCCCCATGGGCCCTTAGGGGCTGCTCATATGGGCAGGATCTGACCTGGGATCTGACCTTGGCATGAGGATGAGGGGAACGAGGGGGACAGAGCCGTGATGGGATGGACAGAGATCATAGAACAGCAGGGCCAAAGCCCCGCCCCCTAGATGACATCATGAACCCTCGGGGCTCAAGACAATGGGTGACCACAACAACCACTAGACATGGCATCGCCGGTTGAAATGACAAATGTTACCGTTTGATTTATAGATCATATTTTTGTAATGTACTGTTTTTGGAGAAAGGTTTGGGATTGGAGGGGGAGGGGGGTGGGGGTTGTATGCGGATGCAAAAACAATATTTACATGCACACTTCTAAATGTAGTCGTATGGAAATATTCACCATATTTTGTACTGGCTTGTATTCACTTCTTACAGCTATAGGCTGGTAATCTGGCTGTCCTGTCAGCAGACTAAGGGTATGCAGGTTGGCCCTCTGCCTTGGAAAAAAAGTGGAAGAAAGACTTGGCAAAGGTTTCAAGGAGCATAGGGGGAGTGAAGTGTGGGGGGGGAGGGGGGCAAGGGGGAAAAGCTACAGAACACACAACCGTTGGGCTAGCTGCAGTGGGACAGACAGAATCCAGAGAAAGAGAGAGAGAGAGAGAGAAGTGTACATTATTTGAGGAGCAAACTCTGCAGCTTTTAGGGGGGAAGAAAGTAGAAAAAACAAATACGCCACTGAACATTACAACTGAAAGACACTAGTTGATACATATACACACACCACAATTCTAATCAGAAAATAATTAGCTAAATAAATAATCATCCCCATGTCTGTTTTGGTTTCATTCAATTGATATGGAGTCACTGGGAAGCAATTGATACATTTGACACAAAGTGAATGGCAAAAAACACAAAGCAAGGAAAAAGCACAGAATGACTTTGGCCTCGCTGTTTCCACATACCACACTCATAATATCACTCTCTCCCCTCTAAGCCTGACGTAAATAAGTCATAAGTAATTCCATAAATAAGCATATCTCCATTCTTACATGTGTTAACATACATCCGGAGGGAAGTTGAAATCAAACTAATAATATAAATCAAAAAGTACGAATGAATAACTTGAATTAACGATACAACTCGGTGAAAACCCCAAACACACACTGAGAGGGTTGGAAGACTTGCCTTCTTCTTCTGGGGTGGGTTGCTGGTGTGCGGGGGCGTGCCGCTGTCCGGGTACCCGCCGCCCCCGTAGTGAGGCTCGCCGTAGGGCGACAGGGAGCCGGGCCCCGCCTCCGCCAGGAGCCCTTGGCCGCTCACGGCGCTGTAGAAGGACTCGGCCGGGGAGAAGCTGCCCTCCGATTGGGAGAGGCGTCTGTCGCTCTGGGCGGGTCCGGGGGGGTTCCCCAGGTTGGCGTTGAGGGGCGAGCAGGTGTAGATGAGGTTGAACTCTGTCCTGAACGCCTCTCTGCCCTGCTCCCTGGCCTGGCCAGAGTCCGAGGGCGTCGTGGCCGAGACGGGAGTGAGGGAACCGCCGCCCGCGCCCCCGACGGAGGCCGGCCCTCCCTGCGACTCTTGGGGGGGCGGCCCCGCCAGGGAGAGGGAGAAGTCGTCAGACGCAGCGGGCACGGGGCTTTCCAGGCTGGAGGACAGGGAGAGGTCGGGGAACTGGGCTCCTCCTCGGGGGGCGTCAAAGTCCGGCCTTAGGCAAGGCTGTGGAAGGGGAGGGAGGAGAGGGAGGAGGAGAGAGTTGAAGAAAATCTAAAGAAGATTGTCAGTACTGTCTGTACTGTGTAAACATGTCTGTACTGTCTGTACTGTCTGTCTGTGTAAACATGTCTGTACTGTCTGTCTGTGTACATGTCTGTACTGTCTGTCTGTGTAAACATGTCAGTACTGTCTGTCTGTGTAAACATGTCTGTACTGTCTGTCTGTGTACACATGTCTGTACTGTCTGTCTGTGTAAACATGTCAGTACTGTCTGTCTGTGTAAACATGTCAGTACTGTCTGTCTGTCTGTCTGTGTAAACATGTCTGTACTGTCTGTCTGTGTAAACATGTCAGTACTGTCTGTCTGTGTAAACATGTCTGTACTGTCTGTCTGTCTGTGTACATGTCTGTACTGTCTGTCTGTGTAAACATGTCTGTACTGTCTGTCTGTGTAAACATGTCTGTACTGTCTGTCTGTCTGTCTGTGTAAACATGTCTGTACTGTCTGTCTGTGTAAACATGTCAGTACTGTCTGTCTGTGTAAACATGTCTGTACTGTCTGTCTGTCTGTCTGTCTGTGTAAACATGTCAGTACTGTCTGTCTGTGTAAACATGTCTGTACTGTCTGTCTGTGTAAACATGTCAGTACTGTCTGTCTGTGTAAACATGTCTGTACTGTCTGTCTGTCTGTCTGTGTACATGTCTGTACTGTCTGTCTGTGTAAACATGTCAGTACTGTCTGTCTGTGTAAACATGTCTGTACTGTCTGTCTGTGTAAACATGTCAGTACTGTCTGTCCGTGTACATGTCTGTACTGTCTGTCTGTGTAAACATGTCAGTACTGTCTGTCTGTGTAAACATGTCAGTACTGTCTGTCTGTCTGTCTGTCTGTCTGTGTACATGTCAGTACTGTCTGTCTGTGTAAACATGTCTGTACTGTCTGTCTGTGTAAACATGTCTGTCTGTCTGTCTGTGTAAACATGTCTGTACTGTCTGTCTGTGTAAACATGTCTGTACTGTCTGTCTGTGTAAACATGTCTGTACTGTCTGTCTGTCTGTCTGTGTAAACATGTCTGTACTGTCTGTCTGTGTAAACATGTCTGTACTGTCTGTCTGTGTAAACATGTCAGTACTGTCTGTCTGTGTAAACATGTCAGTACTGTCTGTCTGTCTGTGTAAACATGTCTGTACTGTCTGTCTGTGTAAACATGTCAGTACTGTCTGTCTGTGTAAACATGTCTGTACTGTCTGTCTGTCTGTGTACATGTCTGTACTGTCTGTCTGTGTAAACATGTCTGTACTGTCTGTCTGTGTAAACATGTCTGTACTGTCTGTCTGTCTGTCTGTGTAAACATGTCAGTACTGTCTGTCTGTGTAAACATGTCTGTACTGTCTGTCTGTCTGTCTGTCTGTCTGTGTAAACATGTCAGTACTGTCTGTCTGTGTAAACATGTCTGTACTGTCTGTCTGTGTAAACATGTCAGTACTGTCTGTCTGTGTAAACATGTCTGTACTGTCTGTCTGTCTGTCTGTGTACATGTCTGTACTGTCTGTCTGTGTAAACATGTCAGTACTGTCTGTCTGTGTAAACATGTCTGTACTGTCTGTCTGTGTAAACATGTCAGTACTGTCTGTCCGTGTACATGTCTGTACTGTCTGTCTGTGTAAACATGTCAGTACTGTCTGTCTGTGTAAACATGTCAGTACTGTCTGTCTGTCTGTCTGTCTGTGTACATGTCAGTACTGTCTGTCTGTGTAAACATGTCTGTACTGTCTGTCTGTGTAAACATGTCTGTCTGTCTGTCTGTGTAAACATGTCTGTACTGTCTGTCTGTGTAAACATGTCTGTACTGTCTGTCTGTGTAAACATGTCTGTACTGTCTGTCTGTCTGTCTGTGTAAACATGTCTGTACTGTCTGTCTGTGTAAACATGTCTGTACTGTCTGTCTGTGTAAACATGTCTGTACTGTCTGTCTGTGTACATGTCTGTACTGTCTGTCTGTGTACATGTCTGTACTGTCTGTCTGTGTAAACATGTCTGTACTGTCTGTCTGTGTAAACATGTCTGTACTGTCTGTCTGTGTAAACATGTCTGTACTGTCTGTCTGTGTACATGTCTGTACTGTCTGTCTGTGTAAACATGTCAGTACTGTCTGTCTGTGTACACATGTCTGTACTGTCTGTCTGTGTAAACATGTCTGTACTGTCTGTCTGTGTAAACATGTCAGTACTGTCTGTCTGTGTACACATGTCTGTACTGTCTGTCTGTGTAAACATGTCAGTACTGTCTGTCTGTGTAAACATGTCTGTACTGTCTGTCTGTGTACATGTCTGTACTGTCTGTCTGTGTACATGTCTGTACTGTCTGTCTGTGTACATGTCTGTACTGTCTGTCTGTGTAAACATGTCAGTACTGTCTGTCTGTGTAAACATGTCTGTACTGTCTGTCTGTGTAAACATGTCAGTACTGTCTGTCTGTGTACATGTCTGTACTGTCTGTCTGTGTACATGTCTGTACTGTCTGGTCTGTGTAAACATGTCTGTACTGTCTGGTCTGTGTAAACATGTCTGTACTGTCTGTCTGTCTGTCTGTCTGTCTGTCTGTGTAAACATATCTGTACTGTCTGTCTGTGTACATGTCTGTACTGTCTGTCTGTGTAAACATGTCTTTAGCTCATTAACTTGTTTACTTTACTAATGATTATTGTGATCTGAATGCTGCAATGTCAATGTTGAGGAATCAAAGCAAAATGGTTTTATTCTTGTGTACAGTGAGATGTAATAAAAGCGATTGTGGTTGTCAGTGCTGGGGATGTGGGGGGATGTGGGGTTAGGGTTAGGGAACACTCACCTCTGGAGAGATGGACTCTGGCCTGTGGACAGGAGAGGCCTCCGGAGACGATATGTTCTGGTCGGGGAGAGACGTGACGTTAGAGAGACGTGGCGTTAGAGAGACGTGACGTTAGAGAGACGTGACGTTAGAGAGACGTGTCATAGAGAGACGTGACGTCAGAGAGACGTGTCATACCAGCAATCAAATAGAAACGTGTGCCCAGAATAACAATCATGCACATTGTGAAAATGAAGCAGCAATCGGAAAAAAATCACTTAATAAGAGTGTGAGAGAGTATGGTATGGTGTGTGTATGTGCGTGTGCGTGTGTGTATCTGCGTGTGTGTGTGTGTTTGAATGTACGGTGTATGTGTGTATGGTGTATCTGCTTGTGTGTGTGTGTGTGTGTGTATCTGCGTGTGTGTGTGTTTGAATGTATGGTCTGTGTGTGTGTATGGTGTATCTGCTTGTGTGTGTGTGTGTGTGTGTGTGTGTGTGTGTGTGTGTGTGTCTATGTGTATGGTGTGTGTGTGTGTGTCTATGTGTATGGTGTGTGTGTGTGTGTCTATGTGTATGGTGTGTGTGTGTGTGTGTGTCTATGTGTATGGTGTGTGTGTGTGTGTGTGTGTGTGTTTATGTGTATGGTGTGTGTGTGTGTATGTGTATGGTGTGTGTGTGTGTGTGTGTCTATGTGTATGGTGTGTGTGTGTCTATGTGTATGGTGTGTGTGTGTGTGTGTGTGTGTGTGTGTGTGTGTGTGTGTGTGTGTGTGTGTGCGCGGCGTCCGTACCTCGAACTGCAGTGGAGTGTTGCAGCGGCTGGTGGGCAGCGAGGGCAGGGGGGAGTAGGGCGTCCCGTTGTCCCGTTGGCGCTCCTCCTCGTCCCCGCCGTGTTGGTGGTGGTGGGCGCCCAGCAGGAGGGCGGCGGCATAGGAGGCGCTGAGCTGGGGGTGAAGGGGGTCCGAGGGCGGGGGGGGCGTGTCGGGGGACAGGGGACCCAGCAGGGGGTCAGACGACGAGGGGCCCCCGGGCACCGCCCCCTCCGCGGCCAACTTGGTCAGCCGCTTCTTTAAGGGCGCCGCCAGTTCTTCGTAGGGGAGGAGGAAGAGGAGGAAAGAGAAATGACACTTTAGATGATCTGGTTGTTGAAAGTGCAACGCATACTGATAAGTACAAACTGTATATGGAAATATGTACTGGAAATATGCCTTGTGTTATACGATTGGATTTCAGCTAGCACTGGACAGAACAACCACACACCACACCTGTTAGATAACTACTACACTGCAAAAAGTCAATCTAAATAAGTAATGAAAAACCTTAAATCAAGGCAATATTTTGCTTGTTTTTTGTTGCACTAGTTTGAAGATATCTTTTACTTGTTTTAAAACATCTTGGCAAGTGAAATTTCCCTGTTCTGTTGGCAGATCATTTTGCTCATTTTAAGTAATATCTCCCCCATTTTATCACTTTTATTTTGCTTGTTTTTGAGAGCTGACTTTTTTGCAGCGTAGACTAGGAACACAAGGTGTTGGGTGCCTCAGAGGGGGGTGGGAGAGAGGTAGGTACCGGCGTTGAAGGGGTTGGGGGTGGAACTGCTGCTGTTGCTTTGGTGTGAGGAGGTGGACTCCGTGCCGTCCTCCAGGCTGGCTGCTGAGCAGGTGGTCTCGTCCTGGGCTTGTTTGATCCACCTCTGTGGAAGAGGAACAGGAAGACCACACCATGGAGTTAGTTCAGTTCGTTCAGTTTCGTTTTAGCACCTTTGGCAATTTCATAAACAAAGCACACGTTGTGAAAACATAGGGTGCATTTATTTATTGAGTACAGATCCCCGTTAGGCTGTTGCATCCTGGGCTTCACTCTGTGTTCTTGTGACCTGGACATTCCCCATGCAGGGGTCCCACCACTTCTGGAACATCAAACTCAAGCACCTTTCAAGGACTTTCAAAGATTAAATTCCCTCAAATTCAGGTTCGGCGGGGGCTAGTGTTATAAAAAGCGGTTATGAAATGGTAAATGGACTGCACTTATATAGCACCGTTATCCACACAAGTCACCCAAATTGACGTGAAAAAAGCGAGTTGTTTGCATCCCAAAAAAAGTTAAGGAATACAGAGACTTATTTACTAGTTGACAAGCTAAGTAAAGAGAGAGAGAGAGAGAGAGAGAGAGAGAGAGAGAGAGAGAGAGAGAGAGAGAGGGGAATTCAAGCACTTTCAAGGATTTCAAGGACCCGTGGGAACCCTGCCCATGTATCCCCAGACACCTCAGACGCCCGCCCCCACTTCACAGTCACATGATGTCTTGTTTTACCCACCCCCCCCCTCACAGTTACATGACGTCTTGTTTTACCCCCCCCCCGTCACAGTCACATGATGTCTTGTTGTACCTTCTTGAAGCAGCCGTAGGTGCCGTCCGTTCCTACGGGCCGGGGCCGGCGCCTCTCGGGGTTGAAGGGCGAGCCGAAGCGTACGTAGTGTTTGGGCGCCGTGCAGATGAGGCTGGGCGACTGGGAGAGGCCCGGCAGCATGTTGAGGGTGGTGGCCAGCACCGTGGGGTCCGTGGTGATGCGCAGGGGCCGCTCCACCGGGGGCTCCGGCAGGGCCTTGTCCAGGACCTTGTCGTTCAACCACTCCGTCACCAGGTACTGGTAGGGAAGAGGGGGAGGGGGACATTTTAGACGGTTTGGATGCATTTACATGGGGTACTTTGGGGAGGGGAGGGGGGGGTTGAAGTCATTGCATATGGAAAGACTATGACATGAGTTATACGTAACGATATTTGATATCTGATATCCGATATTTGATAGGAAATCAACATCTTATCCTGTGTTTCATAAACTAATATCTCTCTCTCACCTTCTTGGTCTTGGGGTAGCGCATGGTGGCCTTATTCAGACCTCCTCCTCCTCCTCCTGTTCCTCCTCCTCCTCCTGTTCCTCCTCCTCCTCCTCCTCCTCCTCCAATGCCGCCTGGCACCAGGCCCTCTGGATCCAGGAGCTGCCCTGGTCCCAGGCTGCTGTCCCCCAGCCCCAGCTCTGCCCCGGCCGGGCCCTGGGCCCCCACCGCCTCCTCGGAGGCCGCCGCCCCCTGCTCCGCCGCTGCCGCCTGCTGTGCGAGGGCCTGCCGCTGGCGCCTGGCGCGCTGCGAGGAGCTGGAGCGGTAGCGGGAGATGCGGCTCTTCGGCCGCGGCTTGGAGGAGCGGGCCGGCGGGGGCGGCTTGAGGTGCGCAGCGGCGGGGGCGGGGCCCGGGAGGAGGGGAGGGGCGGCGGAGGACGTCGTCGTCGTCGTCAGGGCTTTCTCGGCTTCGGCCACGGCGGGCTCCTGGAGAGGGGGAGGAGAATGATGTCGTCAGGCGGGGGAGGTAAGGATGTGGAGGAAGGGAAGGCGTGTCGAGGCGCGGGGAGGTAAGGATGTGGAGGAAGGGAAGGCGTGTCGAGGCGCGGGGAGGTAAGGATGTGGAGGAAGGGAAGGCGTGTCGAGGCGCGGGGAGGTAAGGATGTAGAGGAAGGGAAGGCGTGTCGAGGCGCGGGGAGGTAAGGATGTGGAGGAAGGGAAGGCGTGTCGAGGCGGGGGAGGTAAGGATGTGGAGGAAGGGAAGGCGTGTCGAGGCGCGGGGAGGTAAGGATGTGGAGGAAGGGAAGGCGTGTCGAGGCGGGGGAGGTAAGGATGTGGAGGAAGGGAAGGCGTGTCGAGGCGCGGGGAGGTAAGGATGTGGAGGGAGGGAAGGCGTGTCGAGGCGCGGGGAGGTAAGGATGTGGAGGGAGGGAAGGCGTGTCGAGGCGCGGGGAGGTAAGGATGTGGAGGAAGGGAAGGCGTGTCGAGGCGCGGGGAGGTAAGGATGTGGAGGAAGGGAAGGCGTGTCGAGGCGCGGGGAGGTAAGGATGTGGAGGGAGGGAAGGCGTGTCGAGGCGCGGGGAGGTAAGGATGTGGAGGGAGGGAAGGCGTGTCGAGGCGCGGGGAGGTAAGGATGTGGAGGAAGGGAAGGCGTGTCGAGGCGGGGGAGGTAAGGACGTGGAGGAAGGGAAGGCGTGTCGAGGCGCGGGGAGGGAAAGGAGGAAAAAGAAAAGAGAAAGGAGGAAGTGAAACCAGGAGGAAAGCAAAAGAAAGAAACCAAAACGGTTGTGAGAGGGATGAGTGACAGGGATGAGTGAGAGGGATGAGTGAGAGGGACGAGTGAGAGGGACGAGTGAGAGGGACGAGTGAGAGGGACGAGTGAGAGGGACGAGTGAGAGGGACGAGTGAGAGGGACGAGTGAGAGGGACGAGTGAGAGGGACGAGTGAGAGGGATGAGTGAGAGGGATGAGTGAGAGGGATGAGTGAGAGGGATGAGTGAGAGGGATGAGTGAGAGGGATGAGTGAGGGACGAGTGAGGGACGAGTGAGAGGGACGAGTGAGAGGGATGAGTGAGGGACGAGTGAGAGGGACGAGTGAGAGGGATGAGTGAGAGGGACGAGTGAGAGGGACGAGTGAGAGGGATGAGTGAGAGGGATGAGTGAGAGGGATGAGTGAGGGACGAGTGAGAGGGACGAGTGAGGGGGATGAGTGAGGGGGATGAGTCAGGAGGACGAGTGAGAGGGATGAGTGAGAGGGATGAGTGAGAGGAAGAAGTCCCACTCACAGTGACGTAGGAGGTGCGGCGCGTGCTGACTCCCACCCCTGTGACGTGGGGCGCAGGGTTGCCGCCCCCCCCGGGGGGGTCCCCGCCACCCCCCTCCTCCAGGTCCAGACCCTCCTGTTTGGGCTCGGGGTCTGTGCCGCCCCCCGGCGCCCCCTGGGACGTCCTCTTCTTCCTCTTCTCCATGTTCTCAAACACGTGCATGATGGCTTCCGCCTTGCGCTCGTCACGAGTCTACAGAGAGGGGGGGGGGGGTGTTTAGAACTGGTACTGGTAGTATTTAGGATTGATTGAAAGGCTCTCGATCTCGTGGCTTGTTCATTTACAGCTCTATCAGCTTTCAAATTGTATGTTTGAAATGCAATCCTCTGACTGCCTTCATTCACTGGAAGTAAACAGGACAATTGACCAATCATATCACAG
The DNA here is from genome assembly GCF_963989245.1 of Nansenia antarctica. Taxonomy (NCBI): domain Eukaryota; kingdom Metazoa; phylum Chordata; class Actinopteri; order Argentiniformes; family Microstomatidae; genus Nansenia; species Nansenia antarctica. Next base: position 11,980,021 of record NC_137685.1, on the reverse strand, counting down.
CAAAAGTCACTACAGGCAGAAAACTCGGACAAACAACTCGCTAATATCTGATGTTGAAAAGCTTCTAGACTAAATATTCTTGTCATCTTTAAAAAAAACATGTCTATAACTTGCTGTGGTAAATCCAAAATCCGAAATTTGCCAACTCCCGCCATTGTAAATCATTGAATGTCAGTCAGTCACTGTCAGTGAAGCGTTGTTTGATTGTCCGAGTTTTCAAAGTGGGCGTGGCTTAGCGATAGGTCCATTGCCTGTTGGTCAGTGTCACAGCAGTTGATGGCTGCCATGACGTGGTACATACTCGTCTGCTGGAGATCAGGACTCCATTCTCATCCACCTCTCCATCCTCCCCTTCCTCCAGCTTCACGCCATCCATGACATCCTATGTCAGACAGGGACAGTGTTAGTGAGGGAATGAAAACAAGTCAACACATGCAGCGTACACTTGAGCAGACACACACACACACACACACACACACACACACACACAAGGTTTGGACGGATTCCAATTTTTGAAACCGCTAAACTGTTCCCGGACAAAACCACAGTTTTTCAGTTAAGCAGATTCAAAATGACCTTGTTGTAGGGTTTGACTGAGCCCTATCCTTTCTGGGAAGCTGCTCGAACACGTTCCATTAGCAGTGCTGAAAAATGCACTTCAAATAAATAAATACAAACAGCACTAAAAATACTAAATATAAAGTCCAACACGCTTCAGCCAAGTTTAAGATCCGAGGGGATCCAATTTTATAATACCAAAACTATTACCTGGGCATGTCTATTAGACTAGCCAAAGCAAGACACTGGCGCACTCATACAATCTAGTCACGTTTATTGCAGAGGAACAGTGTGACTGACGAAATGTCGAAATGTCAGTCACCCTGTTCCTCTGCAATAAACGTGCAGATTGTATGAGTGCTCCGGTATCTTGCTTTGGCTAGTCTAATGGAAGTGTCCAGGTAATAATTTTGCTAGGACTAAAAATACTTTTGGTTCGCAATTAGACAAATTCAACTATGTTTTGGGAAACACAGCACGTTCAGATTTGGTTAAACCAAAAGTCGCTGGATACGTGACTAAGGAGGAAAGGCTAATTTAGCAATTGATGATCTAGCTTG
>NC_137685.1:11961403-11973903 GCF_963989245.1 Nansenia antarctica | reverse complement strand
ACCTTCTTGCCCTTGGGCGTCCCCCTGGCCTTCTCCGTGCTCTTCTTCCTCTTCTTGGACTTGTTCCTCTTGACGCGGTTGACGGTGAGCGTGATGCTGGTGGGCGTGTGCTGGGTGGCCGTGTAGGACACTGTGGCGGGGGAGACCTCCTCGTCTCCGCTCTCTGTGGCGCTGCTCTCGCCGACTGGAAAACACGACAGCAACATGAGCACACGGGCACGCACACGCACAGGCACAGACACAGACACAGACACAGACACACACACACACACACACACACAAGCTTCTTATCAGTGTAAAAACACGGAGCTACGCTAGTACCGAGCACACAGGCTTAAATACACCAGATTTAATTGTGCTTTGCAGTTATTGCATCTTCAACATACCCGATACATTTTCTGGGTTCCTGCGTTGGCCTTCCAGTCCTTTCCGCCTGTCCAGGCCCCTGGTATCAAACAGATAAGCCGTAAGCCAAAGAGACAGTAGCTGGAAGGTAACAGAGACGTGTCACAGACAGATGACATCAGTGTCTACGGAGCGCGGCGGCCCTCCTCACCTGCAGCTTTCACACTTGATAAGGAAGCCGTCCTGGGTCAGGCTGCAGTGGCACCAGCCGGCCACGCCCCCGTCCTCCTCCGAGGAGCTGTCGCTGTCTGCCGAGTTGTCCTCGTCGTCGTGGTAACGGGCGGAGCGCACCACGCCGTTGAGTTCCATACGGGGGATGATGGTTTGGGAGAGCGGGGAGGCGGGTGGGGTGGGGGGTGGGGGCGCGCCATAGTTGTGATCCTGACAACACACAACGGAAGACTGTTGCATCTTCAAACAACAGCGTGTTCAGGCAAAAAGGGAAACGGAAAATGGAGACGAATGAAAATGAGGACAAAAAATGTACGTGAAACAATACAGCTGTTAAAAAGACTTTTGTGAGGGTTTGTGAATGTACACAGCAAATTAGATCGTCACCCCTCGACGGATACCCTCAATAACACTGTCAAGCTCAATCTTTTCTTATAGTTTTACTTTGTTCGGGTTTCTTAGATACATGAGACTCGTCTTGTCTTGTGGGATTCTGTTTCCTCACAGGCGACGGTACAGCAATTTGTGACGTTAGAATTATAAGGTTCTATTATAATTTTTTGTCAAAATTTAGTTTTTTACATAATCTGATCCATCAGGTGTTTATTAATGCCTGTGTGGTGTTATTTTTAAAATGCTGACATTTTTGAGTTAGTAATTAATAAAATACAAAGGTTCCATCTCACAAAACATAATGGAATGTAAAAACTTTGACGCTCAATATCTCTGAACTGCCCTAAACGGAGATAGAACCTTATCATTCTAAGCTCACGATTTAAGTCACCTGACTGAATTGTTCATTTCTTTTCCGTCTTCGATTAGTATTTGACAAGAGATCTTGACATCTGCTTTCACAAGGGATATTGGACTACAATTGCAAAAAAGATATCCGTACTCACAGCATATGGTAGTCCCCGATACCCATGACTCTGAGCACTCCCACAACTGTGGTTGGGGTAATTTTTCTCGTTAACGGCAGGGCTCGCTTCCACTGACTCAGGGCTGCGACGGAGAGAAGGTGAGAGAAAGGTGAGAGAGAGAAAGAGTGGCAGAAATCATAATAATAAATAATAATAACTTTATTTGTATAGCACTTTTCCTGCAAACGTTGCAGCTCAAAGTGCTTTGATCATTATATAATCTTAATTTAATTATTTTGTCATTTAAAGGCAATATTAAAAAGATGGGTTTTTAGTCTTGACTTGAACATATTTGTTGAGGTTGCATCCCTAATGTAAACTGGCAGTGCATTCCACAATTTGGGTGCATAAAATGAGAATGCAGCCTCACCAAATCTCTTCTTTTGTATACAATATTGGATACAATACAATACAATACAACATACATGCAGCTGAGCTGTCATAGGCAGAATTGTGTGACTTGTAAACATGGTCAAATGTGGCCATGAGCCCCATTCGACACTAGATGGCGCCATAGCCCAAATCTTCTCCTCAGAAGAGGGAGCCTGGGAGAATCTCAATTCTGGAAATGGAATGTCGGCCGCCATGATGTTATGCAACTCACATTGCCCTTTACCAGAGGTCTCGGAGGAGAACGGCCTCGTCTTTACCTAACAAACTCAGTCCTGGAATAGTCCGAAATGTCAAACGGTCAAAACTAAATGTTACATTCAGACCCGGGATTTTTCTAAATGCCGGCATGTCTGTTTCCCCCCCCCCCCCCCCCGACTCAGGTTTTGGTTCCTAAAGAAAAAGGGAGATATGGAAGGAGGAGTGAGGGGGAGGCCTGGATCCAGCTTGCTGAATTCCACAGAACCTCAGTCCCATCATGACGGTTGCTTCCCTGTGCTGTCGCTGCTTTTTCCTCTACCAGGCCTCCTCCTCTACCAGACCTCCTCCTCTACCAGACCTCCTCTACCAGGCCTCCTCCTCTACCAGACCTCCTCTACCAGACCTCCTCCTCTACCAGACCTCCTCTACCAGACCTCCTCTACCAGACCTCCTCTACCAGGCCTCCTCTACCAGACCTCCTCTACCAGGCCTCCTCTACCAGACCTCCTCTACCAGACCTCCTCTACCAGACCTCCTCTACCAGACCTCCTCTACCAGACCTCCTCTACCAGACCTCCTCTACCAGACCTCCTCCTCTACCAGACCTCCTCCTCTACCAGACCTCCTCTACCAGACCTCCTCTACCAGACCTCCTCTACCAGACCTCCTCTACCAGGCCTCCTCTACCAGACCTCCTCTACCAGACCTCCTCTACCAGACCTCCTCCTCTACCAGACCTCCTCTACCAGACCTCCTCTACCAGACCTCCTCTACCAGACCTCCTCTACCAGACCTCCTCTACCAGACCTCCTCTACCAGACCTCCTCTACCAGACCTCCTCTACCAGACCTCCTCTACCAGACCTCCTCTACCAGACCTCCTCTACCAGGCCTCCTCTACCAGACCTCCTCTACCAGACCTCCTCTACCAGACCTCCTCCTCTACCAGACCTCCTCTACCAGGCCTCCTCTACCAGACCTCCTCTACCAGACCTCCTCCTCTACCAGACCTCCTCTACCAGACCTCCTCTACCAGACCTCCTCTACCAGACCTCCTCTACCAGGCCTCCTCCTCTACCAGACCTCCTCTACCAGACCTCCTCTACCAGGCCTCCTCTACCAGACCTCCTCTACCAGGCCTCCTCTACCAGACCTCCTCTACCAGACCTCCTCTACCAGACCTCCTCTACCAGGCCTCCTCTACCAGACCTCCTCTACCAGACCTCCTCTACCAGACCTCCTCTACCAGACCTCCTCTACCAGACCTCCTCTACCAGACCTCCTCTACCAGACCTCCTCTACCAGGCCTCCTCTACCAGACCTCCTCTACCAGACCTCCTCCTCTACCAGACCTCCTCTACCAGACCTCCTCTACCAGACCTCCTCTACCAGACCTCCTCTACCAGACCTCCTCTACCAGGCCTCCTCTACCAGACCTCCTCTACCAGACCTCCTCTACCAGACCTCCTCCTCTACCAGACCTCCTCTACCAGGCCTCCTCTACCAGACCTCCTCTACCAGACCTCCTCCTCTACCAGACCTCCTCTACCAGACCTCCTCTACCAGACCTCCTCTACCAGACCTCCTCTACCAGACCTCCTCTACCAGACCTCCTCCTCTACCAGACCTCCTCCTCTACCAGACCTCCTCTACCAGACCTCCTCTACCAGACCTCCTCTACCAGACCTCCTCTACCAGACCTCCTCTACCAGACCTCCTCTACCAGGCCTCCTCTACCAGACCTCCTCTACCAGACCTCCTCCTCTACCAGACCTCCTCTACCAGACCTCCTCTACCAGACCTCCTCTACCAGACCTCCTCTACCAGACCTCCTCTACCAGGCCTCCTCTACCAGACCTCCTCTACCAGGCCTCCTCTACCAGACCTCCTCTACCAGACCTCCTCTACCAGACCTCCTCTACCAGACCTCCTCTACCAGACCTCCTCTACCAGACCTCCTCTACCAGACCTCCTCTACCAGACCTCCTCTACCAGACCTCCTCTACCAGGCCTCCTCTACCAGACCTCCTCTACCAGGCCTCCTCTACCAGGCCTCCTCAGCAGAGCAGACTCAGGCCTGTGGGAGGACTCCCCTGGCTTGAGGCCTTCAGTGATGCATACGTGACAGGCGACATCTCTGATCTATTTCTCCCAATAATCAATCCCCTAACCTTGAACTACACAATGACTCTTTGACAGAGTTGAGAAAAACAAGGAATCTTGCCCGTAATTTGAACAAGGCCCTACGATGCAGCAAAAGGGTTCAAATTCCAGATGAAACACACATTGTTTGTGATACTACTACTGATGACGTATCGGGATCTTGAAGGGTTGCCCCATTTCATAGGGGAAGATTTCAACCACTACCCCTTGTAAACACTGTTCTGAGGGCCAAGTCGAAAAGCGAGGAGCACTCGAAAAAGAGGGGTAGGGGTAAAAAATAGGAAATGGGATTGGGCCGTAGAGTTGGAAAGACAGTGGATATCCCAGAAGCCCTAGAGCTCTCTCTAACCCTCTTCCTCCCAGCCCCCCCCCCCCCCCCCCCCCCCTCCCTCTCCTCCTAAATACTCACTCTGATCCAGCAGCCATATCTGAGTAAGACGTTTCTGGTGTGGTGACTCCCAGCGCGATTACTATGCTCATGACGTCCAGCACAGCGGCGCGTGGAGAGGGGGGAACAGGGAGAAGGAGGGGAGGGGAAGGGGAGGGGAGGGGAGGGGGGGGAGAGGGGAGGAGGAGGAGGAGAGGAGGGGATCACGGGTTCCAAACTGCAGCGACAGACCACTCCAGGGGCGGGGCGCCGCACAGCCGCAGCCGACGGCTTACGGACATGGGGAGACCTGGGGAGAGAGGTCAGAGGTCAGGGAGGAAAGAGGTCAGAAGTCAGGGAGGAAATGGGGAGACCTGGGGAGAGAGGCTCAGGACACACACACACACACACACACACACACACACTCATATCTAATGAACCTGGGGGATAGAGGTATGATACAAATGCAAGACACAGTTATGCCTTCATTCTTCTCTTGGCAGCATTGAGGGCAAATAACACCAATGGCGTTATCAAAGTCATTCCAAAACTCTGACGGATACTAAAACAAAGAAAGAAACAGCAACGGTAGACCCCGGGCCGGCCTTCCTAGCGACTGTCAGGAGACACGCTACCTAGCATAGGGCTGGGTCTCTTCTGCCGATGACACGGACACTCACAACATGAATCAGAGAACATGGCAGCAAGCAAGGGAAATCCACTCACAAACAGGGCGTACATGAACCACCATTATCAACAGGGCCGTAACTGTCTCTTTATCAGTTGAGCAACACCTGGCTTGCAGAGGCGAGATTGTTAATATGTGCACACACTCCACTGTACCACACAAGGGGGGGGGGGGGGTGTCATGCTGGCATGGTTTGGGTAGGGGAAGTAGGCTATTAATGTGAGAAGTGGTGACTCCACCCTCCATGACTTTGTTATGCCACGAGCAACGTCATCATCTCTCTCTCTCTCTCTCTCTCTCTCTCTCTCTCTCTCTCTCTCTCTCTCTCTCTCTCTCTCTCTCTCTCTCTCTCTCTCTCTCTCTCTCTCTCTCTCTCTCTCTCTCTCTCTCTCTCTCTCTCTCTCTCTCTCTCTCTCTCTCTCTCTCTCTCTCTCTCTCTCTCTCTCTCTCTCTCTCTCTCTCTCTCTCTCTCTCTCTCTCTCTCTCTCTCTCTCAAAACCAGTGGAGAGAAAAAAAACTGACAGACAGACAGCCCTATACTGGTTGCCACCCCTCCCTTTATAGATTGGACTCTCTCTCTCTCTCCTCAAGACTGCAGTACCAAGGAGAACCAGCGGGGGCGACGTATCCCCCCCCAGACGGAGAGGGTGAGTCATCCGGCATTAGGCTGGGCTGTCTGTCATGTGATCACAAGCTGCTGGAACACTGACCCACACTCCTCCGGCACCCTCGTCCTCCGCCCGCCTAGTCGTGCCTCGCAGGCAGGCAGGCAGGCAGGCAGGCAGTAGCCTCTGCTGCTAAAAAAAGGAACCAGCCTCTCTGCTCATTTCACACGCTCTCTCTGAGAGAGGAGAGGATTTGGCTTAGAACAAGGTCATTCTACGGCCACACAGACCCGACACGTCCACGCAGCTGTACCTTCTGATTCACCCCCGACGTAGGGCGTGGTTTGTTACACTCAATACAAAGCAATAAAAAACAGAAAATAAACAATAAAGGTATAATTCACACTATGTGTGAAACATAGCTAGCCTTATACAGCCGCATTCTACATTTGTGTCTGAGTTCCAGTAACTGCTCTAATGGGAAGACAGACACACTGCGATTCATGGAATGTCTGAACTTGTCCCTTGGCTACAGAACCTTCCTTCCATTGCCAGTCTATAGTTACCAGCGTCAAGACAACAATACTTCAAATAACGTCAAGGTCAGTTGTTATTGCACCCTGCCTGTTGTTATTGAGTCATCTAGGTGAACAGTGAGTAGGCCTAGACTACGTAATAGACTGCAAACAAATACCCAATCGCTTCCTTGATCAGAGTGAATCATGCATGATGGCATTCTGCTGAAAGGCGTGTCCTAGGTAGCCCTGTTTAACCGGTACAAAACAACATAAACGTTTTATTTTTAGTTTCCCTTTAAATCCAGCTATTCTTAACCCTAACCCTAACCCTAAATCCAGCTAACCCTTTTCTTGTACACAGGAGTTTTAACCACTTTCCCTAGCCTAGCCTAGCCTAGTCTTAACCCAAACCTTCACCCATGAGCTTCTGCAAACTTGAGCTTCTGCAAAACTCCATTCCAAATGAACTCTCAATCAATTTGGGGAAGTTATGTAAGAGAACAGAAAGTCACTAAGAGTTAGGCTAACAACAAGTCTGACTGTGGCAAAAAAAAAAGAATTAGAAAAAGAAGAAAGAGAAAAAAAAGATGACACTCAATCCCACAGCGCATGGTCACACAGCACATACAGAACAGAAGTATGTATGAGAGCGACTCGACTGCTATTAAAACTGATACATTTCTGACTAAAATAGCCGACTCCTACGAGGCCACAAAGGGAGTTCACTGTTGGGCCTCCTCCAACACAGCCAGGCGGTGAATTGAGAGGTAGCCTACATTCCAAAAGGAGAAGGAAAGCCTCTCTCTCTCTAATACCGGGCTCAGATTACTACTGGGCTCAACAAAGTCTTTTCACTTCGCTAGAACAGAGGCCATTTTGGAGAGGAGTCCATGAGGGACACACAAAATGAACAACACAGAGGATCCTCTCTCTCTCTCTCTCTCTCCCACCCTCCCCCTCTCCTCTATCCTGACAGGCCCTCTCCCTCCCTCCTTCCCTGCCTCTCCTACTCTTTCTGTCCAGACACTGTGTAAGACGGGTTTCTACGGTCTTTTAATAAATTATTTGATTCCTTTTAATATTTAAGTGATTCACAATACTCTGGTGTCCCTGGAGGGACATAGTGTGTGTGTAACCTCTGCTGTCACGCTGGCCATAGAGGGAGACAGGGGATCAACCCGTGTGAGCTGAGCACGGACACACACACACACACACACACACACACACACACACACACACACACACACACACACGCACACAGGACAGAGTGTGCCATGCGACGCTTCACACAACTAAAAATACTGATTAACAAAAAGAACAATACAGATACACACAAACACACCCTTCCTGCCTGCAGGAGTGACCCAGACCACGGCCTCACCCCCCTACACAGTCAATGACAGACAGAAAAACAAACCAAAAAAACACCAGGGAGAAATAGAAGGAGTGTACGCTCAGTTGATTGAGTGAACAGGGTTTCTTTCCATTGGGAACCCCCCCCAGGCCAGCACAGGATAAAGGACGTTGAGAAAGGTTCAACCTCCTTAGGCGAGGTAGGCTATAGAGTAGGCTACCACTCCCTGCCCTTCCTGCTCAGCACTGAGGTTATGTAGCGTGGCCGTGGGTGACTGTTACTGTTACGACGCCCGCATGCACACGCATGCACGCTGTCTGAGTGACTGATTGTGCAGCCTCTCGGGAGATTAGCAACGGTGGGTCTATGTTAACACACACAACCACCCTTGCACCCTTTCCACCGCGCCACGCCAAGTCATGTGCCGGTCGGGACTCCGTAGTGTCGCATTCATGAGTCAGAGGTGACACCAGCCCCCTCTGGAAGACACTAGACTTCTGCGAGAAGTCACAAAGAGCATTTTGTGTTCAGCGCCGTTAAACCACAGCCCTGGCTGGGAGGTGGGTAGTAGGAGCAGGAGACGATTCACTGAGACACTGATCAAGGGGGGAACTGTTCGTGAGAACTGAAAGTCTTGATAGGAAATATGGCCCTGCTTTAGACGTCTCTCTTTTTCTCCCTCTGTTTCTCTCTCTCAGACTCAGACACACACACACACACACACACACACACACAGCCTCACTAATCATGTGCGTGCAGACTGGGATGAGCACCTCACACATTGAGCCGCAGGGGACGCGCGACCAAAAAAAAACACACACCACTATCATTCGGCTCTTGTAAAAAATATACGAAACACATGTTCAAATATGACTTATCTGGAAAAGAAAAGAAGACAGCAGATAGATAAGGCCTAGCTACATTGCAAAGCTCCATACTGAAATACCAAAAGGGTTGTTGAAAGAAGATAAAAATAAAAAAAAAGCAGCAGGGAGGACGAGTCGATGAAAGAAGGAGAGCGACACAGAGTGAAAGAGAAAGAAGGGCAGAAGCTACGTCGCAGTAGCGGACCCAGCCCCTTCCATCCCCCATGTCCCTCCTGACGCTCCCTCAAACACACAATTATGTCACACAACAACCGTCTGCTCCACTCAGAAACACAATTAGGCTATTCCCCGCAATAGCCCCGTCTCCTGGTCCCAAAATACAATTACCAAGCAGAAAGGCGGTCTGCATCAGATAGGGAACCACCAGCAGGTCCTTCTGAAAGGACTCCTGAAGGTAAACATCAGATACGAAGAGGGGGAACCGACGCACATTGTACTGAACCGGGTTAGGATCTGAGAAGGACCTCGGAAACATCCGTTACCGTATCACAGGGATTTCATTAAGCTTACAATATTAGCATTTCATGATGTAAAAAAAGTGTAGTATTGTGCATTGCTGTAGGCACATCTATATGTATCGTTCCAATGTGAAGACACACAATCTCTGCAAAAAAACAACAACAACAACAAACAAACAGAAACTTGGTGATTAAAGTAGAATTCGGTCAGCCACTATCAGAACGCTAGCCTGTCGTGATCCGACCGTTCTCATGCAGTGCCGTCGAGCGGTGAGGGGCGCATTGCGGCCTGCCATTAACACAACAATGTCCAGCTGTCTGAATGGACCGGGACCAGACCGGGGATGAGAGGGACACAATGGAGAACAAAGGGACAGCGGCTGAGCTAGACAGAAGGGCCAGTGTGACACAAAAATCAATCATCTGTTTCGGAGCAAACAAACCAAGCCACTGTCCCGTTTGATGGCTGAACGGAGGCACCTACAGCAGAAGGAAGGGCCGCCTGTTTTGGGCATGACTATCTGAGTCTGCCCCTATCACTTCCTGTTCATGAGACTAAGACACCAGAGCGGGTTATACAAGCTGAATTCTTGTTTTAAGGCAAAAGCTAGCTAGCTAGCATAGCTACAAGCTACAATGGAGTCATTTGTGTGTGTGTGTGTGTGCGCGCGTGTGTGTGTGTGTGGAAGGCACTTTGTTGCATTGTAGGTACACAGTGTTATTATTTCTTTCAATTACAGCAGGCTACTTTTGGTTTACAGTGGCCTACTTTCGCTTGTCAGAAATGGCCAAGTCATCTTAGCTACATCCTCCCCACCATGGGTGTTGTTGTGAGGGTGGAATTTTCCTCAAGATGTATTCTCACAAAGCCTGGAAAAAAAAAAAGGAAAAAAAAGAAAAAGGGGGTAAAAAAGGAAAAGCCATCAGGTTGTTAGATAAGCTCATGCTCTGGCATAACATAAACCAGAGACACCCTCCCTCCCTCCCTCCCTCTCACCACATGACCACAGGGGATGACAAACACATTTACATGACATTTCCATTTCCTCCCTTCGCCAACACTCTTATCCAGCGAGACAGACGGATCGGTCCTCCCTCTCCACCTCACACACACACAACACTCACACGTGCTAATGCTAGGCAAAAGGCGTCACTCAGAGAGCATTGTGAGTGCGGCCATTTTGAACTGCCATGGTTGGGGGCTACTCGCCTTTTTTTCCTCTCTCTCCCATCAACTGTGTAAGCGTTCGGGGAGATGCAATGCAGAGAGGAATGGTAGTAGCCCACGTACGCTCCTAAACACGTACGTCTGAGTTGAGTTACACAAGCATGCCTTGGCTTAGGTCAAGGCTTCGACCGTTGCTGCCTGCTCGTCAGGATATGCAAACATAGGGGGGGGGCAGAGAGGTCAGAGTGGTTCCGTTTTCAGCCCTAACCAGTTTTGGGAGAGTGAAGAACGAGTCTGAAAACAGGCTATAAAAGACACCTCCCATATACTCCCCCCCGCCCCCCCCCCCCAGGATCCCTAGGCTCCAGGTGAAAGAGGGGGGAGGGAAAGGCTTGAACAGGAAAAACTTGGCAGGAGCTATTTCCCCTTTTGTTTTTAGCATCAGCCATTGAGCGTTACAAAACAGGACAGCTGCTAAAGGGTTAGGCGTCGAGTGGCTTGACTTTGGTGCAAAGCTCCTCTGGTTGTTGATGGTCCTTGTTTGCTCCATCTCTTGTGACAACAACACCCTTTGTGTAAACTTACGTTCAGAAATGTGCCTGTGGTTTCACCTGGCAAAGGCAAATCTGAACTCTGACTATTTGTTATTTATTGTCCTGTCCACATACACATATGGGGGAAGGGGGGTGGTCAAAATGCTTAAAACTAAAATGGCTGCCCGGGGTTAAAAAGGAGACACACAGAAACTTCCCAAATGCAAAGCATTTCTCTCTCTGTCTCCCACGAGACACGGCCTCTTCTTTAGCTATCAGAAGGACTGAAAAGAGTGTTTGTGTTTGTGAGGATAAGACCCTGCCTGTGTGAATGAGAGAAAGGAGAGCAAAAGACATAGCATGAGGGCGCAAAAGCAAAGAGAACAGAGAGAACATGAGACAAGAGAAGGGGAGGGAGTGACGAGCAAGAACGAGAGAGAGAGAAAGAGAGAGAGACACACAGAGAGAGAGAGAGACAGAGAGCGAGAGCGAGAGAGAGACAGAGAGAAAGAGAGCGAGAGCGAGAGAGAGAGAGAGAGAGACAGGGAGAGAGAGAGCGAGCGAGCGAGCAGGCACAAGAGTGAGAGAGCCAGAGAGATGATGACGTAGCTCGCCCGCCTCTCTCCTCTCCCGGCCTTGTTTTTTTCCCAGCCTCCTCCTCCTCCTCCTCCATTATTCTCCCAAGAAGCATTGCTCCTCCTCGCCACACAACAGAAACACACTGCAACACCGCTCCCCCACTGCCGCGGCCGTGCTGAGGAATCGACGCGCCCCATTGGAGCAACTCCAGAGCTTCTGGGCCAATCAGAGGACACCAAGAGAGACGGGCGTCACGGCGACTTGTTTTTAACCCCATTGTGCAAGACGGAGCCAGCAACACAACACAGAGCAGCTGCCGGGGAGAACAGCTAGAGAAGAGAGAGAGAGAGAGAGAGAGAGAGAGAGAGAGAGAGAGAGAGAGAGAGAGAGAGAGAGAGAGAAAGAAAGAAAGAAGGAAGGAAAAAGAGAGCAAGGCCAAGAAGGAGGAAAGACGCACACACAAATGCGGGGCAGTCACACATCCTTTTACAATACGCATTCTAATTCAGACAGCCTTTATTTCACACGAAAAAAACAATGTTGGAAATGCACTTTCTAGCACATAGAATACACATTCTTGCCCCTATTCAGTCAGAAAAACTGGGATAGAGAGACTTGATACACAGCGTGTGAAGAAACCATACTTGGTTTGCATTTTTCGACCACGTGAGGCAAAGATAACAGGTTACAAAACTGTGTTTCACCCAAAAGCCAGTACAAATCCCCAACGTGCCATGAGGCAAGGTCACAAACCAGAAGGTTTCAGAACAAACAAGGTCCTCGTTCAACCCTCTGAAGCTCTGAGCTTGGATCTTCCAACTCCCAGAATATAATCATACATGCATCCAAACACAGATTTGGCACTGGCTCCTGCATTTTAGCAGAAAAAACAACAAACAATCTCATTAACATGTCAATAGCCACACCTGCCCTCCATGTAATGACACAGTCATTGTCATGAGTGTCATCAGCATGTAAATGGAGGCAAAAAAAAAGAAGTAAATTTTCCCCCCCTCTTCCTATTCCCCACAGCAACATCCCCTCTCTCTCTCTCTCTCTCTCTCTCTCTCTCTCTCTCTCTCTCTCTCTCTCTC
>NC_137685.1:11571403-11958903 GCF_963989245.1 Nansenia antarctica | reverse complement strand
AGAATAAGATACAGTAGATGGGATTTGGCCACATCGTGAACTCGATGTCTGACTTAATGTCCCCCTTAATGTTGGAGGAGAACCACCACCGCAATGTCCCATATATACAAGGCTATCTTAGATATATGCCCCATATATACAAGGCTATCTTAGATATAGGCCCCATATATACAAGGCTACCTTAGATATATGGCCCTTATATACCAGGCTACCTTAGATATAGGCCCCATATATACAAGGCTACCTTAGATATATGCCCCATATATACAAGCCTACCTTAGATATATGCCCCATATATACCAGGCTACCTTAGATATAGGCCCCATACATACAAGGCTACCTTAGATATATGCCCCATATATACCAGGCTTCCTTAGATATATGCCCCATATATACAAGGCTACCTTAGATATATGCGCCCCATATATACAAGGCTACCGTAAGCCCCTTTTCCACTATCGTGCCAGCCCGGGTCGACCCGGGCTGGCCTGCTTCTTTGGCGCTTTTCCATTTGTCGGCCCGGGTCGGGTCGGGTCGGTTCGGCACGCTTCTTTAGCTACCCTTCGATACCAGGGTCCAAATGTAGACCCGGAACCTTTTTGCCAGGCTGCGTGTGACGTGTGACGCTGCACACCGTTGATTGGTCAATGGAAATCGTCATCCCATGTTCATAGATTTCTTCGCTAACCGCCATCTTGAAATACCACATTCGCTCTTGGAAAATATCACTACAGTTTCTGTAATAGCTTATTAATAAAGATTAGAAAAATTATGCTGACCATCGTATTATCTTAGTTTAATGTCATTTCAATGCATCATAGAACTTTTATTTACAACAAGCATAACACAAAAATCGCTATTATGCACCGTCTTTGCCCGTGAATAACACCGGCTGTGAATGCGGTAGAAACACAATACTCCTTTGCTAACTTCACCATCGGTCTACGGTCATTTTGAGCCCTTAACCACCGCACTGACACCCCGAGAAGTTATGCTTTTAACCGTAAACTCAATGAACCGGGAGTTCACCCGGCCGCTGCTGCTCGCAGCACCGCTTGCTGCTGGTTGAAAGTCCCGTTGACAGCGGGGGCAGAGAAACGTTTTAACAGGGAATTCGCTCCGCGCTGTCGACGGTGATAGGAGTGTAGGATCGACACCATTCAAATGGTTTTGGATTCCCTGTCCTCTCCTCTATCCGGACACGTTTGAATTGTTATCCTAACCCACGGTAATCCAAAGTTATTAACCCGCAAAGCACCGCTTGCTGCTGGATGAAACTCCTGTTGACAGCGGGGGCAGAGAATATTTCTACCCGGGAATTCGCTCTGCGCTGTCGACGGTGATAGGAGTGTAGGATCGATACCATTCAAATGGTTTTGGATTCCCTGTCCTCTCCTCTATCCGGACACGTTGGAATTGTTATCCTAACCCACGGTAATCCAAAGTTATTAACCCGCAAAGCACCGCTTGCTGCTGGATGAAAGTCCCGTTGACAGCGGGGGCAGAGAAACGTTTTAACAGGGAATTCGCTCCGCGCTGTCGACGGTGATAGGAGTGTAGGATTGACACCATTCAAATGGTTTTGGATTGCCTGTCCTCTCCTCTATCCGGACACGTTTGAATTGTTATCCTAACCCACGGTAATCCAAAGTTATTAACCCGCAAAGCATCGCTTGCTGCTGGATGAAACTCCTGTTGACAGCGGGGCAGAGAATATTTCTACCCGGGAATTCGCTCAGCGCTGTCGACGGTGATAGGAGTGTAGGATCGATACCATTCAAATGGTTTTGGATTCCCTGTCCTCTCCTCTATCCGGACACGTTGGA
This sequence comes from Nansenia antarctica, assembly GCF_963989245.1. NCBI lineage: Eukaryota > Metazoa > Chordata > Actinopteri > Argentiniformes > Microstomatidae > Nansenia > Nansenia antarctica. The sequence goes on along the minus strand of NC_137685.1, from coordinate 11,957,077 downwards.
ATTGTTATCCTAACCCACGGTAATCCAAAATTATTAACCCACAAAGCACCGCTTGCTGCTGGATGAAACTCCTGTTGACAGCGGGGGCAGAGAATATTTCTACCCGGGAATTCGCTCCGCGCTGTCGACGGTGATAGGAGTGTAGGATCGATACCATTCAAATGGTTTTGGATTCCCTGTCCTCTCCTCTATCCGGACACGTTGGAATTGTTATCCTAACCCACGGTAATCCAAAGTTATTAACCCGCAAAGCACCGCTTGCTGCTGAATGAAACTCCTGTTGACAGCAGGGGCAGAGAATATTTCTACCCGGGAATTCGCTCCGCGCTGTCGACGGTGATAGGAGTGTAGGATCGATACCATTCAAATGGTTTTGGATTCCCTGTCCTCTCCCCTATCCGGACACGTTGGAATTGTTATCCTAACCCACGGTAATCTAAAGTTATTAACCCGCAAAGCACCGCTTGCTGCTGGATGAAACTCCTGTTGACAGCGGGGGCAGAGAATATTTCTACCCGGGAATTCGCTCCGCGCTGTCGACGGTGATAGGAGTGTAGGATCGATACCATTCAAATGGTTTTGGATTCCCTGTCCTCTCCCCTATCCGGACACGTTTGAATTGTTATCCTAACCCACGGTAAACCGAAGTTATTAACCCGCAAAGGGCACCGTTTTTGTCCGTGAATAACACGGCACACAATGATACTACAGTTCATAAAGCAGACAAGTGAAGGCAGTGGTTTTAAGGGTTAAAAAAACATGACTTTATTATGTGTACATAGCTTCCTCTCTCTTTCTCTTTCTCTCCAAAAAAATCACGGTTAGTAATATACCACATGCCGAGGAAAAAGTATACGATAGCTTCAAGTTCCTCCATGTCGCTGTTGTTGTGGCTGTGTTGTGTCTCGTGAAAATATACGTCACCACCATGGCGCGCTGTTATGACGCGTAACTCCGCCTACTATCGCCTACTCCTCCTACTAGTTCCTGGTCTGTTGTGTATAGTGGAAAACCAGAACTGATCAAAAGCGGGCCGAAGCGACCCGAACCGAACCGACCCGACCCGAGCTGGGCCGCTGATGGAAAAGCGCCATTAGATATATGCCCCATATATACAAGGCTACCTTAGATATATGCCCCATATATACAAGGCTACCTTAGATATATGCCCCATATATACAAGTCTAACCGGTATTATAGAACAGGCCATGTTAGTGTGGTGGACACAAAAAAGTTCTCTGCTCCAAAGCTTCAACACTGAGTCCCACTAACAGACGTTCCCTTCAGATAATAGGTCCTCTTATTAAAAATATCGTTTTCATCCAGTGAATCCAGTGCAGTGGGATACTATTCTAGCTGTAGTTTTGTTTCAGACAAGTCGACGAATCATGGTCAATTACTAGAAGAATCTAGAAATCTGGTCAAAATAATAAAAAATAAAAAATAATAAGGAGGTAAGCATTGGCTATAATGGTGAGAAAGAAAGAACATAAATGGTGAGTTGGATATTCAGCTGGGATATCAAGCTAGCTATCATGAGACAACTTGCAAGTTTTGACTGCCTGGCCAGGTCCCAGACATTAAACATTGGGGGTTTTCAGCCACCTCAGTGAAATGCCATAGCATTATCTCAACAGAATGATGTTATGTTAGGGTTACTAGTATGAAACGAACATGAACAATGTTTATCAGAGGAATGTGCTCAGGCTGAGTTAGCATCATGCATTAAAATGTGTCCCACTAACAGACCTAGTTCCCTTCTCGAGTCGAGTCACTTGTTGTTGGAATATAAAAACATGGAGGCTAAAAAAGGAAACGCGAGGAAAGAGCTCCCCTCCCTTCAAACACACCACCCATCTGTAGCCGCCACAGAGGTGGGGGGGTGGGGGTGGGGGGGGGTGGGGTGGGGGGTGGGGGTTGGGGGTGGGCGGTGGGGTGGGAGGTTGGGGTGGGGGGTGTTGTGGGAGGTTGTGGTGGGGGGTGGGGGGTTGGTGGATGATGGGGGAGGAGGAGGTGGTGGTGGAGGAGAAGAATGAGAAAAGCAAGTCACTAGTCAAAGGTGTTCAGCAAGTTAGGCTATTTCTCCACTCACTGCTATGAATTCATAGTTGTATCCATCTAATTAAAGGCATTTTGAGTCACCCTGTTCAGCCTATTTTTCATATTTAGGTGAAATAATTATCATTGAATCATATCAAGAGGTGGTGGAGGAGAATGAGAAAAGCAAGTCACTAGTAAAAGGCGTTCTTAGGTTCTATTAAGACAGATTACCCCCATGAAGAAAGTTCAAGGCCCCAATCTTTGGTGTACAAATGTAACACAAACACTATAAACACTACTGTACTCTGAACCTAAACTCAAGATGTTAAGCCAGGCTGTAAAAGGATCTTTGGGGAAGAATTGGGCATGAAAAAATCATATGAGAATCATACTTGAGTTGAATTGGTGCACAATCACGTTACATGTTACAATGCAGCCCTCTCCATTATGATAGGGGTGGTACACATTATGAAACTGAATGCAACATATCAACTGGATAATATCCAAAAAGTTAGCCATAGCATTGCTAACGTTAGCTGTGTCAGATAAGCTAAGCTATTAAAATAAGGACTTTTCCAATCCTGACACCGATTTTACCTCCAAGGTTGCTCATTTTAAACAACTTAGTTTATGCATAACAGTGAGAATTGTATGCTTGTGCAAAGCACATAATGACATTAATACAGCCATCTAGATCTAGAACTTGTTTCTTGGATTGTAAGAACCTTAAGCTAGCAAATGCTTAAGTTCTGCCTAGCTACACATAGCTAGCTATACGTAGCATATCCGGCTAACAATCTCCCATAATAAACACCAACTATGGGGAAAGATAATAGATTCTCTTATTAAAATATAGTTTTTGAATCCAGTGCAGTGGGTAGTATTACTATTCTAGTTGTAGTTTGTTTTCAGACAAGTCGACGAATTCATGGTCAATTACTAGAAGATTTGTCCAAATCTGGTCAAAATAATAAATAATATAAAAAATAAGGAGGTTAAGCATTGGCTAGAAGGGTGAGAAAGAACATAATTTATATGGATATATTTTATGGATATTTAGTTGCAAAGCTAGCTATCATCATGAGCCAACTTGTAAGTTTTGACTGCCTGGCTAGGTCCAAGACGTTAAATATTGCTGTTTTTACAGCCACCTCAGTTGAAATGCCCATACCATTATCTCAACAGAATGATGTTATGTGAGGGTTACTAAGTATGAAACGACATAAACAATGTTTATCAGGAGAATGTGTATCTCAGGCTGAGTTAGCATCATGCATTACTACACATTACACGAGGACACTGGCCAAAACCAAGAAAAATAATTCCATAAAGCCACTGGCCTCGTTAGATGAAACTATGGGAACATTATCAAATATCAAAACGACTGAGTTAGTCCAAGAAAAGCATTAAAAGTCGTGAGAAAAAGAGCTGAACAGTTGCCTAAGAGATAAGTTGTCTAACATACAACCAGGCTTTAGAATGACATTTGCAGCTATTATTGATCTGATAATATCATACATGATAGCCACAGACAGTTAAGCCAAATGTGTAAATAACAATAACATAACTAAAAGATTAAAACACTCACCTAGTGAGACATCCCAACCCAGTACAAATACAGTAACCTCCTGTGTTGTTGCCTTGCAGATCTTCGAGTATTCCAACATCAAATCCAACCAGACCGAACAAGGCCTCTGTCTCAACCACGGCGTCTCCTGTATCCCTTTGCCCTCCGAGGTAGCTCCCTCTCCTGGGGTGGAAAACAAACTTCTCAATGTCCCCCCACGTCCAAAGTTTAATTCCCTGTCCTGTTTGGGTTACAGTACTTCCATTCGAGTGTCTATGTTGAATCCCCCGTTGGTTAATTCCATTTATTGTGGTGTTTTATTATATTTACAATCGATATTTATATAGGGGTCTATGCTGCTCTGTGGTGTAGGCTACGGGGCTCTGGTTCTGTCTCAGCGCCCATCCCCCTCCTCAAACCGGCATCGAGCAAAACGGGCCCCAGCGAAACTGACACACAACCACGCCACGGGGTTTCCCTGGCCACCATGCAGGGGCTCATTAGTGAGGCGGGGCTATGCACCGATGTCCCGCCCTCTTACAGATGATTGGCCAGAAAAGTGTCAATCAAGAGAGAACATCGCCGTACGCGCAACCCATTGGACCATTAGGGCGCCGAATTGTGCTGCTTGCATCAACCGATGTTCCCGCCCTCTTACAGATGATTGGCCAGAAAAGTGTCAATCAAGAGACAACATGGCCGTACGCGCATCCTATTGGACAATTAGGGATTAGGGCGCCGAATTGTGTTGTTCGTCAACGCAAAGAGGGCGTTACGTTTCGTTGAGGGGTGGTGGATGGAACAGTCTCACCATGCGATGTGTAGTGGTGGCACACAGGAGAGCCACAGCTCGGTAGAAAGGATGGATTCGGGAAAGAATATGATACAAAAAGCGGACCTAATGTCTTCAAAGTTGGGGGAAATTATAAATAAAGCCGTGGAATTTCGTTAATTCCATAGTGAGAAGGATTCTATTGTTTCAATTCTATGGTTTTTTATTTGTGGGTATTACTACAACGCAAAGGGGGAAAAGCCTTCGTGTAACATACCGATACAAAGTAGCCAACCTTAGCTCCACGGGGTCTCCGGGGCCCCGTACCAGGGAGTACGACAGAGGTAGGGTCAGCCCCGCCTCAGAGAGATGAATGGATATGAGGGGTCGCTCATGTAGGGGGTCTTATGAGGGGTCTGGGATAGGGAAGGTGACCAGCGAATACCCCTGAATACTGTTGACTTCAGTCTCTCTCCACATACACTTTGTAGCAGGGGACGATAGGCTACACATTCGACAAAATCCCGTCATGGTTTACGGTCTGTTGCGGAGTTTTGGTGACGAAGCATAAACATCCGTGTATTGTTATTATACATCTAAAATAGCCAACAGTTATATTATATATTATGGACAATTTTGCAAGGGCAAACGATTTAAAATTCTACTTTTGAAATTGTACTAATTGCCGGTTTAGACGCTTATAAAATCCCGATTCTCAGTCTCTCTGGTTTAAAAATAACATGGCATCTGAAGATGAATGGATGATAAATTAAGCTTAAACGCGATCGGGCTTCTTGATTTCTTGTCGTGTCATGAGGTTTGGATGACGAGTTTGGGATTTGCCTTAAGGTGGTAAAATGCCAACGTCATTTTTATTGCAGTGGTCTGAAGAAATGAAAAGACTGCATGGCATTCCGTGCCCAAAAATAACACATTATATTTGTGTCCAACGTTTGGCAATAGACTAACCTACAGTAGTGTATGTAGTGTAACGCAGACACATTCGTCCCAAAAACTACGATCTACGATGTCACCTTGAGTTCAACGATGTGTAGTGTGTATATCTATGGACCCGTTTGTACAGTCAACATGTTGGCCTTAAAAGGCAGGGCCTAACCCTGTTTTTCTTTAAAAAGCCCTTTGTTGAGGCGGGGCACGTGGCAAACTAGATGTTACCCCCTTGACGTAATCTGGCAACCCAGAATGTCTGATTTAGACAATACCAATGACGTAATTGCAAAGGCTTTATGTATTTATATTTATGCGCTTCCCATGTGAACTAGATCCAGGACTTGCAGACAAGACTACTGCTATAGCATTACATAGCTCAGTGACAGTTTAAGATAATAACCCATGAAAATGATGTCTAGGGCTAGGCAGCAGACATTGAACGAGGGGAAAAGTCCTGTCACAATCACACTTGGGGCCTGTAGTTTCACAGACACAGCTTAAACCCTAGTAGTCCTGGACTAAATCACACTTTCAATGTAAAATCTCCATTGAAGATGCTTTTTTTAGTCTAGGATTAGGCCTCAGCCGTGTCTGTGAAGCCGGCCCTCCATGTCTTCACTGTTCTCCAGGTGGTTCCGCAGCTTCTCTGAGCTGACAGACACCAGGACAGGTTCTGAGCTGACAGACACCAGGACAGGTTCTGGGGAATGTAGATTCATGTTAAGACAGGATAACCCTTTGTTCCCCCGGCCTTCAGGAGCAACTGTTTCTTCCAAAGGACTCTTTCCAAGTTTCCCAGCAACCGTGCCAGATCGTGGCTGGCCTCCCACAATACGTCTATTGTAATCCCAGTGAACAAGTTACATACCGATAGTCATGTCACATGGGTAGTCACCAAGCATAGTCATACCAGAACTGTAGTGATACCACCCCCTCCTTTGAGTTGAAACGTGGCAGGAGGGGAATTAAAACATTACCAATAAACAAATGCCCCCATAATGTAATTTTAACACCACATGACAATTGTCTTTCGAGTATGTTAGTAACAGTTAACAGTGTAGAGTCATTTTATTGTTTTGACGGAAAACAAAAACCACAATCTCAGTTCATCAGTTGGAGGCATTTTTAATTGTCTCCTTGGTTTCTAAAACAGGAAACGGTTGTGTAACATAGGGAGGTCAAAGTGCTAACACATGTTATTCAAACTGATGCAGCCCATGAGGTTTTTCATGGTCTCTTAAAGCAAAGAAAAACATGTCAAGATGTTACAACATGCATGTCATTAACATTTAAATAATTTGTCTAAAAATAAGATAAAACAAGTGGCACCCCCTGCCCCACAAAACACAATTCCTTTTTATCTTTACTAATAAACTAGGAGTCGTCATCAACAAAAAAAACATACAAGACATCCTACAACATCAGATGCTTGTTAAATGCGTAAGACCGTTAAGTTCAAGACTCAATAATTCTTGACACAGTTCAGAACTGTCATACTCCCCCACTCAATCTTTAATCAATATACTTGATTGATCAGCTAAACCCTTTGTTTGCTATTGATAGTGCACGCCTCGACGACATTGCAGAAAGCAGTCTCCCGCTTGTTAGTTCAAAAACGTGACAGACGTCTCACTTTAGTAAACTATTACCCTTATCTGCAATAAACAGTAAGAGTACATGTGCTTGGTCACTGTGCAGGTATTAAGCCAGAGGCAATTTTAACCCATACACGAAGTTCCTCACTCTTATTAAGTGCCATCATGAAATTACAAGTCAGTGTTACTTTTTCGGCCAACCCCCCCACCTCCAACGTCCAGGAATTCTAACTCAGAGAAAGCCTCGAGCTGACCTTTCTTTTTATGCAGAAAGAAAAACAAAACACCGACAATCATGTAACAAAGTCCAACAGTGACTGTGCAGAGCATTTGAGGATGGCACAGCGGTTATATACGGCCCTAAACAGACGTATGTAGATGCAAAGGACGGCCATTCAACGATATTATGTAGTTATTGTTTCTAGAGGGTAGGGGTCTTTGGGAGAGAACGTTGCATACATACATACAGGTGTATACATATACACATTATTTTTACACATCGAAGAAATAGATAAAGATATCATCAGTAGAGCACTCTTTACTGCCAAGCAGTAACTTTCACAGGGAGACCCTACATCTAAAAGGATTCCATTACGATTAAGACATTTTGCTCTTTGTATTACGATAACAACAGTAGTTAATAACAATCACCAAAACACTAGGTTCTATCCTTGTTTTTTTTTTGTTTCGTACTCTAAATCATATCTTAAGTTGGGAAACAGGACTATGGATGTCATGGGTTTTCAACCCTCATCAACATTTGATATGATTTTTGTATATATACTAATGGCTTCTCCCCTTTCACTAGCTAAACACTCCTCGATCAAAACAATAAACGCAGACTTTAAAAGTTGTTCTAACTGCCTTCAACATGGCCCCATCTGAGGAACGAGGGCCTTCCTCTCAGCTTGCAACAGCTCTCCATAACATCTCCAGTCAGTGGCCCGGGCACAGGGAACAGAAGAAAAGAAAAGCTGAGTGTGTTTGTCTTGTGGTTGGGTCATGTCTTGTTTTTCTCTTTTTTTTCTTCTTTTATGGTTTTTTTAGGTTGTTGTTTGCGCGCTTGCATGCCAAGACCCTCTTGCTGTTAGGGGATGCTGCCCTCTGCTGGTTGCCCCAGTGGCATTGCACAGCTCCTGCACCTCCACAGCCAGTTTAGTCCCTCAGAGCAGCTTCAGACTTCCAGTGACGTTGTTGACCATCTCTTCTTCCCCGATGATGGCCAAAACAGTGCGAGAGCCCGCCTCCACCTGCCAGATGGATTCATAGGATTTAGGTGAATGTCTTAACTACGACAGCTCAGCATCATCATTTTAGTTTTGTAAGTGCCTTACATTATCATTTTGTATTGCTTTTCATAAGCAGTTCATAACAATCCAGATGCACCATGTAACTTAGCTGTCAGTCAAAGGCAGGTTGACATTGATAATGATGAGGGCAGTCTGTGACATGCACTTGTTGACACATTGATAGCGCATGTTTATGTTTGGCTTGTGAAGGTTATATTTAGTATCATATAGTGCTATATATCATATAGTGCTCCTCAGAGACGTAACATTTTGAATCAGTTGCATTCTTTATTTTCACATGCACAAGGGTCTAAAGCTTGTGTATCGTTATCAACACACATACACAGTGAACCCTCTCATTCACCTGATCTGATGTTTCATGCTATCAATTTGTAACTGCACTGGCAGTATTTCATCCAGTGTAGTTTACACTTTGCAAACATCTTCCAGAGAAATTGTTCATTTCAAACAGTGGTTTTTGATCAATGTTGATGCGATGCCACAATAATGGCAGTGGGTGTATAAGCAACGTGCTGCTTTGTTAATATGGAGCCGTAATGATAATAACATAATAAAAATAACAGTTGTATAGCCATGCAATCAACTTGTCAGCCAACTGTTGGAATTTGGTATTTAATACTCTCAGCAAGGGGTCGGCTGGAGACAGCGACCCTGGAGCGATTAGGGGGGTTCAGTGCCTTGCTCAATGACACCTCGACTTGTGGCCAGCCGGGGTTCGAACCGCTGAACTTGTGATCATTATACACCGGCTCGACCTCCTGTGCCACTGCCGCCTGTGGTGATGATGATGGAGCGGTGGCGCCGTTAGGGGGTGGGCGTCTCACCTCGGTGCGCCCGGCGTCTTGGACCAGGTAGGTGGGGAGGCTGAGGCTCATGGCCAGGGCCTGCAGCTCCAGGAGATGGGCCATGTTGGTCCCCTGCACCACCACCTTCTTAGCACTGCACGGCGGGAAGGAAGCAACAACAAAACAGACAGATCACGTGATATACGCCTCTGAGCCGACACTTTTATCCATAGCGACTTACATTGCAGAGAGTGCAGACGTTTTTCAGTGTATACGGTTCCAGCGGGAATTGAACCACACAACCCAAGCGTTGTTAGTGCCATTCTCTACCAACTGAGCCACAGAGGACCAGAGTACAAAACATTTAGGGCCGGTTTCACAGACAAGGCTTAAGCCTAGTCCTGGACTAAATCACACTTTCAATGTAAAATCTCCATTGAAGATGCTTTTTAGTCCAGGATTAGGCTTAAGCCTTGTCTGTGAAACTGGCCCTTAGAATATGAAGGCTGTGCTGTAGATATACAGTGGAGTGCAAAAATGTGGGCACCCCTGGTTTAAATGTCTGTTATAATTAATCTCCAAGTGATTGAAAGCAAACCTGAACACTCAATTCTACAAAGTTAAACATTACACCTTTTTTTCACCTTTACACCTTAAAGCAAGGTTTCTTTTTATTTTAATAAGATGATTACTTTTAAGGCCCAGACCAAGGTGATTTACTCGTTAGGGCTTCAATGAATTGGAATGGATTCCACCAAATAGCAAGACATTCTAGAGGCTAATGTTCGAAGGTCAGTCCAGAAAATGAAGTTGAAGAGAGGTTGGGTATTCCAGCAAGACAATGACGCGAAGCATATCTAAAAAAAAAAGAGAAGGTTTTGGAATGGCCATCACAGTCCCCAGACTTGAATATTATTGAAAATCTGTGGAGATCTCAAACATGCCGTGCATGCAAGAAGGCCAAATAATATTTCTGAGCTAGAGGTGTTCTGCCAGGAAGAATGGGGGGAAAATCCAAAAACAAGAATTTAAAGACTCTCGCGACTACAGGACGCGTTTGCAAGCTGTTATAGTTGCCCGAGGAGGAGTTACAAAGTACTAGCTGACAGGGTACCCAAACTTTTGCAGGGCTTTTTCCTTGATTTAAAAAGTGATGAAATGTGTCATGTTTAACTTTGTACCATTTAGAGGTTAGGTTTGCTTCTTTTCACTTAGATATTAATTGTAAACAGCATTTTGACTAGAGGTGCCCACATTTCTGCACCCCACTGTACCCTGCTATAACTCGAATGTTATAAGACCACAGGTCGTGAAAAGGAGGGGGACACACTGCGGAGAAAAGGCAGGCATGGGTGGTATCGTCATGTGATCCAGCCAGAACCATTAGAAGTATGACTAGATCAAGCAGCCCAGCCCTTACCCGCCATGGTCCCATTTCCAGGCCATCTCCCTCCAGCTGTTCTTCTCCTGCAGGGCCTGGTAGAGACCCACGGCTGCGTGCCCCACCTGTGCAGCTACCTAGAAAAAGAAGGTTTTATTTGCCATGCATCAACTTGTCAGTCAATTGTTGGAATTTGGTATTTTTTGCTCGAGGGTTAGGCACAGGACTGGATTGTCCTTAAGTGACGTTGATGGAATACACCCCAGGACATCAAGATAGTGTCAATAAGGACAGTTTCATGTGGTATTAGGTCAAATGTGTGTTAGGTTTTGTTTTTCCATTTCCATTCCCCTGAGACTTTTCCCGTAAATGGTCTGGATCAGACAAAACAACCCAGATGTGTTTCACCACAGACATCAACACACTGCGTCCTGCCTGGTCCTTCCACTGACCTTTCCAACACCCATGGCCAGATCCATGTTGACCACAAACACCATCTTAAACATCAGATCGTCATCTCCCTCCTCCTGAGAGCAGAATGGACAAGACTTTAAAGCGGGCTCGCTCACAGTACAGAAGAGTTAATGTACAACGACGTGTGCCTATGCAGACTAAAGGCTAGCTTATGTACAGACTAAAGGCTATCTTATGTACAGACTAAAGGCTATCTTATGTACAGACTAACGGCTAGCTTATGTACAGACTAAAGTGTAGGGTTAGGGTTAGAGGTTAAAGGCTAGGCTTTTGGTCACCTCATTCTCCAACTTGTTGAAGTAGTACATGGCAGCCTCCTCTGCAGACACATTCCGGGTGTGCAAGAGGGCCTATTGAGGTACACAACAAAACAAAACAAATATAATTGTTCAATATTACGTATCAATTATCAGTAATGAAGATCGATCGAGGAATCTCAAGCTGAGAGCAAATGCGAAGTAATTAAGCTCATCATGTCCCAGAAACTGAAAACAAGAGCATTTTGAGCATCAACCTGCTTGGCCGCCTCCTCTGGGATGTCCAGCTCTCGCAGCTGCTGCAGGTACACAGGGTTGACCTCCTGGGAGACCTGAGAGTCTGGGCCTGTCTGCTCGGAGGGCTCCATCGTTCGCTGGGGAAAGGAAGATGTGGGAAGGAAGAATGGAATGGTCACCACAATCAATACAAACACAGCTGTTGCATGACGACAAGTTTGGCCTATACAGTCCCAGATTCCTGACATAGCCTTTATTTATGTAAACCAGCTCTTTTCCCTTCTTGTTTCTAGTATTTTTTTCCTAGCACCAGGGGAGCCACCCCTCCCAAATTTCGTTGTTTGGTACCTGTACTATATTAATGACAATAAAGACCATTCATTCATTCATTCATTCATTCATAACAAGGCCAGCTTTGGAGGATCATCATTTGTCATCCTCTCTCTGATTTGGAAAATGGACAAAAAGAAGCTAGCCATGTCTTGTGTGTCATCCAGTCATGAAACCTTAAGATTAGGGATATATCTGCAGTTAGATTAAAACGAGCTACATATGAATGTGAATGCACTGGGCGTCAGCAACCTGGTGAGTAGTAATAATATAGTAACATAGCCCTGGTCAGTCAGTCTGTCTCCTAGACTAGAGGCAACAAGCCACCAGGGCCAGCAGAGATGACAGATGAGGCTAATGATCAGCTAACGTTTAACAACATTATGAGTTATCCAGCTATATTCTTGCAGCGTTGCCAGATTTATCCGTTTTTGCAATGCGCATCGACCACACCAGTTCGCTGGCTCGTTCAGGTGCGGATGGCTAGTAGCTGGAGGATAGCACAGGCTAGCTAACGTTACATGACACCCAGATAACACACAGCTAGCTGACGTTAGCTAGGTCATACCTTGCAACAACAACTCAATTAGATTTGTACCCCATTTCGCTAGTTAATCGCTCGATCAAGCCTGAATATGACAACATATGTACACATGTATCCATGACAGACACACATGCCTTGTAGCTCCTACCTGTGTGGGCTGCGTAGCTACTGAGGCTAGCTAGCTGGTTAGCTGCGATCCCACGATATTCACTGGGATTGTTAAAGGCTCGCTGTTTAAACCAGAGGTCCCTCTTCGTCTGTTAGTGCGAGGAAGACTTTAACAGGCTGTTCGTGTAGCTGGAGGATGAATCAGGTTCATTCACTAGATGGGTGGTTCCGTGTTGTGGCTTCAGCGCTTTAGACCATTTTGGGCACAGATCGTTTTTCCTGCTAGACTACGGATGCCGGATGGCGTCAATGGCAGAGTCCTGCTAAATCCGGTCCCGGCGATATGTGCGTCGTATGTCAGCAAAGGAAAGATGAGAATTCGTTCCATCGATGGGTTCCACAAAAATGTAGCTTTTATGAATGAATGAATGAATGAATGGTCTTTATTGTCATTAATACAGTACAGGTACCATACAGCGACATTTAGGAGGGGGGGCTCCCCTGGTGCTAGGAAAAAGACTAAAAACAAGAGGGCCTAGGGTAAAATAAAATAAAAAAGGGAAAAGAGCTGGTTTACATAAATAAAGGCTATGTACACTATCTACTATACTATACTACTCTACTATACAATAAAACACTGTGCTGTACTCTATGCTATGCTGTAAATATCCTAACATTTCCTATCTCTGAACCTTATGTACCCGAGGGTTGTCATATTGCACATAGTATTGTTGCACATGGAGCTTTTATCAGAGAAACTGATATTATTCACATGCTTAAACTGATGTGACTAATTATGTGACATGAATGAAATTAATAGCCCACCACATACCTAGTTTATAAATATGAATAGAAATACTTCACACAAAAAAGACACACAATATCATTTTATGAATACTTTATTACCTCACCATCTGTAAGAATTTTGCTCTCTCTCTTATGCGCAGGTTAAGTCGCTATGAGTTACATTATTAAATCATTATGTACAATGATATTAACAGACAAAAATAAGAAACATCCTTAAAAATTGCTCCTTGCAGAGCCTGCTCTACACAGCTGAATGTATACAGCCTAACAATAGTTACAGTTTTTCCCTCAAAATAACTTCCATCTCCATCCTCGTTAAGCTTCATACATACTCGTCTGCATTGAATGCGCAGTGCAAACCATCCATTCCAACCAGACATTAGGGGTGTGTGTGTGTGGTCAGTATCAAATCAAATCAAATCAAATTTGATTTGTATAGCGCATTTCTTACAAGATGCAACTCAATGCGCTTCACACAATGAAAATGTTCAGTCAATCAGTCAATCAATCAATACTGACAGAGCCGCGAGCAGGCAAAAGTAAAAACCTGTATACTATGTAGCCAGGAAAAAATTCCCTTGCAGCCCTCTACCAATAGAGCGACTACTAGCCAGTTTGCCTACCAGTACCCAGCGGTCCCCAAGGGGAGGCCAAGGACCACCGGCACAAAGCAAGCAAGCAAGGGCAAAAACCTGTACACCATGTATCCAGGAAAAATTCCTTGCATATTATCGGCGTACACACTGTCCATAAATTTAGTGTTGTATTTGCATCATTCTGCATCCAGTATGGTCACAGGTCCTGCCAAAAGAGAATCTTAGGCACAGTTATGATGCAACAACACAATAAAGACAATAAAGATGACAGCAATACAACCTGATGGTGGTCCTGGTACACCCTTGTACTGGTTCCAGTACTGCTCTAGGTGCTATTTGGAGCTGACAGTGCCTCATCAGCACCCGGGTCCATTTTCCTGTCAACACAAATCTCAAAACACGAGTATGGTGTAATGGCCTAGTGATCCTAGTTCTATAATGTCCAATGTCTCCCTTAGTATCAAAAGGCGACATTGAATAAGTAGGTTTTGAGGTCACGCTTAAAAATGTCCTGAGTTTTATGAGGTTAACCTATAGACTATTATATGACTCGCCTATGCTGTGCCATCTATGGAAAACGAGGGGGTACACATACTATTCACTAGGAAGCCCACAGTGCACCCCCCATATACAGACATACCAGGTGGTCTCGGACTAAAATCAGGCGTCGTCAACAAACACCACCACACATTTGTGTGATAAGTTTCTTGGTATACAGCTTCATCAAAGGATTCATGTAAATATACACAAACTATTAATCAATCATGTAACCTATAAAGTTACAACATACTGTCTAGACAGACGTAAGAGTGAATGAAAACATACCTGGTCGTAGTACTTGTTGATGTACTTGTACAACTCATGCAGGGCGACGAGGTAATTCAACTCTCCTGAGTAATTCTGAAAACAAGGAAATATTTAATTGTGTGTTCATTCTGACTTGATCTCGTTGTATACGCATGCTTTGAATTCCTTTATAGAGACTCGTCATTTAGTGATTTTAAAAAAAATCTGAAAACAGCCATTTTCCGTACCCTGGACAGTTCGGCTAAAGCAGAGTTCATCTCCTGGTCACTGGCAGAGATGGTCTGTCGGATGTCAGCGTAGTACCTGAAAACACACACACACACACACGCAGACACACAGACACAGACGCAATTTTAACCCATACACGAAGTTCCTCACTCTTATCAAGTGCCATCATGAAATTACAAGTCAGTGTTACTTTTTCGGCCAACCCCCCCCACCTCCAACGTCCAGGAATTCTAACTCAGAGAAAGCCTCGAGCTGACCTTTCTTTTTATGCAGAAAGAAAAACAAAACACCGACAATCATGTAAAAAAGTCCAACAGTGACTGTGCAGAGCATTTGAGGATGGCACAGCGGTTATATACGGCCCTAAACAGACGTATGTAGATGCAAAGGACGGCCATTCAACGATATTATGTAGTTATTGTTTTCTAGAGGGTAGGGGTCTTTGGGAGAGAACGTTGCATACATACATACAGGTGTATACATATACACATTATTTTACACATCGAAGAAATAGATAAAGATATCATCAGTAGAGCACTCTTTACTGCCAAGCAGTAACTTTCACAGGGAGACCCTACATCTAAAAGGATTCCATTACGATTAAGACATTTTGCTCTTTGTATTACGATAACAACAGTAGTTAATAACAATCACCAAAACACTAGGTTCTATCCTTGTAAAAAAAAATGTTTTGTACTCTAAAGGCCCTTGCACACCAACGCGTTTTTTACGTCCGTTAAAAAAATAAATTAGAACTCATGTTGTGTCAACCACGCTTGCACACCAATCCGTAATTATTCGTCCGTCAAAAAAAAAAACGCAACAGGTTCGATTTTCTGCGTTTTCGCGTCCGTCAAAAGCGTTTTGAGAGTAGTTTTTTTTTTTACTCTGGCCAACTCTGGCCACCGTACGAATGTACACTGAGGTAAATAGTGAGAGACACACATCTCTGAGGTAAATAGTGAGAGACACATCTCTGAGGTAAAGTAAAGTGATAAAATAAGAGAAAGTGATGGCCTCCGAGAAGCTAATACTACTTGTGTCAGAGCACAAAGCTCTTTATGAAAAAAAGAGCCGTGATTACAAAGATTCAGAATATAAAGACAGAATATGGCAGAGTATTGGAGATGTAACCCCTTGCTGCCGACGAGTTCTGAGGATGGGGTGGATCCAATATTTCCTTTTCCTTTTCCTATTTTCAAGAAGTGAGAGGAGCACAAAATCATCCTCACTGCTTGAAGACTCCATGTTGCGTATTGCGAAAGGGTTAGGAGAGGAGAGTAGGAGTGTCAACAGACCCTGAAAGTTCGCAACGTAAAAAAACGCAACGGACCGGTGTGCAAGGTCTCTGTGCGTAACGTTTTTTTTTCGGATGACGGATTAAAAATACGCAGGCGTAAACGCACGCATTGGTGTGCAAAGGCCTTAAATCATATCTTAAGTTGGGAAACAGGACTATGGATGTCATGGGTTTTTAACCCTCATCAACATTTGATATGATTTTTGTATATATACTAATGGCTTCTCCCCTTTCACTAACTAAACACTCCTCGATCAAAACAATAAACGCAGACTTTAAAAGTTGTTCTAACTGCCTTCAACATGGCCCCATCTGAGGAACGAGGGCCTTCCTCTCAGCTTGCAACAGCTCTCCATACATCTCCAGTCAGTGGCCCGGGCACAGGGAACAGAAGAAAAGAAAAGCTGAGTGTGTTTGTCTTGTGGTTGGGTCATGTCTTGTTTTTCTCTTTTTTTTTCTTCTTTTATGGTTTTTTTAGGTTGTTGTTTGCGCGCTTGCATGCCAAGACCCTCTTGCTGTTAGGGGATGCTGCCCTCTGCTGGTTGCCCCAGTGGCATTGCACAGCTCCTGCACCTCCACAGCCAGTTTAGTCCCTCAGAGCAGCTTCAGACTTCCAGTGACGTTGTTGACCGTCTCTTCTTCCCCGATGATGGCCAAAACGTTGCGAGAGCCCGCCTCCACCTGCCGGATGGATTCATAGGGTTTAGGTGAATGTCTTAACTACGACAGCTCAGCATCATCATTTTAGTTTGTAAGTGCCTTAAATTATCATTTCATATTGCTTTTCATAAGCAGTTCATAACAATCCAGATGCACCATGTAACTTAGCTGTCAGTCAAACGCAGGTTGACGTTGATAATGATGAGGGCAGTCTGTGACATGCACTTGTTGACACATTGATAGCGCATATGTTTATGTTTGGCTTGTGAAGGTTGTATTTAGTTATCATATAGTGCTCCTCAGAGACTTAACATTTTGAATCAGTTGTTGCGTTCTTTATTTTCACATTGCGCAATCTGTATCATTATATGTTCACATGCACAAGGGTCTAAAGCTTGTGTATCGTTATCAACACACGTACACAGTGAACCCTCTCATTCACCTGATCTGATGTTTCATGCTATCAATTTGTAACTGCACTGGCAGTATTTCATCCAGTGTAGTTTACACTTTGCAAACATCTTCCAGAGAAATTGTTCATTTCAAACAGTGGTTTTTGATCAATGTTGATGCGATGCCACAATAATGGCAGTGGGTGTATAAGCAACGTGCTGCTTTGTTAATATGGAGCCGTAATGATAATAACATAATAAAAATAATAGTTGTATAGCCATGCAATCAACTTGTCAGCCAACTGTTGGAATTTGGTATTTAATACTCTCAGCAAGGGGTCGGCTGGAGACAGCAACCCTGGAGCGATTAGGGGGTTCAGTGCCTTGCTCAATGACACCTCGACTTGTGGCCAGCCGGGGTTCGAACCGCTGAACTTGCGATCGTTAGACACCGGCTCGACCTTCTGTGCCACTGCCGCCTGTGGTGATGATGATGGAGCGGTGGCGCCGTTAGGGGGTGGGCGTCTCACCTCGGTGCGCCCGGCGTCTTGGACCAGGTAGGTGGGGAGGCTGAGGCTCATGGCCAGGGCCTGCAGCTCCAGGAGATGGGCCATGTTGGTCCCCTGCACCACCACCTTCTTAGCACTGCGCGGCAAGAAGGAAGCAACAACAAAACATAAAGATCATATGATATACGCCTTTGAGACGACACTTTTATCCATAGCGACTTACATTGCAGAGAGTGCAGACATTTTTCAATTTGTAAAAAAAGGAAAAGGGCCCTTGGAAACCCTTTTGGATTATTCTTTGTTACCTTTTAATAAGATGATTACTTTTAAGGCCCAGACCAAGGTGATTTACTCGTTAGGGCTTCAATGAATTGGAATGGATTCCACCAAATATCAAGACATTCTAGAGGCTAATGTTCGAAGGTCAGTCCAGAAAATGAAGTTGAAGAGAGGTTGGGTATTCCAGCAAGACAATGACGCGAAGCATACCTCAAAAAAAAGAGAAGGTTTTGGAATGGCCATCAGTCCCCAGACTTGAATATTATTGAAAATCTGTGGAGAGATCTCAAACATGCCGTGCATGCAAGAAGGCCAAATAATATTTCTGAGCTAGAGGTGTTCTGCCAGGAAGAATGGGGAAAAAATCCCAAAACAAGAATTGAAAGACTCTTAGCTGGCTACAGGGCGCGTTTGCAAGCTGTTATAGTTGGCCGAGGAGGAGTTACAAAGTACTAGCTGACAGGGTTCCCAAACTTTTGCTTTTTCCTTGATTTAAAAAGTGATTAAATGTGTCATGTTTAACTTTGTACCATTTAAAGGTTAGGTTTGCTTCTTTTCACTTAGATATTAATTGTAAACGGCATTTTGACTATAGAGGTGCCCACATTTTTGCACCCCACTGTACCCTGCTATAACTCGAATGTTATAAGACCACAGATCGTGAAAACGAGGGTGACACACTGCGGAGAAAAGGCAGGCATGGGTGGTATCGTCATGTGATCCAACCAGAACCATTAGAAGTATGGCTAGATCAAGCAGCCCAGCCCTTACCCGCCATGGTCCCATTTCCAGGCCATCTCCCTCCAGCTGTTCTTCTCCTGCAGGGCCTGGTGGAGACCCACGGCTGCGTGCCCCACCTGTGCAGCTACCTAGAAAAATAAGGTTTTATTTGCCATGCATCAACTTGTCAGTCAATTGTTGGAATTTGGTCTTTTTTGCTCTAGGGTTAGGCACAGGGTCAGCCATAGTCGGCGCCCCTGGAGCAATTAGGGGTTAAGTGTCTTGCTCAGGGGCACATGCAGCTCCCTTGCGAGACTCAAAATAAGCCTGGATTGTCCTTAAGTGACGCTGATGGAATACACCCCAGGACATCAAGATAGTGTCAATAAGGACAGTTTCATGTGGTATTAGGTCAAATGTGTGTTAGGTTTTGTTTTTCCATTTCCATTCCCCTGAGACTTTTCCCATAAATGGTCTGGATCAGACAAAACAACCCAGATGTGTTTCACCAGACATCAACACACTGCGTCCTGCCTGGTCCTTCCACTGACCTTTCCAACACCCATGGCCAGATCCATGTTGACCACAAACACCATCTTAAACATCAGATCGTCATCTCCCTCCTCCTGAGAGCAGAATGGACAAGATTTTAAAGCGGGCTCGCTCACAGTACAGAAGAGGTAATGTACAATGATGTGTGCCTATGCAGACTAAAGGCTAGCTTATGTACAGACTAAAGGGTAGGGTTAGGGTTAGAGGTTAAAGGCTAGCTTTTGGTCACCTCATTCTCCAACTTGTTGAAGTAGTACATGGCAGCCTCCTCCGCAGACACATTTCGGGTGTGCAAGAGGGCCTATTGAGATACAAACAAAACAAAACAAATATAATTGTTCAAATGCAAAGTAATTAAGCTCATCATGTCCCAGAAACTGCAAGCAATTTGAGCACCAACCTGCTTGGCCGCCTCCTCTGGGATGTCCAGCTCTCGCAGCTGCTGCAGGTACACAGGGTTGACCTCCTGGGAGACCTGAGAGTCTGGGCCTGTCTGCTCGGAGGGCTCCATCGTTCGCTGGGGAAGGAAGAACGGAACGGTTCCACAATCAATACAAACACAGCTGTTGCATTACGACAAGTTTGGCCTAATAGTCCCATCCTGACATAACAAGGCCAGCTTTGAGGATCATCATGTCATCCTCTGATTTGGAAAATGGACAAAAAGAAGCTGTGTCCTCCAGTCATGAAACCTTAGGATCAGGAATATATAATGCAGTTAGATTAAAATGAGCTACGTATGAATGCACTGTCTGGGCGTCAGCAACCTGGGTTCGTGAGGGAAAACTGGTGAGTAGTAACATTTACATTTTACATTTTTGGCATTTAGCAGACGCCTTATTCCAAAGTGACTTACAATCAATACATTTGAATATCAAGCATGTGAATCAGCAATCCACCATTCGTTGCAGGAAGAGTACTCTAGCTCGGGCCCGGGGCCACTGATAGAAGGAAAAACCTTCTCCCTATTATCGCCTTCTACTAAAACTTTTTTTTTTTTTTTTTACTGGAGAAACTGAGAAACAGTACAAGGGGGGCAATAGAAGTTTTTAGGGACACAGTAGAGGGGAAAGCGGGTGTCTTTAGGAGACGCAGTGGTGAGGGTCAGAAGATGTCTCAGGAGGAGCAGTTAAGGTGTAACCTGAAGAGATGGGTCTTCAGTCTACGACGGAAGATGGGTAGTGACAACACAGCCCTGGTCAGTCTCCTCCTAGACTAGAGACAAGCCATCAGGGCCAGCAGAGATGACAGATGAGGCTAATGATCAGCTAAACGTGTAACGTGATGAGTTAGTTATCCAGCTAGATTCATGTGAGTGATCAGATTGTGGAATGCGCATTGACTCCACCAGTCTGCTCGCTCGTTCAGTGGCGGATCGCTAGCCTGGATGGATGGATAGCACAGGCTAGCTAACGTTACATGACACCCAGATAACACACAGCTAGCTGACGTTAGCTAGGTCAGACTAGTGATGGCGAGATGAAGCCGACGTATAAACTTGCCGTTAATTTTCTATGTATCCCAACTTCATCTGTGCCCTGTGAAAGGATAATTGTCAAAAGCAGGTGAAATCGTCTCAAAAAAAAGAAACCGCCTGAAGCCCAGCACTGTGGAGAAATTGTTATTTTTAAATAAAAATGAATAAATGAATAAAATGTTGTTTTCCTAGTAACACAAGCACATCAATTCAAAGCTTCACACACCAAATCCACGGTGTCATTATCACTCTGCCTGCTATACATTTATTGTCCACTTGATGGCGCAGTAGAGCAAATGAAGCAACACGAAGCTTCGGTCCATGTGTGACGCAATTTGATGGAAAGCTTCAACAGTTCAAGAAGCTTAATCTCGCCATCACTAGGTCAGACCTTGCAACAACAACTCAATTAGATTTTTTACCCCATTTCGCTAGTTAATCGCTCGATCAAGCCTGAATATGACAACATAATGTACACATGTAGTCATGACAGACAGACATGCCTTGTAGCTCCTACCTGTGTGATGCTGCGTAGCTACTGAGGCTAGCTAGCTGGTTAGCTGCGATCCCACGATGTTCACTGGGATTGTTAAATGCTTGCTGTTTAAACCAGTTGTTCCCTCTTCGTCTGTTACTGCGATGAAGACTTTAACAGGCTGTTCGTGTAGCTGTGGGTGGGTCAGGTTCATTCACTAGATGATGGGCGGGTTGTTGTGGGTTCAGCGCTTTAGACCATTTG
Organism: Nansenia antarctica; assembly: GCF_963989245.1. Taxonomy (NCBI): domain Eukaryota; kingdom Metazoa; phylum Chordata; class Actinopteri; order Argentiniformes; family Microstomatidae; genus Nansenia; species Nansenia antarctica. Next base: position 11,935,660 of record NC_137685.1, on the reverse strand, counting down.
TTGAATGGCACAGATCGTTCTTCCTGCTAGACTACGGATGCCGGATGGCGTCAATTGCAGAGTTCCGCTAAATCCGGTCCCGGCGATATGAGCGTCGTATGTCAGCAAAGGAAAGATGAGATGGGTTCCACAACAAATGTAGCTTTTATCAGAGAAACTCGTGACGTTAGAAATTAGAATTATAAGGTTCTATCTCAATTTTTGTCAAAATTGAGTTTTTTTTTTTTTTACATAATCTGATCCATTAGGTGTTTATTAATGCATGTGTGGTGTTATTTTTTTAAAATGTTGAAGTTTTTGAGTTAGTAATTCATAAAATACAAAGGTTCCATCTCACAAAACATAATGGAATGTAAAAACTTTGACGCTCAATATCTCTGAACTGCCCTATAATTCTAAGCTCACGAACTGATATTATTCACATGCTTAAACTTATGTGACTAATTATGTGACATGAATGAAATTAATAGCCAACCAAATAGGCTACCTAGTTTAGAAATATGAATAGAAATACTTCACAAAAAAGACACAACATATCATTTTATGAATACTTTATTACCTCACCATCTGTAAGAATTTTGCTCTCTCTCTTATTAAACAGGTTAAGTCGCTACGAGTTACATTATTAAATCATTATGTACAATGATATTAACAGACAAAAATAAGAAACATCCTTAAAAATTGCTCCTTGCAGAGCCTGCTCTACACAGCTGAATTTATACAGCCTAACAATAGTTACAGTTTTTCCCTCAAAATAACTTCTATCTCCATCCTCGTTAAGCTTCATACATACTTCGTCTGCATTGGATGCGCAGTGCAAACCATCCATTCCAACGAGACATTAGGTGTGTGTGTGTGTGTGTGTGTGTGTGTGTGTGGGGTCAGTATGAGGTTAACCTATAGACTATTATATGACTCACCTATGCTGTGCCATCTATGGAAAACGGGGGGTACACATACCAACAGGTTCAAACTAGAGAATCCACACAATTACACACGTCACGGAAGAACTCTATATACTCCCGTAAGAATGATTAATGATCACACAAGACTGTACTGGTACACAGATTGGTTTACAGTGTAGCGATAGGAAGGCATACTCATTGTCAGGCTGTTTTTGGTCACTATTCACTAGGAAGCCCCACAGTGCACCCCCCCATATAAAGACATATACCAGGTGGTCTCGAACTTCTCCCATCCATGAGACTAAAATCAGGCGTCGTCAACAAACACCACACATTTGTGTGATCAGTTTCTTGGTATACAGCTTCATCAAAGGATTCAGGTAAATATACACAAACTATTGGAGGCGTGGGATAGAATGGATGTCTAGCTCCAGATGAACGTTTCTTGGACACTGGAAAATGTGAACAGCCTCTGAAAATCGTACGACAAAACTCCTTCAGGTAAATTATAAAAAACATATATGTGTTTTATTCATGATTGTAATGTTTAATCAAACGTTGCACAAAGTGACTAGAAGGTCCAAGGGTTTTCTTTACAACCTCGTGGACAGTAAATACAGCAGTGTTATAGGAGAAGATTAAATTAAAGGAGTTGTCGCCATCTAGTGTTCAATAGACTACATTACAGATGTGAACAAGTGAGAGTGAGTTGCCAAAATTGTATCTTAAGTACCACAACAAAACAAAGTCAGATATGATTCAATATACTTTTCTTTGTTGAAAACATAAAAAGGAATGTTAAAAATAAAAAATGTACGATACGTTAAAGTGGAGGAAATCTTCACCATAAAAATACTGTGGAACACGTACTTCACTAAATCAAATTCTAAAAATGAGTCTTCTGTTGAGATTTTGGTTCCATCTCAGTTCTAGTCTCCCTCCAGTGACTGTTACCCTTTAGAAATATCAACATAAACAGCATAAAAGCAAAAGAAAGTCAGTCAATAAACCATTCACACAGAAAATAATTCACACCATTTTCAGTACCTTCAGAAAGACTGCATCTCTTGGTAAGTGTACCATTCTTGTCAACGTTCTGCCAGTCTATTTCAACGACTATAACACCCTCCCATCTTTGTGACATAAAATAGAACAAAACTTTGTAATGGACTTGGGCACTACCTGAAATGTTTCTGTGTGTGTGTGTGTGTGTGTGTGTGTGTGTGTGTGTGTGTCTTTGTGTACACAATACGTGGTTGACAGCTCCCCCACTGCCACCTGCCTGGGGTTATGTTTATGTATGTTTATGATTTGGACGGATATGTGCTGGCCAACTGTTCTGCCTTAGTTGAGGGGAAGAGATCAATATGATGTCATCAAAATGTAACATATCTAATTACATGAAAATGTTAACATACTGTATATGAGAAAGAATGAGTTAGTTGAAGAGGGAGGTGACACACTCAACACTCTATGAAACCTGCGTTAACTCTAGGGCACAGATCTAGGGTCAGTGTACTGTCCCATAATCCCCAATGAACCCCAATAGGGCACAACCAACACTGATAAAACTGTGGAGAATGGGTGCCGTGTCTGGTTCATTCATTTGCAAAAAAGAAAGAAAAAAAAAAGACCATAAAACAACGGCAAGAGAGAATACAATATATACATGTAATGCCCCAACATATATATCCTCAATTGTGTAAAAAACAATACAATGGTATCAGTATCGGTGGCAGTATAGGGGATTGCGTACACGTACACACACGTACACACACACGTACACACACGTACACACACGTACACACTCGTACACACTCGTACACACTCGTACACACTCGTACACAGTACACACACGTGTACGCACACGCACACGCACACACACACAAAGACACATTGACTCAATCATTCACACAGTTTAAAAGAAAGAAATTAACAAAGAAAGAAAGACATGACCTTAAAGCAACAACAAAACACACAAAGCAATAGAAGTACCTTTACGAAATTCATCCCAACCATTATTGTTTAGTGTGAAACTACTTTACGTCCCACAGAAAGATTGATCAGTGAGACCCTTCGCTCTCTGTCTCTCTCCATCTAGAACTTTTCTATTGGTTGAAAACACCAGGCTTGCTACTCTCCCATATAACCATAGATATGTGAGCTGTTATTAATGTATATCTTTATAACCTTAGACCTGGGACTACAAAGAGTTTTAGACTCCAAGTTCCATTTACACAAGATTACATTTCACAAAGCCCCTTTTTTCACAAAGTCCTAAATGAGGGGCAGAAGACACAAAATGGCCGCACTTTGGGGAGGGGGGGGGGGAGAAGAGCAGCGCATCCTCGTCCACGTCTGTAGACGGGTGTGTCTTCAGTCTTGTCCACAGCAGAAGAGAAGTGTCCCGTCCTGCCTGTAGAAAGTGTGCGTCTGTGTGCCCAAATACAACAGGCCTTTTGTGTGTGTGTGTGTGTGTGTGTGTGTGTGTGTGTGTGTGTGAACCCAAGTCACCCCTAGTCAAAATTGTGGCAAAAGGCGGCGGGGGGGGGGTATTCTGTCCACTCCTACCCCTCTGACAACCTGTCCTCACCCATCTGTCCGTCCGTCCGTCCGTCCGTCCGTTCTCAACCCCCTCTTGCTGTTTGTCCCCCAGCTGCAGCTCCCGGTGGTTAAAGCCCCCCCCCCAGACTGTGCGCACCTCTTAATTTGGTCCCCATGGCCTCCTCCACCTTGGTGTGGAGAGTCTGTGATTCCGCTGTCACAAGTCGGTGACCTTGTTCTCCACGGCGGCCGCCACCTGCTGGAGCCTGTAGCCTAGCTGCATCTTCTGGGCCGTGCTGTCCTCCTCTAAGGCTGTGATGATCTGAGACGGAGGGAGAGGAAGAGGGAGAGAGGGAGAGGAAGAAGGAGAGAGGGAGAGGAAGACAAACGGTAAACGGACTGACACAGTCGATCGTCCTGAGCAGGAGAATGAGAAGCCGACGTCAGACATGTCACTGCTCCCACGTGACCCCCCCAACCTCCTTTATAAGACACATTCTTCAGAACTAGACTTTCTTGTGGAGTTGACTAGCCTTTTCCTTATTTATAGTATACTACTATAGTATTTATTTCTAGTATACTACTATAGTATTTCTACTTTCAAAATGATGGCCAGGATGTCAGGCTTATAAGTCGAAACCTTCTTTATATAGTAAATCAGTTGGCATACATTTTAGGATCTCTTTGAAAACAATAAATTGCCTATAGGATGTTCATTTTCAACGAAAAAAAAACTGGAAACAGCTATCAATCTCTTTAAATGCTCTGAGCTTAAAAATGCAACTCATCTTCTTTGTAACTGTCAATCAATCATGTAACATATGAATCAATCATGTAACCTATAAAGTTACAACATACTGTAGCCAGACGTAAGAGTGAATGAAGACATACCTGGTCGTAGTACTTGTTGATGTACTTGTACAACTCATGCAGGGCGACGAGGTAATTCAACTCTCCTGAGTAATTCTGAAAACAAGGAAATATTTAATTGTGTGTTCATTCTGACTTGATCTCGTTGTATACGCATGCTTTGAATTCCTTTATAGAGACTCGTCATTTAGTGATTTAAAAAATAAATCAGAAAACAGCCATTTTCCGTACCCTGGACAGTTCGGCTAAAGCAGAGTTCATCTCCTGGTCACTGGCAGAGATGGTCTGTCGGATGTCAGCGTAGTACCTGAAAACACACACACGCACACGCAGACACAGACACAGACACACAGACACACAGACACACAGACACACAGACGCACAGACACACAGACACACAGACACACAGACACACAGACACACAGACACACAGACACACAGACACACAGACACACAGACACACAGACACAGACACAGACACAGACACAGACACAGACACAGACACAGACACAGACACAGACACAGACACAGACACACACGCAGACACGCAGACACGCAGACACGCAGACACAGACACAGACACAGACACACACGCAGACACAGACACACAGACACACAGACACACAGACACACACACAGACACAGACACAGACACACACACTTTAGAGCAAAACCGTTGGTTCGTAACAATGGCTCAAAAGCTTGCAAGTGTTGCAGTTGTACTTAGGGACGAACACAGTTCAAACTCACCTCTCTACCATCTGCTTGTAACGGGGAATGTCTCGGGCATACAGCAGTTTGTTGATGGGGGAGTCCTGGTGTGGAGAACAGAGAGACAGGGAAGGGAATGAGAGAGTAAGCAGGGGTGCAAACTGGTGACAACATTTTCTTTTTTCCCCCCCAGATCTACACGATTCACATGGAAGACCTATTTTGAGGTAAAAACGGAAACGTGTCACGTTAGAAGAAAGTTTACACCCCTGGTAAGGGAGAGGGAACGTGTCAAATAAAGAGAGAAAAGATATAACCAATTAAATATCTCCCCCCGCCCGACCCCGACCCCTGCTCCCTCCTCTCCCTCTCCCTCACCCTGCCCAGCTTGTGCTCCGCCTGTGTGCAGGAGTCCATGAAGGTCTGGGAGATGACGGAGAGGACCGCGTCCACGTGGTCCGAGGCCTGCACGTCAAAGATGAACTGCGGGTTCTTCACGATGTTGATCCAGAACCTCAGAGGCAGGCTGGACAGAGAGAAAAAGTGTTGGTTGGGATTCGTTATTCAGGAAAGGTGGTACGTGAGACAGCAAATTGTATGTCGGTCCCTCCCTGAATGTGCGTGCGTGCGTGCATGTGTCTGAGTCTCTGGTTGATATTCCAGATGTGTGTGTGTCTGTCTGTCTGTCTGTCTGTCTTAATGGTAAATGGACTGACTTATATAGCGCCTTATTCCAAAGCACTTTTTATTCTAAAGCGCTTTATCACATTCACACACGCAAATGGCGGCAAGCTACCATGCAACAAGGTGCTGGCCGGCTTATTGGGAGAAATTTGGGGGTTCAATACTGACCCGAGGACACCTCGACACGTGGCCAGCCGGGGCTCGAACCACCGATCTGCTCACCTTGCGATCGTTAGCGTAGTACTACGTAGTACGTAGTACATCCTGCTCTACCTCCTACCTACCTCCCGTCTGTCTGTCTGTCTATGTCTGTGTCTGTGTGTTTGGTGTGTGTGTGTGTGTGTGTGTGTGTGTGTACCTGTTGGTCTTCCAGATGTGGATGGTCTCGGGGTCAGAGATCCCGTGGTGAACGGCCTGGTCGTCCAGGAGGTCAAAGAAGTACTTGACAGCGAGCGGCACGGGACGACTGGTGCTCAGGATCACCATGAACAGGTCGTCCACAAACTTCTGCAGAGTCCCCTGTGGAGAGAGGGAGAGAGGGGGAGGGAGGGAGAGAGGGAGGGAGGGAGGGGGGGAAGGAAGAGGGAGAGGGAGAGGGAGAAGAGGGGAAGAGATGGATAGCTGAAAGGGTTATCTGTGTTGTTGACTCTTGTATGACTCTCTGGCCCTTGTGTGTGTGTGTGTGTGCGTGCGTGCGTCTGTGTGTGTCTGTGTGTGTGTGTGTGTCTGTGTGTGTGTGCGTGTGTCTGTGTGTGTCTGTGTGTGTGTGTGCGTGTGCATGTGCGCGTCTGTGTGTGTCTGTGTGTGTCTGTGTGTGTCTGTGTGTGTCTGTGTCTGTGTGTGTGTGCGTGTGTGCGTGTGCGTGTGGGTACCTACCTTCATAGAGAGCAGGCGTCTGTGTGTGTCTGCGTGTGTGTGTGTGTGTGTGTGTGTGTGTGTGTGTGTGTGTGTGCGTGTGCATGTGGGTGCCTACCTTCATAGAGAGCAGGCGTGTGAGGTAGATCTCTGGTATGGCCTTGGCTCTCTCTCTCTCCCTCAGGCTGCCCCTGCGGTGTTTGGGCAGGTCCGGCTCCTCGCTGGCCTTGACCAGGTGCCACAGCCTCACCCCGCCCTCGTCCAGGTCCTCCAGCATGGGCGTCTCTACACAGGGCAGGGGGGGGGGGAGAGAGGTTAGGACCACGTCACGACCACGTATTCCCTATTTCCAGTACTCAAGTTGTAAAATAAAATCAGGGGGGATGGTGGATTTTATCATATGGGGACAATTTTAGCATCCCCACAGTGTCAGTGACTTCAGTGTCAGTGACTTCAGTGTCAGTGACTTCAGCGTCAGTGACTTGGTAAAAATGTCATTGCATGTGTGCGGTGCCCCCATGCCGACAGTATTTTACTCAATATGCGCAAAACTAAATGTTGAAATAGCAGTAACACCACGTTCATTGATAAAATGCCATAAGGGATGGAAAGGGGGTGTGGCAGTTTTAGAAGGGGGATGATTTTGACTGTTTTTATTTCTGGCGGGATCCCCCCTCAACTCGAGTGCTGCCTATTTCTATCGCGAACGTCACCGTATCGTTGCCTTCTTGTTTCGACTCGCGTGTTCCCTATCATGTTTTCAAAGACGAGAACTTCCGAGTGAGTGTCATTGTACCGTCATCCCCTGTACATAAGACAATCACTTTTTGATACTTTGAAACCCTCCTCTGTTTTTTTTTGCCTCAAACCACAGCAGGTTGTGATAATGGCTGTTGTAAAAGCAGCGGTGGTGATGACGATACGCGCTGATCTGATCAGATCAGAAAAAAAAGAAAAAAAAGAGATTTGAAAGGAACTCACTCTCTCCTGCGATGTAGTCGTGGTTGTCATGGTGAATGTGTTTACTGTGGCGTGGCACCAACGCCACCGTCGCCCCGTCTGGCACCTGACCAATAGGAACACAGGGTGTTAGAAACACTTCATTCATGCTTTATATTAAGGCTTGAACTGTATAAATGCACTATTGTATTGAATTAAATCCTTGATAAACATTTTAAAGGGGGCAATCTGGGATTGTTACATACATTTTTGGACCTTTAAAATGAATGATATATAGTCACTGATTCTTGAATAATTGAACTTATAAATACCTCACTAGCCGAGTTCAACTGTCTTACAGACAGATTGCATCTTTAGTGTGTGTGTGTGTGTGTGTGTGTGTGTGTGTGTGTAATAAACATGTTATGAAGGCATATAATGTGTGAGTTCAGACCTTGTAGTGTTGGAGTGTGTTGAGGCGTTTCCAGTTGCCCTGGACAACGGACGTCAGGTCCTCATCAGACAGGATCAGGTGACCTGCCACGCCAGACCTCCACTCTGGAACACCACACACACACTGTCACACACTCTGGAACACCACACACACACTGTCACACACACACTCTGGAACACCACACACACACTGTCACACACCACTCTGGAACACCACACACACACACTGTCACACACCAGCCCTCCACTCTGGAACACCACACACACACACTGTCACACACACTCTGGAACACCACACACACACTGTCACACACCACACACTCTGGAACACCACACACACACTGTCACACACCACACACACTCTGGAACACCACACACACCAGCAATCCACTCTGGAACACCACACACACACTGTCACACAACATAAGTACAACAGTCGTGTGTGTGTGTGTGTGTGTGTGTGTGTGTGTGTGTGTGTAAAACATTCAACAGTGAGCCAACTGCCTGTGTGTGGCCTGAGGGACATTTTCCAAGTGTAATATGTGTATTATGTGTCCTAAACCAAATCCAACCATTATGTGTGTGGTCTACAGGAGGAAGGTTAGTGTGTGTGTTCCTCACCCAGGTCCAGGGAGTCTGTGTGTGGCCTTTGGGAGAAGGAGGTTCCCTTGTAGACCTGATCCAGGAGCTTCTCCTTCACCTGGGTGATGGTGTCAATGTCCAAAACCTTGGAGGGCAGAGGCTGGGTCTCATTCACCCCCCCACCCTGCATCAGCACGTTCAGGTTCTGGGAGGAGGGAGGGAGGGAGGGAAAGGAGGGAGGACGGTATGTTAACACACACACAGACACACACACACACACACACACACACACACACACACACACACACACACAGCTACGGTTTAGCGGTGGTGCTTTGGCAAACGAGTCATTCATCTATGCTCTCTATTAATTAATACTTGTTATGATTATGGTATATATATAACAATATATATTAGTATATTATTATAATATAAGTTTGATAACTAGGTGAGCAGAAATAACAACATTTTGTGTGTGTGTGTGTGTGTGTGTGTGTGCGTGCGTGTGCGTGTGTGTGTGTGTGTGTGTGTGTGTGTGTGCTCACCAGGGTTTTATATTCCACGTCCTCTCGTAGTAGGCGGTTGTCGTTCAGGGTGTACTTGGCCTTCCCCGTCACGGCGTCCACCGGGCCCTTGTCCACCTGGTGCTTGATGGCTCTGAACAGCATGTAGAGGGCCTCGCCTGCAGAGTCCTGGAGGGCAGAGGGAAGGGAGAGACCACATTTACCAGGAGGCCTACACTAACAATGGACCTATCGCTAAGCCACGCCCCAAAATAGAAATTGTCCAATCATATCACAGCAAAAGTCACTACAGGCAGAAAACTCGCTCGCGGACAAACAACTCGCTAATATCTGATGGTGAAAAGCTTATGGACGAAATATTCTTGTCATCTTTAAAAAAACATGTTTATTACTTGCTGTGGTAAATCAGAAATCAGAATTTGCCAACTCCCGCCATTGTAAGTCGTTGAATGTCATTCAGTCACGGTCGGTCGGTCAGTCACTGTCAGTGAAGCGTTGTTTGTTTGTCCGAGTTTTCAAAGGGGGCGTGGCTTAGTGATAGGCCAATTAGCAACATGCTAACACACGCTAATGAGTATAATCAAGGCAAGGCAAGTTTATTTGTACATGTATAGCCCATTTTATACAACAATTCAAAGTGCTTTACATACAGTATAAAAAAATACAGCAAGAGGAGGATAGTACAAAAATGACAAGAAGAGATATATATATATATATATTTAGAAAATAAATAGATATACATTTAACAAGATAATAGACAATTAATAAAAAAGATATAGATAAAAGTGATATTACTGCAACTGTGTTCAACCGCTCTCTTGCCCAATACGGCGTGAGAGATCGCAGTGTGAAATGACACGTTTCATCTGTATTCAAACAAGTACTAACAATTGATCATTTGTTATTATTAACAAAAGAAAAACTGGTGTAGTAGAGTAGTATTGGAGATTAGGCAACGTTAGAGATGACACGAAGAAAGATGATGGAAGATCCTTCAGAAAACATTCGGGGGGCTCGAGCCCCCGAGCCCCAGATGCCCAGGTGTTAACGACACCACTGTTCTAGCCTTGTATCCCAACTCACCCTGAGGAAAGCGTAGAGACAGATGGACATCCAGTTGGTCAGCAGCTTCTCCACTACGGTCTCCGTCCTACGATATGTCAAAGAAGACGACATGAATTCGTATGCCTTATGCTCCAAAACACTCCTTCGGTATGATGACCAGACATTAAGAAAACAAAATGATAACCTATGAAACCCATCCCCCCCCCCCCCCCCCCCACAGGCATCGCATCTCACACACACAGACACAGACACACTCACTCACTCACACGCACACGCACACCCTTACCTCCTGAGCATGAGCTTGGGGTTCTTGGCCACGTACTGCTCCACCAGGTCGTTCAGGAGGGTCTTGAGGATGTCAGTGAAGTACTCCAGTTTACCGTGGAGGGCGACGGTGAGGAGGGACGCCACGTAGGCCCTGTCCCTGGGGGAGAACGTACGCTGGCTCTCCAGAGTGTGGATGAACTGCAGGAAGAGAGAGAGGGAGGGAGGGAGGGGAACGACAGAGTGAGGAAGACGAGAAGGAGACGGAAAGACTTCGACGTAGCCTTGAAAACGTTTGAAACGTTCGTAAATAAAATGTCAGTCAGATAACCGCTGCGTCCAACTACGTGTAGATGTGAAACCTGGTGGAAGCTGGTAGGTGGAAGGGATGAATCCAGGAATGTGTGTGTGTGAGTGTGTGTGTAGCTGTGGGTTATGAGAATGCTGATAGTAATGATATGGTATGATGATGATGACAGCGGGCCCCTCTACCTTGGTGAGGAACAGTTTGCTGTTGAGCAGGTTGGACAGCTGGTTCAGGCCCTGCTCCACCGTCTGCCTGCGACACTCCTGCACGTCCAGGTCGCGCCTCAGTGGCGACTCCCGGTGGCCAGGGAAGAAGATGCGCTCGGCGTACCGGCGGTAGTCCAGGAAAGGGATTCCAGAACCGACCAGGTCACCAACGTCCATCATCTCTGTCATCAGGTCTGGGGGGGGCGGGGGGGTCAGATAAACAATGGTCAAAGGTTAAATGTATATGTGCCATGACCACTTTTGGGAAATCACCCCATTGAAGTTGAGATTTAAAAAATGTAAGGTTATATATATTGTTACGGTACATGTGGGAATACGGTACATGAGGGAAAACTAGGGTTAGGGTTAGGTGCTACGTCGACTTGGTACATGCTGGCATGTCTAACCCTAACCCTAATCCTATCCCTATCCCTAACCCTACCCCTAACCCTACCCCTAACCCTACCCCTAACCCTACACCTAACGCTAACCTTAACCTTAACCCTAGCACCGTAGCGCCTAACCCTAACCCTAGTTTTCCCACATGTACCGCATTCCCACATGTACTGTAACATATATATTATATATTGTAAGGGTTATCGTTAAGGTTAGGTAAGGGTTAAGGTTGGTGTTTAAAGAAGGGTCGTCCCAAGGATCCCACTTCACATCTACCAACTTCTTTTAGGAACAGGTGAACATTATTTTACAATGTCATTTGATACATCATTTTTGCAACATTGTCGATTGTTTAGCCATAAAAAAAATGTATTCACTGTGTATTCAAGTGTTCTATTCTATTCCACTCTACTCGATGACTGACGGTTGGAGTGTTGACGTTGAAATTGGATGCTGAGAATTGTGTTGACAACTAAAGAATTGTGAATGTTGACATTGGATGAGGATAGGGACTAAAATTAAACTGAATTTTTGGAGGGAAGTTCATATAATGACCTAATTTCATAAAGACAGTCATGATAACAAAATAGATCCGTCCGCATGGAGAAAGATAAATAAACATGCTGGGGGTTTCTCAAGTCTCATTTTATATTTTCAAGCCAGCCAGTAGAGGGAGCAGTTTTGCCACCACAATCTATTGTGGTGAGCAAGCTCGAGAGAAGAGTAAAGACACCAGCGCATTAAATGCTCTACAAAAGCCCTGTTAAATGCTAAACCGCACAAAGACAAAGTTGAGTTCCTACGGTCTACGGGTCTATGCTTTGTTGGAACCTCCGATTTACCCAAGTAGAGGCGATTTGGATTTATTACGTTCTTTCTCATTGTCACATTTCAGGCCCAAGCCAAGCCCCCTCCCTCCCTTCCTCCTGTACCTGTGAACTCTTTCTTGCAGCGGTCTCTCACGCTGGTCTCCAGGTTCTCCAGCTGGATCTGGACCTTCTTATAGTCCCTCATAGCCTGCTTACTCTTCCTCCTGAGACAGAGAGCGAGAGGGGGGGGGGGAAATATGAATCAATTCAACTGAATAATCATATATACACACACACACACACACACACACACACACACACACAGACACACAGACACACACACACGCAGACACATGCACGCAGACTGGTGCACACAACCACGCACACGCACCTGTAGATGAGCACTATGATGAGGACAATGAGCGCTACGATGGAGGCGCCCACCCCTACTCCTATCTGGGCCTCCAGGGGGAAGGTGGACAGGCTGAGGGTGTCATAGTGGACCCGGCCCAGCGAGAAGTTCAGGTTCCCCATCTGGACCTGGAACACAACAGACCGACCGTTAAAACACAACAACAATCCTTGAAGCCTAAAAGGGCTCCTCGCTGGCGCTTTAACTCTACCCTTTTGCAGAATGAGTCATTCCTAAAGGAAATGAAGGAACAACTTGATGAGTTTATTGTAATTAATAAGCCATCTGTGGATGATCCTGGTATTCTCTGGGATGCGGTGAAGGGGTTCATTAGGGATAAAACTATTGGTTTTGCCTCTAATCTACACAAATCCAGATTAAAACATATTCAAGACTTAGAAAAGAAAATTGCTGAACTGGAGATCACAATGACTCCGCATGTTACCCCTGAGCTAGTTCTTGAGAGAGAAGTGTTATTTAAAGATCTTAACCATCTTCTCAGACATAGAGCGGATTTCCTCATCCACAGAACTAGACAAAACCATTACTTGCACAGCGCACAGCCAAGCCATTTACTAGCCTCAAAACTTAAAACCAATGAACAACTAGCAAACATCTCTTCAATTAAAAGTTCTACAGGTACTTTGTGCACTGATCCAACAGAGGTTAACAATAACTTCTGGGCATTCTACTCGGCTCTATATACTTCTGAGATTGATTATAATGATCAAGCTGTTAGTTCTTTCTTGAACCCCTTACAGCTCCCCCAGCTTTCCCAAAATGACTCCCTTGATTTAGATTCTCCTATTACGCTATCTGAACTATACAAAGCTCTTTCATGCATGAATAAAGGCAAGTCACCAGGGTTAGACGGTCTACCACCTGAATTGTATCTGGCCTTTTGGCCCCAAGTTGGCCCCTTGCTATTGGGAATGATTCATTCTGCAATCAAAAATGGCTCCTTCTCCAAAAACAACAATATAGCTATAATCTCTTTGCTCTTGAAAAAGGGGAAGGACCCTACTGACTGCGGAAGCTATCGCCCCTTGTCAATTTTAAATACAGATACTAAACTGTACGCCAAAGTTCTAGCCTCTCGACTGGAACCATTTATGACTACCTTAGTGCATGAGGACCAAACAGGCTTCATTAAAAATCGCCTTGCCTCAGACAATGTTCGCCGCCTTCTCCATATTATTGACTCTTCGAATATTACTGATTCAGCAAATGCTATTCTCTCACTTGATGCTGAGAAAGCCTTTGATCGTCTCGAGTGGCACTTTTTATGGGCGGTTTTACGCTATATGGGCTTTGGAGATCATTATGTGGATATGATAAAACTACTATATTCTAACCCGACAGCAATGGTTCTGACAGGGAACACATGCTCTAAACAGTTCCCAGTATCCCGCAGCTCGCGCCAGGGTTGCCCTCTCTCTCCTTTGCTGTTTGCCCTATCTCTGGAACCTGTGGCCCAGGCCGTTCGCCAGTCAGTCACCCATGATCCTATTACGGTCCAGAACACCAAACATCACATATCTCTGTATGCTGATGATATCCTTCTTTTTATTCAGAATATCCCTCAGTCACTCCCTCACCTTCTAAACATCTTTAATAATTTTAGCCGAATTTCAGGTTACAAAATTAACTGGGGAAAATCAGCTCTATTGCCACTGAATGCCTCAGCTAGACAGTTAGATATCTCACTGAACATCCCAGTGGTCCAGAATATTAAATATCTAGGTATCACTATCTACCCCTCAATTTCAAACACAGTATCAATTAATTATAAGAATGTGCTGAAGGAGGTAGATTCTGATCTACAAAGGTGGAAAACTTCACCCCTCACATTTCATTCCCGTATCTCAGTTATTAAAATGAATATTCTTCCACGAATAAACTTTTTTAGTTCCATGCTCTCTCTAGCCCCACCAAGTGGTTATTGGAAGAAACTACACTCTATCTCTTCTCATTTTATATGGAGGGGGAAGAAGCCCAGACTCAAATTCTCAACCCTCCAGAGGCTAAAAAACGAAGGGGGATTGGGGCTACCAAACTTCGAATGTTATATTATTGGTCCTTTGTGCTGCGTCCTCTCTCCACATGGTTTGATCCGGCTGCTCGTGTTTCTTGGCGCCCCTTAGAGGAAAACATTGTCCATCCTCATAGGTTACAAGATGTAATATACTGTAACATTTCTATTAAACAGTCCAAATTGAAATTCGGCACCATCATCACTGAATTAATCTCAGTTTGGCGATGCGCAGAAAAGCTCTGCAAAATCTCAACCAAATGGTACCTCCATTCGCCTATATTTAAAAATTCAATTCTCCAGTTGGGAGGCCGTCCAATCTCATTTCCCCAGTGGAGTGACAAGGGAGTTCACACATTCTCAGATTTATTTGGGGCTGAGGGTCTCCGCTCATTCCAAGACATTCAGAGAAACTTTAATTTACCGGGTACGTCCTTTTTTTTCTACCTTCAATTACGTACAGCTATGCGCACATACGGGGTACCCTGGAATAGCTCATTAGACATACATCCATTTCACATAGCATTCACCAGACCCAGGGGTCAGGTCTCAGCTCTTTACTCCATCCTGGTTAAGGCTTCTTTAAAACCATTACACATTGACAGAGTGTGGAAAGATACTTTATCACACAATAACTTAAATTGGCAATTAATTTGGCAAAACATATCCCTTTCCTCCAGAAATCCCAACCACCAGGTTATCCATTTCAATTTTACTCATAGGACATACTTCACTCCATATCTGCTACATAAAATAAAGACCATACCTTCACCTAACTGTACTCTTTGCACCCGAAATACAGTTGGCACCTTTTTTCATATGGTATGGGAATGCCCGGGAGTGGCTGATTTCTGGAGGACAGTTTGTGATGCTTTGTCCCTGATCCTGTCCAAACACATTCCACACTCACCATTAGTCCTATTGTTAAATGACAGTTCAAACCTGGATCTAAACATCAAACAAAGACGCATCTGGCTGGCCGGCCTTACAGCAGCCAAAAGGCTTATAGCTTGCAGGTGGAAGTCACCCCATTTCTTGACTACGCAGAGATGGATATTAGACTTCATTGACATAGCCAGCATGGAACACTGGATAGCCAACAGGCATCATGCAATTTCGGACAATGTTTCATGCTGGGACCAAACTATAACCATCCTCAAGACACTATTATAGGCTAATCGATTTGCTCCTTCCATAGGGTCCTGTAGGGAGGGGGGGGGGGGGGCGGGGGGCTGTGATTGGGTGGGGGGTGGTGGGCGGGGGGCTGTGATAGGGGGGGGTGGGTGGCGGGGGGGTTGTGATTGGGCGGGTGGGTGGGAGATATCTGGCGGGAGGGACACTTGTGGGAGGAGGGGTAGGTGGGGAATTATTGGGGTAAAGGGAGATTGGGAAGGGAAGGGGAGGGGGGGGGGGTTGAAAAGTTTTATGCGCATTTTGTATTTGTACTGGTAAACCGTATTTGTGTTATTCTATTTTCTCCTTTGTTTATTTGTATGTTACCACTCCCCTTGTTTTACTCCCTGAAATAATAATAAAAAATTGATCACAAAAAAAAAAAAACACAACAACAACAACCGACCAACCGTTAAAACACAACAACAACAACAACAGACCAACCGTTAAAACACAACAACACCAACAGACCAACCGTTAAAACACAACAACAACCGACCAACCGTTAAAACACAACAACAACAACAACAACAGACCAACCGTTAAAACACAACAACAACAACAACAGACCAACCGTTAAAACACAACAACACCAACAGACCAACCGTTAAAACACAACAACAACCGACCAACCGTTAAAACACAACAACAACAACAACAACAGACCAACCGTTAAAACACAACAACAACAGACCAACCGTTAAAACACAACAGATCATCCCCATTTAGTCCACAGATAAAACATTTATGTCATTTTACATTTACATTTTTGGCATTTAGCAGAGACGCCTTACTCCGAAGCGACTTACAATCGATACAATGAAGCCCGAGATGCAATTTATTCTAGCGGGTTGATGTGTAAATGCATTGCTCTTCAACTACGTATTTTGGAATGTTTGTATGTGCTTGTTATGTGCCTAAATGTCGCCTGACACCACAAACAAAGTTCCTTTCTTTGAATAATTACACCAGGAAGCGGACAAGCTTTAGTCTGATTCTACGGAACGTGATTTTATCTGGAATGAAGCCTTGAATAAAGACTGTTTTAATTCAAATAAAGTTTGTTTTTATTTAAGTTCTCTAACAATGTGTTTTCGGCTTGAATTAGCCCTACATTACACTATCTTTACTTGGAGTACTTTTTGGGGCAATCTTTGGGAAACAGGTTTATCTGTGCTGGGGGTGGGGGGGGGGGTGGGGGTGGGGCGTGGACTCACTGTAAAATCAGGCAGACTGTCGGCACCCTCTCGTTTCTTGCCGGGGGGGCCGGGGGTGGGCTGCTGGGGCGGGGGCTCACAGTACAGGTGGTTCCTGGTCAGGGTCTTGACCGCACACACACCTTCCCCCACCAGGACCACAACCTCCTCTTTAGAGATGGCCAGGTCCAGGTTCTCTCCCTGGAGAGAGAGGGTGAGGCGGGCGAGAGTGGGAGGAAGAGATGGACCCAGCAAGAAGGTAAGAGAGAGAGAGAGAAGGAGGGAGGGATATTAAGAGTTAATAGAGGTGCCTAAAAAAATTATTCAATATGGAAAAGTTATTTTCCGTAATTTAATTCAAAAAGTGAAACTTTTTAGGGTTAGGGTTCAGGTTTAAAAAAAGTTTAAATAATAAGTGTCCTGGGGTGTCCTGGCCTATTTCACATTAAATGTGTAATGTAAATTAAATAAAATGTTAGTGTATGTATGTAAGATGTAAGATGCACATTAGTTTTAGTCACATTTAGTCATTTTGATCCTTCTTAATTTTTAGTCTAGGTTTAGTTGCCGAAAACGGAAAACATTTTAGTCACGTTTTTTTTCTTCCGTCGATGACTAAAAACTACAGTTCCCATCGCTCACCTCCAGCTGGATGAAGCTGCCGGGGTTGTAGCGGTAGGGCTTGAGGGGCTCCTGCTGGTTGAGGGGGTGCAGGATGGGGTTGGGCTCGTAGGTGAACCCCTGGGGGCTGACCGAGCCGAAGGAGAACCTCAGGTTGTCCAGGAGGAACTCCACGCCCACCCGGGACTCCCACACGGAGGCGTCCACCGTGGGGGTCCGGCACAGGATGAGAGAGGAGGAGTTCACCTCGCAACGCTGCATGTACTGGGGAGAGGAAGGGAGGGGAGGGGGGGGTCAGTGAGGGCAAATCATCATGACTTCATTGGAGAACTCCTACACACTTCAATGAATAGGTAGATGGAATGTACACCTTTGAGTTGAGATCCTTTCCAGCTCATATTGTGTGAGGATGTCAACACACCTACTCACATACTGGCCTGTCAATCTCTCTCTCTCTCACACACACACACACACACACACACACAGAGACAGACACACACACACACCTTTTTGATGGCACAGAGGGGGTCCTCAGGACAGTCCGGGCCTGGTGCCGTCCTCCGTTGCCTCCCAGTCCTCCCGTCCTCCTTCTTCTCCTCTCTCTCTCCATTCCTCCTTCTCGTCCTTCTCTTCTTCTGAGGGATGGACTCTACGGGGGACACGGTGACCAGCATCCTGGGCTCCTGGACCACATCCAGGTTATGGCCCGACACGTAGATGAGACGCCCACCACTGTAGCGCGCGCATGCACACGCACACACACACACACACACACACACACACACACACACACACACACACACACAGACACACACACAGACACACACACACACACACAGTGTTAGGATAGATGAGCTGATGAGTTATTATATCACGTGTGCTCACTGTGATAGTCATATGAAAACATTATGACACACCCCCACACACCTGAGGAAGCTCTTGGAGGGGGCAGCGTGGGTGATGTTGGGGTTCGGGGTGTATCGGTAGGCCGTGTCATGGAGGTGGCGCTGGCTGTTGCCATAGCGAAGCGTCACACGATGGTCACCGGTCCTGTTGCTGCTGCCGGTCACACACGCCACACTGCCCTCCTGCACCTCCGATGAACTGAGGGAGGAAGACAGGAGGAGAGGAGGAAGAGAGGAGGAGAGGAGGAAGAGAGGAGGAGGAGAGGAGGAAGACAGGAGGAGGAGAGGAGGAGAGGAGGAAGAGAGGAGGAAGAGAGGAGGAGAGGAGGAAGAGAGGAGGAAGAGAGGAGGAAGAGAGGAGGAAGAGAGGAGGAGGAGAGGAGGAGGAGAGGAGGAGAGGAGGAAGACAGGAGGAGAGGAGGAGGAGAGGAGGAAGAGAGGAGGAGAGGAGGAAGAGAGGAGGAGGAGAGGAGGAGGAGAGGAGGAAGACAGGAGGAGGAGAGGAGGAAGACAGGAGGAGAGGAGGAAGAGAGGAGGAGGAGAGGAAGAGAGGAGGAGAGGAGGAAGAGAGAAGGAGGAGAGGAGGAAGAGAGAAGGAGGAGAGAGACAGAAGAGAGAAGGAGGAGAGAGACAGAAGAGAGGAGGAGGAGAGAAGGAGGAGAGGAGGAAGACAGGAGGAGAGGAGGAAGAGAGAAGGAGGAGAGAGAGACAGAAGAGAGAAGGAAAAGAGAAGGGACAGTCGATAAGTAGATGGCAGAAGGGTCGATGAGTCGAAGGTCAAAGTGAGAAAAGGCAGTTTGAATAATTGTCTTATTTTGGGCTTTTAACAAAGTTTTAGGTTTCATGTCCTGCAACTTAATACACATGGTTGGCCTACTCAAGAGTAGGGATGGCGATTGTAAAGGGATGTGTGTGTGTGTGTGTGTGTGTGTGTGTGTGTGTGTGTGTGTGTGTGTGTGTGCGCAGTCCACTTACATGACACAGGGCACCCCCCCTACAGTAATACTGAGGTCCGTGGAACGTCCCGTGAGCAGGTTCCTCCCTAAGACGAGCAGAGACGTGCCCCCCGCCTTGGGCCCCCTCTGGGGGGACACTTCCATCACAAACGGGTCCTGGGGGGTCCAGAGTAGAGGGTGGTGAGGGAGTTAGTACAGTAATGGCCATTTAACTGCATTTAGTCTAATCTAATGCTTATTACTCCAGTGGGGTGCAAACATGTGGGCACCCCTAGTCCAAATGCCTTTTACAATCAATATCTAAGTGAAGAGAAGCAAACCTAACCTCTAAATGGTACAAAGTTAAACATGACACATTTCATCACATCTTAAAGCAAGATTAATTGTTTATATGACTAGACTTTTGATTGGAGTTGACACACGAGGAACACACGCTCACAGTTATGTCCTTCAACGCTGAGTCTGAATACAACTGTTTGTTACCACTCACACACACACGCTGAGCATGGCTTCTGGTTACCACTCATACACACACGCTGAGCATGGCTTCTGGTTACCACTCACACACACACGCTGAGCATGGCTTCTGGTTAACACTCATACACACACGCTGAGCATGGCTTCTGGTTACCTGGTAGTTGAACCTCTGGCTGGAGAGACCAAACTGTCCTCCGCTCACTTCAACAGACACCTGGCCTGTCTTCTCCCCCCCGCTGGCTTTGGTCTTGCATACGATTCTACAGGGAACACACACACACGCACACACACACACACACACACACACACACACACACAAATGACTCCATTGTAGCTATTCTAGCTAACACAACATAAAATTATTATGAAATAGCATAGCAGCAATTAGTCACAACCCTTCAATACACACGCAAACACAGACACAGACACACACACACAGACACACAGACACACACACACACGTCTCACCTGGAGGAGACCTCATAGAGGTGGGGTATGACGGAGCAGGGGACCCCCGCCACGCTGACAGAGTAGAGGACGTCCTCCGCCTTCTGGCCCAGGTTGGACCCTGAGATGGTCACCACCGTCCCCCCCTCCACCAGACCCGTCTGGGGCTCGATCTACCACAGGAGAAAAGAGGACATGGTGTTATTTTAAAGGTGTACGTGGTGTCCTAAAAGGTGGTGTGGTGCGCAAAATGCCTCGCATGGATTGGGTGAGAGTGTTTACATGAGGTGTGTGTGTGTGTGTGTGTGTGTGTGTGTGTGTGGGGGGGGGGGGTCTACTCACAGAGTGGATGACCGGAGCTGGGCAGGTTTGTTCGATGGGCTCGCTACAGGCGTTTCCATAGAGACAGCGGGACTGGGCTCCGCCGCACCAAACACAACCATACTTGTGATGTGCCGTGTGACAGCGACTACAGTCTGACCTCCCAACCGAGCAGTTATACAGAGTCACTATGGAGAGAGAGATGGAGAGTTAAACAGAGTCACTATGGAGAGAGAGAGAGAGAGAGAGATGGAGAGTTATCTTGTTGTCTTTGTTTCTTTGCTTTGTTTTTCTGTTCTGTCTGTCTGACTGTCTGTCTGTCTATGAACTCTGTTAAGCGTTGAGAAAGGCGCTATATAAATCTAAGCTATTATTATTATTATTATAAGCTCTAGGACTCACCATAGAGGTCGTGAGAGCTGTCCACGTGGAAGGTGTCCCTTCTCTTCACGTACACCATGGCGTTGTATTCCTCCACGGGGGCAGAGTAGGCGTACTGTGGTTCGGGGATAGAGTTAGTGAGTCTCCTAAGAAACGTCCACTACAGGGTCACTCTCAGTAACAATGTCTCTCGGGCTGCGTTCGAAGAATTCGCTCTGAGAGCGCCGGAGCGCACAATGGGTTCAACGTCATAAAGGTTATCAAGTCATTTGATTGGACAAGAGGCATTCCATGAGTGCTGATCAGATTCCAGAGCGAATTTACGAATGCAGCCTCATTAGCACCAAAACCATAGCTCATAACTGTACATAGCTACCATAACTGTACATAGCTACCATAACTGTACATAGCTACCATAACTGTAGATAGCTCATAACTGTATAACTACTGTACTTGCCATACTGTACCCATGACTTTCACTGTCATGTTTTTATATCATGTTTTATATCACTATTTGCACTTCTGGTTAGATGCTAATGGTCATTGTGTTTTAAAACAGAAATGTCAAAGTAAATCCACATGACTGCGTACAGACATTCACTATCAATGCCTGTGTGTTCGAAGGGTCTAACCTGGTGCAATTGGCAGGTGATGTCAAAGAGAGATGGGTTCATCTCATCCATCTCCACGTAAGCATCTACCACAACTGTACGGCCCTCAATCACCAACACACACTCGTAGTCCAGGTCTCTGTCCTGTAGGCAACATACACACACACACACACCAACAGGTTGATATCCTAACAGGACAAATTAAACATTTCACATAGCTCCTGAAATGTGTTATCCCACTGTAGAGGGTGTCTGGTGTGTGTGTGTGTGTGTGTGTGTGTGTGTGTGTGTGTGTGTAGAGGTGGTTGTGTGTAGAGGTGTGTGTGTCTGTGTGTGTAGAGGTGTGTGTGTTTAGAGGTGTGTGTGTGTGTGTGTTTGTAGAGGTGGCTGTGTGTGTGTGTGTGTGTGTGTGTGTGTGTGTGTGTGTGTAGAGGTGTGTGTGCGTGTGTGTGTGTGTGTGTGTGTAGACGTGGTTGTGTGTGCGTGTGTGTGTGTGTGTGTGTGTGTGTTACCTGGTATAGATGGAGGTTCCGGGCCAGGAGTGTGACCTTCCTCTCCACTCTGACGGGCAGCAGAGGCGACCCCTGGACCTTCTCTACACAGGGACAGGCCGACGCCCCCCAGCTCACATAAGAGCCCTCGTCCCCCTACACACACACAGCAGTGTGAATGTACTGTCATGTGCGCAAGGATGCGCACGCATGCACACATGCATGCACACGCACACGCACACGCGGCACTGGACCCCAAATTGCACAGTGAGCGGGCCGGCGCTTTGCAGGGTAGTTTGTCGCCATTGGTGTGTGAATGAGAGGCCATTTACCATTTACCACACACACACACACACACACCAAGGACCGTATGCTGCAGTAATTGTCTGGATAGATCCCTGACTGTTATGTTAGAGTGAATGTTGGACTGTTAATAATTGTATGACTTCTCAAACAATAAATCACATGACAACATCGACAAAAAAAACCAACTGCTTCAGCTTGTGCCAAAGCAGCCATTTTTTTCCGGCCAATCTCCGAAAAAAAGAAGAAGCGACGTCAAACAACAGAAGCAAAAAACACGGTAAGGAACAGCAGGGGAATAAAGGGGATACATTCGGGGGATACAGACACTTGGTGTCAGAAGTGGGATTCTAGAGCCGCGTCCAGTCAAGAGAGCTGGGACGTGCCGCGGTCACGGCGGAGACTTCTGATTGGTCTGGAACTCACCGGCAGCGCGCTGTCGGCCGAGTCGTACTGGTAGTCCAGCTCCGAGTCTGCGTCCAGGAGGCGGGGGAAGGCCGGGGGGGCGTCAAACTCCCCGTCACCTGACAGCACCGCGGCGGTCGAGAACGTAGCGGCGGTGTCGTTCTCTGGTGTGGTCGTCTCAGTCTCAGTCTCCTCCTCATCCTCCTCCTCCTCTTTCACTTCCTCCTCGGGGTGAGGAGGAGAGAGCACTTCCAGGTCGGCCCCCTGACCCTCCACCTCGGTCGGGGGGAGGAGGGAGTCCTGTGAGGGCGGTGCGGGGGGTGGCGGGGGCGGGGGGGGCTGGGTCTGGTCCAGACGGAAGGTGGGCTCCGAGCCGGCCGGTTCCCCCAAGGGGAAAGGGGTGGGGAGGGGGTAGGAGCCCGGGGTGGGGTGATGGGGGGCCTCGGTGGGCGGCTCCGGCAGAGTCAGAGCCCGGTCCCGGTCCTGGGGGCTAGGGGGGGGCGCCGCCGTGACCACGTCCAACGGGAACATCTCCTCAGGGGGGGGCGCCGCCAGGGGGGTCAGGGGGTAAAGCTCCTCCGGCGGCTGCTGTTCATCGTCATCTGCCGCCGTCGTGACCGTCGGCGCCAAGTCCGTCTCCGCGACATCCACGTCTCCGGGGGTAACCGCTGGGCCTTCGGTTTCACTTTCAGTTTGGGCCCCGGCGACCGCCTCTTCTTCCGCTGGGGTCTGCTCTTCCTCCTGCTCGGCTGTGGTGGTCTCAGCCGCGGGAGTGGTGCCCTCGGCTAGCGTGGTAGGAGGCAGGGTGGTGGGGGCTTCAGTGGGCATGGTGGTAGGGGGTAGTGTAGTGGGTTCCGGAGCAGTGGTCGTGGGGAGTGTTGTAGGCAAGGTTTCTGTCGTCGGTTCCTGGGTGGTAGCTACAGTCGCAGGAGCTTGGGTTGTTGTTGTTGTAGTAGTAGTAGTAGTAGTAGTAGTAGCAGTAGTAGTAGTAGTAGTAGTGGCCATAGTTGTAGTTGTCGTGGGAGCTGTAGTTGTTGTGGGAGGGAGTGTGGTTGTGGTCAGTGCCTTGGTTGTGGTCGGGGCCTTCGTTGTGACGGTTACGGCTTTGGTTGTGGGAGGAGCCGAGGTGGGGAGTTTAAACTGGGGAGGGGGGAGGGGGGGCGGGGCAGAGTGGAAGACATGGGGAGAGGGTGAGACAGAAACAGAAAGGACCCAAAGGGAAAATAAACCAAATCATACGTTGTGATGTGAAACTCAAAATGTGATGTGAAAACACGTATCCTGATGGCGTCAGTATCGTGTTACCATCAATGATGACACAGCTCATGCACCTGGGTGGCCACATAGAGGCAAAATGGAGATGATTATTAGTTATTTATAATAATCTGATGTCAGTGCCCTGCGTAAGTGATGGGACAGGATTTTAAATCTCAAGTACTATGGGGTTAAAGTAGAGAAGGTCCGTTTTTATTAGAGAGTATTTGTGTATATATTGGTTGTCACCGTTCAGAAATTCCAACACTCTCCAGGACTAGGCGTGACTGTGTCAGAGACTGTCAGCAGAATATCGTGAGCTTAGAATTATAAGGTTCTATCTCCGTTTAGATAGTTACTGTCTAGGGTAGTTCAGAGATATTGAGCGTCAAAGTTTTTACATTCCATTATGTTTTGTGAGATGGAACCTTTGTATTTTATGAATTACTAACTCAAAAATGTCAACATTTTAAAAAATAACACCACACAGGCATTAATAAACACCTAATGGATCAGATTATGTAAAAAAAAACTCAATTTTGACTTTTATTTTTTGAAATTCTAACGTCACGATACGTCACCAGTCGACCTACAGAGGCTTCACTGCAAGGTGCAAACCACTAGTTATCCTCAAAAAGGATGGTCAGGTTACAGTTTGCGAAAAGTACCCAAAAAGCCCTGCACAGGTCCCGAAACAAACTTGTTGTGGACAGATAAAATGAATAGTATCATGTACATGAGTTCCTGGTGGAAAGCCGGAATGTTTGGAGAAAACAGGATCTGAGCAACATGGTGGAGGTGTGTTATGTTGTGGGCATGGATAGCTTCCACGAGAACTGGCTAACTTATGTCTTATTTTATGATGTAACCGCTGATGGCAGCAGCAGATTATATTCTGAAGTGCACAGAAGCGTTGTGTCTGCTCAAGTGCAAGCAAAATGGCTCCAAATCCATACAGTAAGACAACAATGACCCAACACATACTGCCATAACAACTATGCAACTAACCAGGTTCCAATTGAACAAGAACTTGATTTCCTGTTGATTAGATTATAAGCCTTTAAAAAGATCTCAAAACAAACAACAACTGAAGATGGTTGCAATCCAGGCATGGCAGAGCATCACCAAAGAAGAAACCCAGTGTCTGGTGGGGTCAATAGGTCACAGACTTCAAGCAAAGGATTGTTGACCAAATACTACACAAGTTCTTCTTAATTTGGACATTATATGAACCTGTTATGCTGCCCTGAGATAAGGGTACTATGTATCAAAAAAGTGTTGTCATTTCTAAAGAAACTAATATGTACACAAATACCATTAGAAATTGAGAATCTCTACTTCAACCTCATAATAGTTGTGTGATTTCAAATCCAAACCTTTGAAACGGAGCCAAAAGCACAACACGTGTTTCATTGTCCCATTCGCTTACGCATGGCACTGTACATGGATGAAGTTGCAACACCGATATGCCACAGGTGCCTGCAGAGATTAATTTCACAAAAACATCAAAATCTCCAACTGCGGTGTGTGTGTGTGTGTGTGTGTGTGTGTGTGCAGAATCCTTCTTCTTCTTCCGGCTGTGGACTGCACGTCTCAACACACCAGCAGCGTTGTGATCATACTCCAGCTGAGCGGCCTTACGTGATGTGGATTTACGTGACGTGGACTTACGTGCTCGTTGTAGATGATGACCCCCTCCTCGCAGGTGGACTTGTGCGTACATGTGTGCTGGTGGACGCACCAGTTACACCCCCAACGACTCAACACACACCCGCGACAACTACAAGAGGAAGAAACGCAGGAGTCAACTGTGCTATACTGGCTAGGCGTTAGGGCTACCATACAGTTATGACAAAACGTACTCTGTTGAAGACAACCAGGAAAGGAATGGAGAGAGGGTGGGCAAGTGGGGTTGGGAGAAGAGAGGGCAGAGAAAGAGACAGTGAATCAGGGGTTATGAAGAAATGATGGGAACTGGCATTCAAAGGTTTAATGATGGGTGAGATGAGAGAAGAGAAAGAGAGATGGGAAGGAGAGGGGGAGAGAGAAAGAGAGAGCACACATTCCCCACATGGTAATCCAATT
The DNA here is from genome assembly GCF_963989245.1 of Nansenia antarctica. Classification (NCBI taxonomy): domain Eukaryota; kingdom Metazoa; phylum Chordata; class Actinopteri; order Argentiniformes; family Microstomatidae; genus Nansenia; species Nansenia antarctica. The sequence continues at coordinate 11,909,476 of NC_137685.1, read as the reverse complement.
GCTGCCAATGGTAAAAAAAAGGTCACTCGTCTTATCGAATTTAGTGGCAGTTTCCTTATCGGAGTGTTCTGAAGCATGTGCCAGGAAAGGAGGGAGGAAGACAGAGGACATATAATTGAGTGATGCATATGTGGCAACACAGCCCAAAGACAGAGGGAAGACAGGCACACATTTATAGCTTGGCAAAGGCCAGAGAAAAATGTCCTAAGCATTTGTACCAATGCAAACATTCGCACCCACTACTTTCAAACAGAAATATTTTTTTGTAATTTATTCCCTTCTTAAAGGCATGTTGTGCTACATTCGGAGTTCTGTGGGGTTGTCTTCCATCCATTTGGTTTTTAATTTGAAGATAGAGTAGAGCCGAGTGACGACCACATGTGGAGATGGAAAGAACATAAAGAGAACGAGAGAATGTTGGAAAGGAGGGCGAGAGGCAGGTGCCTGCAGCCAAGACAGACCCAGAGGGTTCTGAGAGAGAGAGAGAGAGAGAGAGAGAGAGAGAGAGAGAGAGAGAGAGAGAGAGAGACAAAGTGGCTATGAGGCCAACACAACCTTAAGTTGAGAGTACAGGAAAATAGTTGTATGAACGGAGGACTGAGGTGCATTTGGAGGTTTAGCATGCCCAGGTGGAAGGGAAATGAAGAGAGAGAGAGAGAGAGAGCATAGGAGAAAAAGAGAGGACACACGAGGAGCAGAGAGAGAGAGAGAAAGAGAGAGGTAGAGTCACAGATGTGAACAGACAGAGAGAGAGAGAAAGAGAGAGAGAAAGAGAAAGAGAGAGAGGTAGAGTCACAGATGTGAACAGATAGAGAGAAAGAGAAAGAGAGAGAGAAAGAGAAAGAGAGAGAGGTAGAGTCACAGATGTGAACAGATAGAGAGAAAGAGAAAGAGAGAGAGAGAGAAAGAGAGAGGGGTAGAGTCACAGATGTGAACAGATAGAGAGAAAGAGAAAGAGAGAGAGAAAGAGAAAGAGAGAGGGGTAGAGTCACAGATGTGAACAGATAGAGAGAAAGAGAAAGAGAGAGAGAAAGAGAAAGAGAGAGAGGTAGAGTCACAGATGTGAACAGACAGAGAGAGAGAGAAAGAGAGAGGGGTAGAGTCACAGATGTGAACAGAGAGAGAGAGAGAGAGACTAAGAGTGAAAGAGAGAGAGAGAGAGAGGTAGAGTCACAGATGTGAACAGAGAGAGAGAGAGAGACTAAGAGAGAGAGAGAGAGAGAGAGAGAGAGAGAGACTAAGAGAGAGAGAGAGAGAGAAAGAGACATCAAGTACAAAGTCAAACAGAGAGACTCACGGCATGCTGCCAGACAGCTGCTTGACGGCGGTGCAGTCGTAGAAGGTGAACTCTCTCGCCGTGACGACGACCTGGCGGAAAGTGAGGGCCAGGGTGACCGTGACAAAATCTGAGGGCAGGAAAAGAAACAGAGCGAAACAGTGAGAAACAAGGAGAAGAAGAGGAAGAAAAAAACGTTTGCCCTTACGCTTCACTTGCTCTAGAACAACCGCAGTGCCAAAAAGCTTGGGGGTTCTGAAAATATTTGTCTAAGCTTACTATCTTAGAAGGGGGTGGGGGTAGGGGGGATTCAGAAACAAGAGTGAGACTTGGCTGTCTGTCCTGAAGCACCGGGTTCTTCAAAACAGTGCGAGGAGGGGAGAACGTGAGAGGACGCTCGGCTGACTGGAGAGCCAAAACATAACCATAATAAAATCCATCTGCACCCCCAAAGACCCAGACATAAACAGAACAAGAGTTCAGACCCAAGCTGCCCACTGTGCATACAATGCAATAACACACACACGCGCGCGCATGCACACACACACACAAACATGCACACGCACACACACGCACGCACGCACACGCACACGCACACGCACACACACACACACACACACACACACACACACACACACACACACGCACACACACACACACACACACACGCACACACACACACACACGAGGCCTGCACATAATTCCTTCAGACTCATGCTGCATATCAATCATGATGATAAAACAACATACAATAGTATAATATACCATGATAACAAGATTTTCTTTTTTGAACATACCATTCTATTAAAGAAACCAATTATTCATTTCTGGTCTATGGCCCAATCCCAATACACCCCTTGCTCCTACCACTTATCCCTACCCCCTCTGTTTTGCGCGTCCACGTGTAGGGGCAGGGTGTCCCGATTCTTGTTGGGATAGAGGGGTAGGGCGAAGTGGTAGGGCTACTTGGCCCTCCAAACAACAAAAAGTTGAGGCTGCAGTAGGCACAGGCTCACCAAAACAGTTGAAATTTGGAGAAAAAAAATGCCTGGTCTGAATCTTTATTTCTGCTGAGGCACACAGCTGGTAGGGTCAGAATTTGCTGTCTACAGCATGAATCCATGGACCCAACCTGCCTTTTGTCAACAGTCCAAGCTGGTGGAGGTGATATAATGGTGTGGGGAATGTTTTCTTGGCACACTTTGGGCCGTTTAATACTAGGCCTAGGGCCTGAGATCCTAGGGGTCTTCTTCAGAGGCACAACCGAAAGCATCCTGACAGAACTGCCCAAAAGCGCAAAGCGCTGCAAAGGGTAGTGCGGACAGCTGAGAAGATCAGGGGGTGTGAGCTTTCCCCTATCCAGGACACCTACAAGGACCGGTGTGTCAGAAAGGCCATCAGGATTATTAGGGACCCCAGCCACCCCAATCAGTAACTATTCAAGCTACTGCCGTCAGGGAAATGTTACTGAAGCCTCGGGGCTAAAACAGCTATTTCCCCCAAGCAATCTGGAGAAACACACTGGACGAATACTCAAGACTGCCTGAATAATTTACTACGGCACTGTATTGTATTATGCTGTATTGTATTATATTGCATTTCATATTGTGGCTATGGGGCGGCTGTGGCACAGGAGGTAGAGCCGGCGTCTAATGACCGCAAGGTCGGCGGTTCGAACCCCAGCTGGCCACATGTCGAGGTGTCCTTGGGCAAGACACTGAACCCCAAATTGCTCCCAATGAGCGGGCCTTGCATGGTAGCTTGCTGCCATTGGTGTGTGAATGGGTGTGTGAATGAGAGGCCATTGTAAAGCGCTTTGGAATAAGGCGCTATATAAGTCAGTCCATTTATATATCATCATACTCTGCACAGCATTTCTTGCACTATTGAAGCCACCATAAAATCTATCACTTTTACTCTATCAATGTGGGGTTACTTTTTTACTTACTTATTATAATTATGTTATTATTGTGGTTTTTGTATCTGAATGCTGCAATGCCAATGTTGTGGAACCAAAGACAAATAATTTTACTCTTACTTGTATAGGAAGATGTAATAAAGCGATTCTGATACTAATCAATCATCGCTTGAATGCCACAGCCTATTTGAGTATTGTGGCTGACCATGTGCATCCCTTCATGGCCACAATGTACCCATCTTCTAATGGCTACTTCCAGCATGATAATGCACCATGTCACAAAGCAAAAGTCGTCTCAAACTGGTTTCATGTACATAACAATGAGTTCAGTGTCCCTCAGGGGCCTTGATCGGACCGGATCTGAATCCAATAGAACACCTCTGACATCCCAAAGAACGGGAGATTCACAGCTTGAACGTACACCTGACAAATCAGCAGAAATGGTGTGATGCAATCATGTCATCATGGACCAGAATCTCAGAAAAAGGAATGTTTCCAATACCTTACGGAATCAATGCCACTACACAGTATAACGTTCCTATTAAAGTGTTCGGTGAGTGTATATGACCCTTAACTCAAGATCGGTGGAGGTGGTTGGAGGTAAAAACTGGACAGGCTCATTGTAAACGCATGGAATGGAATGGAATGGAATGGGGGAGAGCATCACTGGCAGCATGGGAGGCTGGTGGAGGTATTGTATTCGGAGGACAGGCTCATTGTAATGCATGGAATGGAATAAAGGAATCCCCTCCCCCAGCCTCCCGTGCTCCAGATCATATGAAGGCAGGGTGGTTTTCTCTTCAAGGTAACTCCCACGTGGCTCCATGTCTAATACCTGTGGGATCTACCGCTGAACCCCAGTGTCCATCACTGCTAATACCCGGAGGCAGACGATCCTAACCCCTCTGCCTGAGAACCATAACACAACCTGCTCTCCAGGAATGCTTTCATGGGAACCAGAAGGAGGAACAGGGGAGGGATGAGAAAACAAGTGGATAGAGAGAGAGGGAGGGAGGGATAGATGGATAAGAGGAAGGGGGTAGGTAGTTCTCCAGTGGTTTTGGGGGTGCGGAGTGTGTGTGTGTGTGTGTGTGTGTGTGAGAGATTTCTTATGATTACTCCACTATGTGTGTGTGTGTGTGTGTGTGTGTGTGCATGTACTTTTCTTTATTACTACCCCACTAATCTCTGTTATTTCCCAGTAACGACTAACCAAAACAAATCCAGGCACGCAACAGAAATGATCCCAGACGACAGAAAGGTACAGATGATGAATGAATCGCTGCGTGCGATTTAATGACTGGCTGGCTGGCTCCTGGAGAGAGATTACAGGACGCCGTGCTGTGCGAACCGGGAGAGAGAGAGAGGATTGGGCTAGAACGTAAATCTGCTCTACCCAGATACTGTTGGCTGATCTGCTGGTTTATCTCCCCCGCCACACACTCACACACACTCGCACTCACACTCACACACTCACACACTCACGCACTCACACACTCACACACTCACACACTCACACACTCACACACTCACACACTCACACACTCACACACTCACGCACTCACGCACTCACACACTCACACACTCACACACTCACACACTCACACACTCACACACTCACACACTCACACACTCACACACTCACACACTCACACACTCACACACTCACACCACACTCACACACTCAGTTTCATCTGTGCCCAGTGCGTGCTTGAGTGCTTGGCACACTCACCTTGTCCGGGGGGTACAGTTGGCACCCTGTGGGTGTCTGGGGAGTGGCAGGTGACCCCCCCGTCGGTGACGGTGGCAGGACCCTCGCCGTCATGGAAGAAACAGGAGTAGGACTCCCCCTCCTCTAGGACAGGCAGGCCTGGGACTGATAGGGAGATCTGAGAGAGAGAGAGAGAGAGAGAGGGAACATGAACAAGCTGGCTAGAACTAGATCAAGAGAAAGGGGGCTGATACAGGTGATTTGAACACCATTCTGAGAGGAGAGGGACCTGGAAAGCTAACTGGATCAGGATATAGTATAGAACTGGTTTGAACTGGATGAAGTTGGACTGATCTTAAAGGGGAATCCGGGAACTGGGCTTGGGGCTCTACCCCGTGTCACCAACCAGGTTCTGTCCTGCGAGAGCCCCCGTCTCCTTGGCCTGGTCGTTTCCCATCCAAGGACACTTCCCAGCATGCACCGTTCCTTCCTCCTATAGTATCTCCCCCTCACATCCGTTATCTGGAAATCCATCCAGGGGATCCTGATCTCTACTAAAAACATGATGTATTCTGTTTGTATTCCAATTGGGTTCAGACGGAGCGGAGGCAGTACCGGGCATGATAATCATCTACTCCCAGGCTGTGACAACGTAACAATAACAAGCAGAGACTCTTTCCACTCCGCCAAGCTCAAACTCCCCCCATCAGCAGATAAGGGACTGCTCTGGCTCAGAGGAATGACAAGAGATATGTACTAAAGTAGCGGTAAAGGCCTAGTGGAGGGTCTCTTGTATGCAAAGACCTCATCTGTCATGGCGGTCATGGTTATGCACAGAGGAACATACAAGGGCACACACACATTCAGTACTGTACATACATATCCGTACAAATGAATCGCACACACGCGCATGCGTGTGCCTGCTGACCGACCGACCGACCAACCAACCGACAGACAGACCTACAGATCTACAGACAGACAGACAGACCTACAGACAGACAGACAGACAGACCTACAGACAGACAGACAGACAGACAGACACATGCACACACGTACACTTCTCTTCTCCTCGCGGCTGATGTTGTAGGGGCTGAGGAACTGGATGGTGAGGCACTGGTGCTCCATGTCAAAGCTCCACAGCCACTGTCCTGGCTGGGCCCCGCGCGTGCACTGAGACTTCTGGCCACACCTGGACAAAGACACGACACACCGTCAGTATCAGGGACTGGGTTTACAATACTTGAAGCAATTCGCTTAAGCCAGGGCTTTACACTGCCGGGAACAATTCCATTCGACAGGCACAGATTACGTATTGGAATTGATTTTAACCCAGGGATGAAGGAGGGAAAGAGAAAGGGGGGAAAAGAGAAAGGGGGTGGGCCGTGTGTGTGGGGGGGGGGGGGGGGGTGGGAGAAGAAGAGAAAGTGGGGAGAGAAGCAGAGGTACAGGAGAATGAAGACAGAAGAAGTGAGGGAAAAGAGAGAGAGTGGAGGGTGGGACATATCAAAAGGAAAATGGGGAAATAAGAGGGGGAAAAAAAACAGGTGAGAGGGAGGAGGGACAGGTGGCCAAGGTGTAGGAGATGAAGGTAGAGGGGGGATGAGGGATAGGGGAGGGGGGGCAGAGGGAAGAAACAGATGGTAGAGAGAGGATGCTCTTCATCATTACAATCCCCCGGAGTCAGCTTTTAAGATGACTTTTCAAAAAAAAAAAAAAAAAAATCTAAATTTGTCGAAACAAGCGTTTGTGCCAGCAACCTTCGACGGGAGGGCTGTGGCATTGACTCTAAGTTGTGATTTAGTTTGTGTGTTCACATTTGAGCTGAAGTGCCGAGCTACTCTACTTTCCTAAACAACCCGGCACCTAAACCACAAGAGGTTAAGTGTTAAGTGCAACAGTTAAGTGTGGCTGCAACAACATAGACGCAACAACACAAATCAGAGTCCCCTAGAGACACTCACAACACAAACCATAGAGTACCAGAGACGCTAACTCACAACACAAACCTTAGAGTACCAGAGACGCTAACTCACAACACAAACCATAGAGTACCAGAGACGCTAAAAAATCCTAGACTTCCAGTCACTCTGAATCTAAATCTCAATCTGTAGCATAATGGGTTCCATAAATACTTGGGGTCAGTCAGCTCACCTTCCCTCCAGCACACACCAGCCACAGTAGGGGTCGTGGGCAGACAGACAGGACTGGCAGTCCAGGTGTTCCTGGCACTCCGCCACTGGCCTCTTCTGTAGCTATGACAACAAAACAACAACAACAGGCCATGTTCACATTTAATATCCCAAATACTGAGTGATAAGAGAGTTGTTATTAAACTGAGAAATCATATCGGTCCAATGTCAAAAAAAGAACCCGATTGCCTTTAATTGTCCGAATTTCTTTCGCAATAAGGTAAGACTTACCAAGTCGGCCAGTGGTTAAAAAAAAACTTGCGGATATCACGATGCTTGCAACGTATAAGGATGCTTAACTTAGCAAGCATAGTTATAAGTGTCTGCTGGCCAAGGGCTTGATTTGAGACGTGTTGATCAGTGGGGCCTTCTATGTGACCTGGCCTGGGTACAGCTTATACAAACGTACCATGGTGGCGGTCATGATGAAGAGGTGCTCCTCAGACTGATCCAGGACCAGGTCCGAGCTTATGGCCATGTTAGGCTGGATGGACACGATGGAGTACTCCTCCACCTCACCGTTGGGGCCCAGGAACACCTACAAAACAAAACGACAGTGAGGTTGAGAAGGTGAGGTTTTATGTTGAGCTGAAGCAAACGGTGACTGAGAGTTGGTTAGCAAGCTACTGTAGCTACAACGCTAATGCGGCTGCCATTGAAGCCCATTGTTTTATCTTGTTGTGTATCCTTAGACTACAACCACAGACTAGACCATCCGATCTATCCCATATTACAGAGAAACAATGACATTTGGGTGAAATATCTGCGTGATGTCGGTTTAGGGGAAATTTGGGGTAATATTTGTTGGGGGGGATTAGGAAACAATTCACATCGGAGAACATGATCAGATAAATGGTATGCAACCTGTCCTGCTAGTCCACTGGGTTTAACTGGAAGCAAAACCACTGTAACATGAGTTCATTTAAAGAGCCTGGCTGAGTCACCCCACATCAGGCTTGTATACTATTTACAGGAGAGCTTTACAACATCCACATTCCCTCCCAGCTAACATGGATTGAACACAGAGAGCGCATGCGTGCGTGTGGAAAGTGGTGGCCTAGTGGATAGTGAGTTGGACTGGGTGATCAGAAGGCCATGAGTTCAAGTCAAGGATCACGACCACTAGTGTGTCCTTGAGTAAATTGTTAAAATTACTCCAGGGAGACTCGGGGAATCTCTAATTGTAAGTCACTTTGGATAAAAGTGTCTGCTAAATGGTAACAATGTAATGTGTGTGTGTGTGTGTGTGTGTGTGTGTGTGTGTGTGTCTGTACTGTACAATATGTCAGCCAGAGTACAGGCAGATGATGGGGGGGGTGAGAGTGTGAGATGTGGGCCAAGAATTTGCCATGATGAGATAATCCTGGCCTATTGGCAGGGGGGTGGGGTGGGGTCATCTGTGCAGTGCATTGCTCTTTGATCCAACACTCATCAAAGGCATTGACTGTCCAGGCTTTAATAACGGCCTGTTTAGCCAAATACACTGAAGCACTATTAGCGCTCCGACATGACAACCGGGTCGGTGGAACAGAATGGGGGGGGGGGGGGGGGGGAAATGAAACAAACATTTAAATGAGATCCCCCCCACTTCAAAGGAGACTTCAGATCAGACTTCCGTTTTCACTGAACGCCAAGGAGGCAAATCTGTCCGCTTTTTTCGGAGAAATCCACATATAACCGTGATAACCGTGCACGTACGGTACAAACATGCACACAATACAACCCCACAAACTCATCCATAAGCATACGCAAATACAGACAGACGGACGGACGGACGGACGGACAGACAGACAGACAAACAGACAAACAGACAAAGACAAGAGACACACAAGCACACACACGCTAGAGGGAGGAAGGAGAGAGAGACATAAAGTAATGGCAAAAAGAAAACCGATCATCCTAGGCATATATTACGCCACACAAACACCCCCTTTTCTGCCATGTGCCCAGCGGACCTCAGTGCAAGACAAACATTTAGGTTGGAATCCAGAGTCTCATCTCTATACACTCTCATAAGGCTGATGGAGGGGTGAATCCAGAGTCTCATCTCTATACACTCTCATAAGGCTGATGGAGGGGTGAATCCAGAGTCTCATCTCTATACACTCTCATAAGGCTGATGGAGGGGTGAATCCAGAGTCTCATCTCTATACACTCTCATAAGGCTGATGGAGGGGTGAATCCAGACAGAGTCTCATCTCTATACACTCTCATAAGGCTGATGATGGAGGGGTGAATCCAGAGTCTCATCTCTATACACTCTCATAAGGCTGATGATGGAGGGGTGAATCCAGAGTCTCATCTCTATACACTCTCATAAGGCTGATGGAGCTGCACCTCTGAAAGTCTCCCTGCAGCCCAAATGCCTCAAATACCAACAGAATTCAATTTAGCATGCGTGTTGTTATTCCTAATGGCTAAATGTGGCAACATATCATGCTAGACTATTTTTCTCTCTCTATGAGAAACGTTGTAGCATGTGGAGTGGAAACTGGCATGCCGATAACTGTTTTTAGTTGAAGGATAAGTTCTAGAGTTCTTACAATCAAAACATTTAGTAAAAAACACTGAAAATATCATTTCAGATTGGGTTATTTTTTATTATTAATCTAATGAAATGTGATAGGTACTCTATGGCAATGGCTTTGGCCAACATAAACAATCCCCACATGTTTTACAACCACTCGTAAGAACAAATTGTGGCTGTTCCACAATACCTCTTCAGATCTTTGCCAAGCTAGTGTCAGTCAAATATGATAGGGGCACATCTGGCTTTGTAATGCAGAGGTTTTCTTTTCGCAACTTTCAGCTTCAGCGGTAGATCCCAAGGCCGTTCATATCAACAGGAAACATTTCTAAGCCATACAGGACAGAAAACAACCCAACATTCGGGACAGAATGTCCTTGAAAAGGTCGATATGTACGAATGTGTTGCTGACACATGAGAGCTTTTTCAATTGAAGTCCAAAAACTTGCCATGCTCAACTCTTATTCAGAAAGGTATGAAACGGTCTTTTTTCTTTTGTTTCTAATTGAGTCTTTGAGCAAGTGCACTAGCACACAGAATAATAGGGTGTCATTTGGGACCCAACCAGCCAGCTACAGTTATGGGAACAATGACAATGAGTGACAGTCATCATCATCAGACCTCGGGGGGGGGGGGGGGGGGGGTTGTGAAAGTGACACAGTCTCGTCGTGTGACTAATGAATCTCTATGGAGAATGGAGCCTTGTGTTTGGAACGCCGTGATCTGTGCCAGTTCGCGATGACTGTGCACTGTTACTCACGACGATGACGAGTCATAGAGCCCTAATAGCCAAACATGATGAGACACGGGCTGTGGTTTTGCTCCGTGGTCAGTGTATAAAAATACTGTTAATGGGTGTCATTGTGCTGATTTTGCTTCCCTCCCCCCAGCCTAGCCACAAGTGCAGCGCAGCCATTGAGGAAAAAAAAAAAAACTGGCACAAAGCGCTAATTGTTAGCTATGCTAGCGTTAGCTATGAGAGAGAATTAGCGCTAGCTGTGAGAGGGAATTCGCCATTGGTTTCCGTAAAAAACTCCTGAATGATCCTTTGTCTGTTTCATGACAATATTTGAGATTTGTGTTGTGTACTGTCCCATCCCATGCCCCTGAACATGTGTGTCACTGTCATGTCCCGTTAACGCGAAGGTGTGTTATCTCCTATTGTTCTTCTCAATCTCCACCTCCTCTCTTGTCGTGCTCTCCCTCTCCATCCCTCCTCCTCTTTTCTCCTGTCTATTCCCTCTTTCCACATCCATCGCTGATCCCTCATTCCTTGCTCTCCCCGTCTCTATTCTTCCCCCATCTCTCTCTACTGTTCTATCCCTTGTTTCAACCCTTATTTCCCTCTGTCTGTCTCCCTCACCAGAACATTCCATGTCTTCCCTGACACGACCGTGGAGTGCCCTGGCCCTTGTGTGAACCCCCAGAAGACACCGCTACACCTGACCCTGCCGTGACCTCTTCACCCATTGATGGCACACCTCGGAAATCAAACTGACAAGAGCTGGTGCCCCCACACACCCCTACATCTACACACTTAGCATCACATGATCTGTCCAACATAGGCAACGCCAACCAACGCAAAAAGGATTATTGTTCTGGACAATTGTCCCAACGTTTGAATGGGGATGTCTGTGCTATCATCTCTGCATCTGTGGGATAGTACAGGGCGGATGCAGGAACGACCCCTATGGAGCGTAGGGGTCAACAATGGTGCCAGTTGATTCAACACTCTCCCCCTCCCCTTCCCATGTGTCCCCAGCACTACCTTAATTGGCCCTTATATACTTTCTATTATTTATTTTTTGTTTCTTTTTATTATAACTACTCGATCTTTTCAGTTTGTAAAGCGTCTTTGAGTGTCTAGAAAAGCGCTATATAAGTCTAATGTATTATTATTATTATTATTTTGTTATTGTGGTTTTAATAGCCCGGTCGTACGTTAACAATGGAGGACTATATCATCTTATGAAAAAAAAAAGGACAAAAAACAAACCAAGTCTGGTGAGAAACAAGCGTAGGAAAGAACAGCCAAAGAAAAGGAGAGAGAGAGAGAAGAGCTCCTGCAGTAAAGCTCTAGCTGTGTTATAATCATAACAGGACTGACAGTGAGAGTGTTTCTGGCCGGCTAGAGAGAAACAAACGCTCCCAGAGCCACTTGAGATGGACGCATTAGCCACCTGTTCCCAGACCTACTCTCGTTATAAGTTTAGCCTGCAGTATTACAACACAAAGCTATTTCTGATCGACAAAAAAAACGTATCGAGAAACGTCAAAAAAAAAACAGCCTTGAGAAAATGTGTCCAGTTCTGAGTTGAGGGGGTCTCTCTCTACGTACCTTGTGAAGGTTTCCTTTGGAATCCCCCAGGAAAGCGATGGTATGTCCCGCCCTCACGCTGACAGCGACGGCGGTGAGACGGGCCGAAGGGCTGTCCAATATGGGCTCAGCCTCCACCGGTACCCGACTGGCCATTGGACTGGGGGTGTGGTCAGAGCCGCAGGGATAGGCGTCCAGAGTGTTCTGTGGGTCAAGGAGGGAAGACGTACATCAATTACTCTAATTATGATGACGTAAGAAAGGGTACACTTTACCTGTTCTTTTGTGTTGTGTATACTTGTGTCAAGGTAGAACATTTACATGTGTTGATGCAACAAGCCACACAGACACACTCTTTCTGAAATAGTCCGATTCCTGAAAAGAATTCACTAACAGAGAGTGGATCCACCTGGCACCTGCTAACACTGAATGGCAGGTAGAATGTAAACTATGCTTCTGTGTATAAAAACATCTGCCCTACAGACAAATCAGTCATTGGTAGCTAGAGTGATAGCAAATGTGGTAGGGGCTACAAAAGGCACAGTGAAGATTTATAGTGGAAGAAAGGGGTTGGAGGTGAGGGAGAAACAATTGCAGGAATCTAGCAGTCTCGGGTTGAGAGTGTTTTAAAGATTATGGAGAATTAGTTGTGTTGCACTTTGGCAACGGGGCTGTTGTTTTTTGTTCCACAGGATTTCTTTCATGGAAACACTCAAAAGCAAGTCGTTACTCATTATGAGTGATAACAATAGGAAGTACAGGCAATAAACATCAGCTCTATGACTGTTGACAGTGACTTGTTTGAGTGGTTTTCATGTGGTGTTGGTGTGTTGTTATGAATATTAGCCAGTTCTCATTTGAACCAGAGACTCAGTCCTTGTTTGAATTCCACTCAGCATATTCCCCCCCCTCCCCTTGTGCTCCAGGTAGAAGTCACCCCATAGGCACAGATCCAAGATCAGCATATTTATTTTTTTAAACTATCCAAGAATGGGACAGATGGGCTGAGAACCCATGGGAGATGGGCCACCTTGTGTGCATTGCAAGATTAATCATTCTTAATTCTAAGAATTAATAATTTAATTTGTTTTCCTCGTTCCGTCTCTCTGTCCCCTTCCCCTTTCTTGCTCTCATGCTCCTCCTTAGCCCTTTCTTTCTGCAAACCATCTCTCTATTTTTGTTTTTCTAACTGTTATTTATTTGTTCAATTACTTGTTTAATCTCTTCCATTTCTATCCTTCCTACTTCTCTCTACTACAGTATATCCCTCCATTCCTATTCTCTTTCACATCCCTCCTACCCCTCCTCTAACTACTATTCTCTCTTTAGCTCTGCCTCTCCCCTCTACTCCCGCCCCCCCCCCCCTCTTGCTCAATCGGTGTATTTGCTGTGATCGTCTCCGTGGTGACCTTGTCCATCCTTGTCAGTTCTCGTTAAACGTCGCCCTCCCACTAAGGAAGGCTAATTCCGTGGATCGATCTCCCAACAATCCTATTAAATACCCCCCCCCCCCCCCCCCCCGCGCCCCCACCCGGACCCCGTCTCAGTTTAAGGGCGGTCTGGAGTTCAGAGGTCAACGGTTGTTCAGTGTCCTCTAGGATGTATCATTAAACACACTGTGGGTCAGTGCACTTCCCACCAACAAGTTGTAGGTCTGCACGCACATAGCTACAGAAACCTATAGGAATGTGAACACTAACACTACACTCACTCACGCATGCACGCACGCAATATGCATTACGGAAGCTAAAGTGGCATTATGAAAAAACAATCAAATCTAATCCCCGCAAAAAGAGGTTTACATTTCTCTGTACTAAACAAATGATATTACATTTCATTTATTCTTTGATATGGAGGTCACTTTATGGGAACCGTGTGACCCTGGAAAGCATACGCAGTGGCACACGCATGGGCAGACATGCACTATATTCATACAGTTCTTACAAGACATGCCACTTCACCACTCAGAGACGCAACATAACAAGGACTTTGCATCTAAACAGTCTAAACTGGCTTCATCTCCATCTTCGACATTGCGTACAACCGTTCTGTGAGGCAGAAAGAAGGGAAGGCATTTCACCTTTGACAAGCCCCCAAATACATTGCGCACCTAAAGAAATAAAAACCCATTAAAGACCTGTCATAATTATAATAAAACCCTGTCATAATTCCACTCACCGAGGGCAGGTTGGCGCAGTTGGACTTGACCTCATACTCGATGTAGGCCGCCTCGGCTCCTCCCTCGGCCTTGCCGAACTGGGTGTAGCACAGGTCCCTGGTGGAGTTGATCCTCTGGTCCAGATCCACCAGGTTGAACATGCAGAGGGCCGAGTCTTCGCTGGGGCGCGTGGAGGAGGCCATACGGGTGGAGAAGACCCCGAGAAGGACCTCCGAACCGCCGCCCACCCCTTCCTGTCCTCCCAGCCCCAACCGCACGGCCTGGAGCAGGTTGTAGCTCTTCCCCGCCGCCGAGCGACAGGCCAGAGGCACTTCCACGTACGAGTAGTAGGCCTGGTCGTCCAGACACACGCGGGACACGTAGGTGCGGTACTCCCGCGACTGAGACTTGATGTCGCGGCGGTAGAACAGGAAGTAGACGTGGTGCCGGTGGGTGAAAGAGGCGACGAAATGGTGGTCGTACTCCGAGAGGCGGCCCGCCACGGCGAGCTTGGCCGTCTCCTCGTAGGAGAAGATGGGCTCTATGGCGAGGTTCCGCGTGGAGATGGGCGGGTGGCTGCTGGTGTAGCCCCGTCCGACGAACAGCACCGGCTGGCGGTCGGGCCGCGAACGCACGACGAGTCCCACGGTGCTCACGTTGGGATGGTTCGCCGCCACGTACTGAGTGTCCACCGGTCTCTCGGCGGAGAAGAGCACCGTGTCCACCGAGTCCAGACTCCGCTTCTGGCAGATCCCCTGGTTGACGCTTCCGCACGTGATGAGTTCCATGGAGTAAGGGTCCACCAAGAGGAGCTTGTTGTGGTTGCTGGTCCGCCGGGCCTGGGGGCAGTTGAACTCGGTGACGGGGGGTAGGCACTCGCGGCTGTCCGTCACCGGGCCCGTGTCTTCCTGGAGTTCCGCGGTCAGGTGACGGTCCAACTGGAAGAGGTGATCTCGAGCGCCCACGTAGACGCGCCCTACGGCGGGGTCGGGGTGGAGGGCCAGGTGCTCGAAGAGGGTGCCGTTGCGGGTGAAGGTGGGGTAGGGGGAGGAGGTGTCAGAGGCCAGGGCGAGGCCACTGGGGCTGGAGGAGGAGGGCCAGCCGAGGGCTCGCAGCAGTAGCAGTGGCAGCAGCGCCTGGACTGGCCAGACCGAAAGACGACACACCATCCCCGGAGGCATGGCAACCGATCTGAGAAAAGACACGGGAGAAAAGAAGAAGAGAAAGATTCAACACACCATTCTCAAAAGATTTTGGAGATGCATAGAGGAAGATTCCCCCCCCCCCCCAAACCCCCCTACCAGAGTCTGTTTCTTCCTTGGCTCACATCAGGGGTCAATGGTTTGGTGCTAGATCATATTGTTTGTATTGTATGTATTGTATTATATCATTTAGTACTGTGTTGTTGTGAAAAACTGTGAAGACATTTGTCCATATAAAAAAGTGCTATACACTATGCATTTGATTGAAATTTGACTGCATAGCAACGGCCTCTCTTGCCTAACTGTTGTTGAGTCACCCCCTAAACAGATTTGGCCTCTTTTGGTCCAAACGGAAACATTTGGTTTGTTGTTAGGCCCATCAGACATTCTTTCTGAGGCCTTTGTGTCCAGTATGTAATTCTGGAGAAACTCCACAACAAATGTGCATTGGAGTGAATAGCATCTGCGGCTGTATCAAAAAAAGGTGTTCGGACGTAGAAAATGTACTGCATTTGAGCCAAATATTATTTTTCTCACCATTTGTTTCCAGTGATGTCTTACAGAGGCATGTCACCTCTTGACCACCTAGCAGCTGGATTAGAAACACATCCCTGTGGATACAATCTACAAGACAAAGAGAGAGGAAAACAAGATCAAAATCTCCGCAGCGAACGCAGCAACCACTTCCAAAAAGTGTAAAACAAGTAGACATTGTTGGCATGTTTCTTAATAAATAAATACATTTCCCACACACAACTAACTGTATGTAGAACAAGCTACAACATCCAAGCTACGTCACTATCCTCTACCAATACATACACTACCGACCACAAGAGTGTGTTTGTCTCTATATAGTCCATTCGAAGCAACAAAGTGAAGCTCATTCCCATTGAGATTCCTGTCAGTCCTGCCTTTGGCTGACGACATCCATTTCTCTGCAATGGGAAGCCCTCGGCAAAAGGCAGGTCAAGTAGTGTCACTCACAGAGAGAGCTTCCAGTACCACACACACACACACACACACTGCTCTAATCCTTCTCTATTGCTATGACGACAAGGCAAAAACACTTCACTTTGGCAGAGTAACACCCCTGGACACATCTGCCACAGACAGTCCCTGCATTTACAGATCAAGAAGGCTTGAAAAAGTGATAAAGGGAGGGACAAAATGGAAGAAGGTTCCTTGTTTTCTTGGAGCCTGTAGCTCTCCATCTGCCTGTCTCCTCACTTCTCATCCTACCTCTTCTCTCACTATACTTCTCTCCCTCTAGCACCCCAATCATTATGCCCCCCCCCCTCCTCTCTCCCTCTCTCCCTCCCTCCCTCCCTCCCTCCTCTTCATTCATTGGCACGGAAGTAGGATTATCTCCTGCCAGTTCAGACGGGTCTCTCTGTGTCAGAGAGGGAGGCTGGAGAGAGAGAGAGAGAGAGACTGAAAGAGACACTATTCACCCAGCTCAACAGACCAATCCTAACTACAGTCACACACACACACACACGCACACACACACACACACACGCCATTCCTCGCTACACATTGGGGTATTTAGAGAGACCTCTTTGTATAAGAGGCAGCTCTTTATCTAGGAAAAGAGGGTAAAGGGATGGCGAGAGTCCAAACATGGAAAAGAAAGAAAACATTTTTTTACTTGAGCATAACAATAATTACCACAGTTATCTGTGTCATTTTGACCTGACAGGAATTTAATATCAACCTCGTAATCTCTCGCACTTCCTCACAAATGTTTATTTTTCCGCTCGATATATATAACCACTTGAGTTATTTATAGTGCTATAAGTTTTAGCGACTGACAGCCCCAGACGGAAAGTAGTTCTAGATTGATGCCTTAGTGAGTCATTGAGAATTACCAGAACATTCAAAACATTTAGCGAGGATTCTCAGGCGATAAGAGAGGCTGAGACAAACACCCCAAACAAGCCAAAAGACAGACTTTCCCCTTTGACCTTTTTTGGGGGGGGCAGGGGGGGGAAAGAAAACAAATGAAAAGCCAAAAGCCATGCCTCAGACCAGAAGTTATGTCAGGTCATGTGACCTTTGTGAACATTCGACTGCAGTCTTGACTCCAGTGGAAAACTCCTCTCTAGAACCTTCCGAGCTTCGCTAGGAGTCCTGAGAACACCAGAGCGTGAGCCTGGTGGAGCCACCTTAGGAATGACAGGCATGCTCACTCCCTCTGTGAAAGACTACGGAGACAAACACAGCATTTCTATTTCCTATTTCCTGCTGACCACTGGATTCTGGGTCAATGTGAATTTGACAGGAGGGAGGAGGGGGGTTGGGGGATACAGAGTTTCACAGTCAGTTTCGATGATTGCAAAAAAAAAACTTACAGTCCTAATCATTAGGAATCCAAGATCAACAGCTGGTCGGTTTCCAGTCTGCATCAATTCCGTCTTTCTTTTTTTCCCCCCTCCGACTTATTTTTGGAAGTCAAATCGCCCCAGAATGGACGGTTCACTGGCTGTGCACATTCCCCCTGCTTTTATTTGGAAATAATTTCCCTTTCCCTAAAGCACTAATCCGATCCAACGCTGAACTTCATTCAAAGCTTTTTGATACACGAGAACGGAGAGAATGGAGTTATGATTCGATTCTCACTCTTCCAAACGCATTCCGCCTCTAGGGCGAGTTGGGTTTTAGTGGCTTTAGTGGGGCTAAGGTATCGCTGTGAAAGGAGAGAGGAGAGGAAATGTGCCGCCCTAATTGGTTTATCTGTATGTAATGTTTCTTCCACCTCTGAGTAACGGAGTAATTCCTTTCCCCCTCTAATGTCCCCTCTGAATGTTAGTGGATACAGAGACTAATGCTGTGAATTCCAATGCCGATATTGTGCAGAGTGCAGACCTGAGACAGTAATGTAGGCCGATTGCCAATGTAAAGCTGTTGCCAATTTGCAGTGTACATGAATGAGCCCAAATGTGTTAAGCTGCCTACAGGTCGAAGCATAAACAGGCTGCTAATCTTTCAGATGTGCATCTTTAAGTGAACACATGTTCTTTATAAGCTCTCAGTAGAAATGCTTCCCTTCCCAGAGATAAGGAGTGGTCGCCATGGAGACAGGACTGGACTGTCGTGCATTGTGGCCAATGGAAGGGATGGCAGCCCGGTTAGACACGACATAGGATAGGACCAGCCAGAGTCCGGTGACGGGGCCCTGAGGGGTCCGCTGGGTCCGGGCCTGCGCTGCGCTGAGAGACACAGACAACAATGGAGCATTCCTGAGAGGCACATTCAGTTGAAACCATCATCATCTGCTTCGTTGAGTCTACTCCTGTAACGACTGTACCTCGTGCCATTCGTCCCCAAATCGGCTACCGAGAGAGAGAGAGAGAGAGAGAGAGAGAGAGAGAGAGAGAGAGAGAGAGAGAGAGAGAGAGAGAGAGGGGAGGGGAACTGATGGGAGGACAGAAGGAAATAAAATGGATAGAGGGAGGCTACAGTAGAAAGGAAGAGAGAGACATAGTGGGCGAAATCATCGCAAACAAGTGCTTGCAAGCATCAGTGCTTCCTGGGAACTGATGGAATGTGACTAATGAAAATAAGCCACAAACTGAGGGAGCCAGAGAGAGAGAGAGAGGATGGGGGGAGGGAGGATGAAGAGGGGGAGGAGGTAGCTGTTAATTACAGAGCCTACCCATAATGCCCCATTCAACGCCCACTCATTCACAGAATGTGGGAGAGGGAAGAATAGAGCAGGTTTCTAATTAGTGACGAATGACTGTCCACATAAAACACACAGGAGGAGGAGGAGGAAAACTGGACTCCCTCATTCAATTTAAACACACGCACGCACACTCTGTAATGAACAGTCCTCCTCTGCACTAGACACACACACACACACACACGAAAACAGGACTTCAGTCATCTGCAATCAGTCATCCCCCAACATCAACAAACAGTGTTTAACAGGGATGCTTTAGTGGCGTTAAGAGCCAGCGTTCAATTACACTTTGCTGGTGTTGATGTTTCCCCTCTCGTCCGTGGTGTAACTATTGCGGGTGTGATATACGAGTTGTGTAAACCATTAGGGGTGACTCGTAAAGTCCGCCAATGAGGCCGTAGGTACACTATAACACCTTCCATTTTGGAAGCCACTTTGTTGAAGAACTGTGGGAGTCTTGGGTGATTTGATATAGATATGGGTGATTTAAATATATATATATATATATTAGGGGTGTAACGGTTCAGTTGGCCCATGGTTTGAATCTCGTTTATTTTTTATTTTTGGGGGGGCTTTTAAGTGTTTATTTATTTACAAACTGTTACTTTACTTTAATTAGACTTATTGAACTTTAACATTCAGACACATTCCAGAATATGACTTGTATATTGTATGATCTAAAAATATAAATATCTAAACAAAAAACACTTTCAAATGTAAAAAAAAAAGAAGAAATAAACACTTTCAAATGTAAAAGTGCCTCTTAGCCTTGACTACTGGTATAGGAGAGGAAGAAATAAAAGTAAAAGTGCATTATAAAACCGAGAACCGTTGCACCCCTAATATATATATATATATATATATATATATATATATTTATGAACGTGTGAACGCGCAAAACACAGGGGTAGGGCTAAATTGTAGGGCCAAGGGGTGTAGTGGGATTGGGCCTCTGAGTTGAGACCTCTGGCTTATCTGCATCAGGCTTGGCTCTTCTTCCAAACCCCTCTGGACAGAGCTGTGTGATGTCTCATGGTTGGTTACACATTATGAATAATATTATAGTAGTATAATAGTCAGCCTGAAGACTTCAGTTTGGCCCATACAAGACACAATATCTCTTTCTCTCGTGTACGAGTCAAACGCATATAGAAACTCAGCTTATAACACATCAATCACTCATCCTTGTGAGCAACAATGATAGCAGCTAATTGGCAGCATTTCAATCCCAGTCATGTAAGTGCTTCTGCCCCAGCCATTCCAGACTGAGAAGCAGTGCTGTTAAATGTCACTTCTTCTTCAACACATGGTCATATTTGGAGGGGAACATAATCTAAACTAGCATACGACAGGCCTATGTATGTCCACTCACTGCATCATCCCAACTCAATCACTGACCATTGAACTGTGAGCATCGCTGTCTTAACAGGTTCAAACAATGTGCTCCAATTATTATTACTGTATTTTTACATTTAATATTATCTGCTATTGCCAGTGATCCAAAGTAGACCTAAACTAGGCTACTGTAATAATAAGCATAACATCCTGATAATGTTTATAGAGAGGAAACAAGAAGGACAATTCTGATGTTATTAAATGTATGTAGGCAACTCTAAGACTAGGCGACACTAAAGTGGTAGGTCATTATGGTTATGGCTGGGGGATTGTGATAGAGAATGGAGAAATGTATTTAGCTGATGCACATGATTAAACACATGAGAAAAGTCACGACAGGTTCATTAAACCATTCCAGCATTTGGTGTCTCACAGCAGGTAGGTTCCCCCACACAGAAGCTTCTAGAGAGCTTAGATGATGGTATCATAGACACTTCAGCTCATGGTTAAACAACCGTGAGTATTCTTCATTTGTCAAAACATTTTGAATTCACAGTCAAATCCTCACTGGCGAGTACAGTGGACATCTCACACATATTCAATTATTCCCACCCACACATTTGCCGGAGACCTGCCTTCTGCCTCTACACTAATTGAAACGTTGTAGAATGGCATTGATCCACAAAACATGCAGCGTTGTGCATTGCTATTTAGTGGAAGCTAATCTGGGCCCTCTATGTTCATTCAGATTTATATTGCGCTACTTTTTCTAAATGTGTGGGTCCGGGTCAGGTTCGGATAATTGTATCATCAGCATGATATCGGGTAGACATCTTCTGCCCCTCAGCACTGCGTCTCCTAAAGACACCCGCTTTCCCCTCTACTGTGTCCCTAAAAACTTATATTGCCCCCCCTTGTACTGTTTCTCTGTTTCTCCAGTGTAGAGAAAAAAAAAACTAGGTTTAGAAGAAGGTGATAGGAGAAGCTTTTTCCTTCTAACAATGGCCCCGGGCCTGTGCTGGATTACTCTTCCTGCTACGACTGGTGGATTGATGATTCACTTGCTTAGTATTCAAATGTATTGATTGTAAGTCGCTTTGGAATAAGGCGTCTGCTAAATGCCAAAAATGTAAAAATGTAAATGGGTAGACCGGCTTGGGCAATGTTTATGAAAATGCATGGGGCGGGTGCGGGTCTATAAATAGCCGACCGGCGCATCACTACGGAGACGGGTTAGTGTTATAAGTGTTACCCTACTAATAACCGTTTCCCTGCCTGCATTCTGGCCTGTTAGGCCTGGCTAACTGTACGAGAGGTTATTTATAGAAAAAGCCCTACAATGGCTGCCAAAACTGAAGAAACACATTCCTCCTCCTCGGCTGATGAACTTCAGGAGGAGAAGAGTGAGGAGAGGGGAGAGGGGAGAGATTATCGCCTGTGCTCTCTTCCGTAAAAGTTCTTCTCGCAGTACAAAAATAAATAAATGAACACGAAATTCAGTCAGCGGAGTCAGTTCTTTCCACAAACAGCACCTTTTAGGGAGAAGTTCTTCTCGTCAGTCATTTGGACATGGTCCACTGCTCTGGGGCACAAGAGGCACTTGTCACTGGGGAGGAAGTTCCCAAGGCTATTAAAACTTTATGGCCCAGAAGGAGTCACTCCTGAGTGAGAGTCTAAAGACCGATATCGGATATCCGGATGACAGACTTCAAGTGAAGGGAGATTCTCCCTCATTACTGGGGACCAGAAATGGATGTCACACCAGCACTTTGATCAAATCACTATTCTGAACTCTCTCTCCTGTGCAAGTCTGTGCAATTCTCTCTGGCATGTTGGCACCCACTTGGCTGGTTCAAGTTGTTGCTCGTAACATAACTGTGTGAGGGCTGGAGTGGGGATACTTGATCTGAAGTCGGATGCTAGGGGCATAGAAGTCAGACAGCCGGAACATTCTCTGAGGGTACAATTGTCAGAATTATCCGAATAATAAACAATAACCGACAGCTGCAAGGAAGCTATTAAACCTAAATCTCTCGTGAGTTTGCCTATACCCTCATTCAGAGGTTGACAGGTGTGCCCTTTCACTCCAATTCTCTTTTTTTTTTTTTTTTTAAGAATCTATTCTCATATCATAACAAGTCTATCATCATAACAAGTCTATGAAAGGTGAGATTTAGCTCCCACGCACACACACACACCACCATTCCATTCTAACATTCTAACATTGTTAGGTTATCATTTCTGACCATCCAGCCGCATGCATGCGTGTGTACAAGGTGTATAATTCCATTGTTTAGGGCGGTCACTACCGGTGTGGCAGTCGTCCAGGGGGACATTCATCCTGTCACACAATAGCAGGGCGGAGACACCGATGGTCGGGGCATGGGGCTCAGATACAGACAGACAGATAAACACATACACACTCAGTCAAACCCTGTCATTAGAGACCTCAGACACTCTGAAGGACAGCCTCCAGACCTGTGTTTAACTGCTCACGGTCCTGACCAGTCCGAATGCAGGAACTCAGGAGTTCAAAGCCCCCCGGCCCGACCCCCCCCCCCCCCCAAAGAGTAATAATGGAGCACTTGACCATACCAAAACAGACTGGGAGGAAGAAACCAAAGATAGGGGATGTGGGGCTTTTTTTCAGCATGTAACAGACAACCAGGTGACCCAGTAAAAAAACTAACAAAAAAAACAGACAGGTGTGTGAAGAGAGAGAGAGAGAGAGAGAGAGAGAGAGAGAGAGAGAGAGAGAGAGACAGAGAGACAGAGAGACAGAGAGACAGAGAGACAGAGAGACAGAGAGACAGAGAGACAGAGAGACAGAGAGACAGAGAGAGAGAGAGAGAGAGAGACAGAGAGAGACAGAGACAGAGACAGAGAGACAGAGAGACAGAGAGACAGAGACAGAGACAGAGAGACAGAGAGAGAGAGAGAGAGAGAGAGAGAGAGAGAGAGAGAGAGAGAGAGAGAGAGAGAGACAGAGACAGGGAAACAAAGCTACTGTAAAGTCATGTCTCCGGCACGAGCACAGAGACACACATTACCACATAACTATATGATGGGAAACTCCACAGCAGCCAAACAAGCAGAAGTTGCGGCGCACGGGACACCAGTAGGTGGCACTACAACATGTGAACGGCACAACCACATGGGGGAAAAAAAACAGTCAATAGAGAAGGGAAGACACCGAGACCGGAGGCCTTAGTGAATGGCGCGGCTGTTTAGCTGCAGGGTCTGGGGCAGGACGGCAGTTAGTCTGGGCATATTACACAAACACAACCTATGACATTGGTTTTCTTTGTCCCGCCAGCATAGGGTTGTCCCATGCCGGTTAACACACTCCAGTTATAGACACAAGCATCTGACGTGTGTGGGTTTTCTTTGCGGGCGGGTGGGTGGGTGGATTCTGCAGCGGTGGATTGGCTGGGCCCTACCCACTGGTTCCATAATAAACTCAGTGTCGGCCATCTTGTTCTGCCAGTGATTTGGACGGACACTGTGCCAAGAGGTGATTATGATGAGTTTACTACTCCCCTACGGCTGTGGGGAGGGAGGGCGTGGGCAGGGAGGGTGTGGGCAGGGAGGGCGTGGGCAGGGAGGGCGTGGGCAGGGAGGGCGTGGGGAGGGAGGGTGTGGGCAGGGAGGGTGTGGGCAGGGAGGGCGTGGGCAGGGAGGGCGTGTGCCGCTCTATCAGCAGTAAACACATCCACATCCGTGGCAGGAGGTGCTTCTTGAACCGAAACGCTAAGGAATCTGCAACTGACGCAACTAGGAAATACAATCTGGGGAGAATTGTGGGAGGCTAGGGGATTCAGAGAGCAATGCAAAAACACAGAACAGAAAACACAGTCTGTGCAGACTGTCAGGGGTGTGCGCGGCGCACATCCACGTTAATAACTCCTGGCACTCTGGGGTTCCCATAACCATGTCAGTTTTAACGGTTGGACTTACGAAGAGGCCAAGTTCAGAACGGGCTTCTAATAATCCCTGGGTTTCTTCAGCAGAAAGTGGCAGAGACACACCATCATCAGCGTGGTTGACAGATCTCTGAGACAGACGCTTCCACAGAGCCTGTTGATAAATCTCTGTTTTACGACCGGGAGGTGGGTGTAAGTCTCATAAAGCCATATGCATCCATATCCGTCTCAGAGCATGGTGAGGGTCCGGTAGGGTCTCTGTTCTAACCCTGATGAGGCATTACCTAAAAAGGACAAAGTCCAATGGGTCGAGCTCATATACCCTAATCAATGATAGAGTGGGAGTCTCGAGTGAAGGGTGGTCAGATGTGGACCCATAAACAGTGTGTCTCTCTGTGTGTGTGTGTGTGTGTGTGTGTGTGTGTGTGTGTGTGTGTGTGTTCCATGGAGCCATGCATGAGGGAAATTACAGCTTGTGTTTTTACATGCTGATTATGGGAGACAGAAATATGTGCACATGATCGGAAAGAATGCCCCAACCTTCGCTGACATGACAGAAAGTGGAAAAAGTGAGCGAGGGCCATTTCTCTCCCTCGTCCTTTTCATCACAACATACAGTGGCTCTACTATAGCTAGCATCATACAGTAGATGGAAAAAATCAAGAGACCACTCCAATTGTTTCTTAAATCAGCAGCTCTACATGTATGGCAGCCATTCCATTCCAGTGTCTTGAATTCCAACACAGGCACACCTCATTCTACTAATGAGTTACTGATTAGGTGATCACCTGAACCCAATCTTATTTAACAAGGAAAAGTATAAAATATAAAAACCACTGACTGCTGTGGTCATCACTTCACTATCCTCTCACAATAGGACCAGCTGGATGGCAAAAACAGTGCTACTAGTACCTCAAAAGTAATGGACCTATCGCTAAGCCACGCCCCGAAATATAAATTGTCCAATCATATCACAGCAAAAGTCACTACAGGCAGAAAACTCGGACAAACAACTCGCTAATATCTGATGGTGAAAAGCTTCTAGACTAAATATTCTTGTTATCTTTTAAAAAAACATGTCTATTACTTGCTGTGGTAAATCAGAAATCAGAAATTTGCCAACTCCCGCCATTGTAAGTCATTGAATGTCATTCAGTCACGGTCGGTCAGTCAGTCACTGTCAGTGAAGTGTTGTTTGTTTGTCTGAGTTTTCAAAGGGGGCGTGGCTTAGCCATAGGTCCATTGGAATCAATTAAACTTACTGGCAGAGAGGTACAGTGAGGCTGCTTCCTGCTACGGCTGAAAGCGTCCCAAGAGAACAAAAAGGACTAAAACAAAGTGCTGCCCAAAAGCCGTATGCATAAAGTAAGCCACAAAACCAGGAAATGGTCAGAGTCACTGAAATGGTGTATAAAAGGTTTAATGGATGCCCCCATCCCTACACATACCCCATGAAACAAATATCCACTAGTATGGACAAACAAAAAACAGGCATCTCTGCCTTAAATGTTCAGTGTTCAACGGTGGCAGGGCGGAACAGAGAGACAAATTAAGAAAACAATACTCACCCTCGCCCTGTCAGGCAAAGAACTAAGGGAGAATCATACTTCCCAGGGACATAAGCACCTAAACCAAATCCCACCCCAACAAAGTCAAAAAAGAAGTCCATCAAAATTCCAGAAATTGGGGAGCTTAGGTGGCGTAGCGGGTTAAGCGTTGACCATGTAACAGCAGGGTCCCCCGTTCGATTCCGGCCAGGGGACATATCCTGCATGTCATCCCTCCTCTCTCTCTCTCTCACCCATCCTTCCTGTCTAAATCTCTACTGTCTCTCTCAATAAAAATAAAATAAAAATAAATATGAGTGGGACTGCCCACTCAAAAAAAAAAAAAAAAAATGTAATCAACACAAAACAAAGAAAGGGTATGTGTATTGTGGAGAGGGCCAACAAACATGTCCCCAGGCTGCAGTCTTCTGAAGGCTATGGAGGACATCACCCGAATTAGCAGGAGCAGCACATCCAAGGCCACGCCTCCTCAGAGACGCCACCTCAACAGACCGACTACAGAACAAACAGAGTAATTTGGGCAGGGGCATAAATAACACTTCCTTCCTTCAGATTTCAAAGACCGTCGGTTCATAAGAACAAGGTCAACCAGCAGACGTTGGGGACAACAAAAGGTACAGAGTACAGACGGAGCGAGAACGACTCTCCGCTGACCGGGATGACCGCCAACTACATTCAAATGTCACTCAACAACCGAATAACATCGAGTGACGTACAAAAAGATTGGCGAGCGGGCAGCTGGGGTGAAGTGCATGGTGAGGAGGGTTCAGGCAGGGCTGAAAGATGCAAAGCTAGAAAAAAAAGCCCTTCATCAATGAGAAGCAAAGAGGAGCCAGGCTGAGGTTTGCAAAAGACCGTACGGATTGGACTGTAGAGAGACTGAGAATCCAATTTTCAGATTTGCCCAACACCCGATCGTCTGATGGTTAGACGGAGACCTGGAGAGGCCTACAAGCCACAGTGTCTCGCACCCACTGTGAAATTCGGTGGAGGATCGGTGATGATCTTGGGGTGCTTCAGGATTTCGGGATCTGACGGAACTGTGAAATGACTGACCAGGCCAGACACTAAACAGACACTAAATGGTAACTTGAGCTATGCAAGCATAAATTACGATTCAATTCGATTTGTGCAAAAATGTCAATATTCGTCTGTCACTGGACATTTATTATTTAACATACATGTGTATTCATTACTGTGTCTACAGTCCTTTAATTAATTGAATTCAACCCTGATACTTGTTTTGTGATTGGCTGGGATATGTTCTTTGATGTGGTTGAAAGGCTTTATGGGGCAGTGATTAGAGAGAGCCCGCCTATTCCCTCAGTGGGTGTCTTTTTCTCTCATCCACACACACACACACACACACACACGCGCACACACACACACACACACACACACACACACACACACACACACACACAATGAAAGGCCTCTTGTAACAGTAGTACTCACACATCATCGAAGATGTATGTGCATGTGGGTACAGTAGATCGGACAAACTGTACAGAACCAGGTAATGTAACACCTCAACACACACAGACACAGACACACCCACTCGCACCCCCACCCCCACACACACACACACCCACACACACACACAGACAGACAGACACACCTCAAAGCACTTGGCATTAAATACTGCTGGTTCAGGGCTATCCGGGAGTTGCGTTCCATCTGAGCCCTTGACGACTAACCAGGATTGATTGGAGGTCTTCATTATGTCAAACGGCCCTGTGTTTGATCCTGTGGAGTGAGTGATGGAACAAAGCTTCTCAGCCGTAGTAAATATGCATGAATGAATCCCTATGAGAGAGGACCTCAGTGAACAGGCAGACGCACACACACACACACACCTCCCTTTGATAGCTCATTATCTAGCAGAGATGCTAGGGAGGAGAGGAGAGTCTGCATTTTCGTCCTGGAAGCCATCTTGGTCTTAAGAAACCGTACTGTAGTAGTAGGGAGGATAGAGTGTGAATGATGTAGGCTACTTTAGAAATCGAAGAGTGTGCTACGACGACACTGTCCATGACACACTAGAGTAGGTACTGCAGTAAACAGAGGTACAGTACATACATAAGTACATTCATTTGGTCTCACTGGCGGACTCAGGGGGGGGGGGGCAGGGGGGGGCGACCGCCCCTCCTGGTGCCCCCACGGTTGAAAAACGTCTCTCTTAAGTGCCCTTTTGAGTGGCAAAAATGCCCTTTTGAGTGGCGAAAATGAGAGGATATGCCCTATTGGTGCCCCTCCAAAGGTCTAAACTTGACCATGTGCCCCCACAGTTGAAAAACGTTGCACTAAAGTGCCCTTTTGAGTGGCAAAATTAGAGGATGTGCCCTATTGGCTGCCCTTCCAATGGTCTAAACTTGACCATGTGCACTGATGGGGTCCCATGTTGTGCAGTAGGTGCCTTTTTTTCTTTTCAAACAGCCCGAGTCCGCCACTGTTTGGTCTGATATACCAATGAACTCTTCCTGGGAAAAGAAACATTCAGCAAGCAATAAAGAGGTGGTATCAGGAGCGAGTGATGAGGAGAGTAATAACTGGGGAAAGGTGCAGTGAAAGGGAGAGAGAGAAGAGAGAGAGAAACAGAGAACAAGGGAGAGAGAGAGGGGGGGGGCAGATGGAGTAGTGCCAGCTGTGTTGGGTGGGATGGGGACGACCCTGGGAAGAAACAAATATTTTCCCTCTCCCGGCAGCAGTAGTGACACAGCAGGAAAAACAAGCAGCTATTTATAACATCTTGTAGGAAAAACAACAACCATCAATGGACAAATGAGAGGGATGGAGAGGAGGACAGGGATGGCCCAGAGGAGTCATTAACCCACTGGAGAGAAAAAAGTTCAACAATACTAGGGTTAGACTGTTATACCGTAAACCGCCGTTTTTGAAAATAGCAAGGGTATTTGTCAATACCGTCATAAAACCGTCATAAAGTGCTATATATAATAAACGCCTGAACAGTGTTTGTCCAACACCCTGTCTGTGTGGTTGAAGATGCTATGAAAGTGATGACAGAACTTTGTAAACAATGTGATTTGTCAAAATGAAAGTGATAGAACATTTAGTAAAAAAAAAAGATTTGTCAAATAAATAACCCGTCAAAAAATACTATTTCAAGCAATCAGAAGGATACGCACTCGTCTGATGTAACACACTCTGCACTTTTGTACTCGAGTGAGTGGCGGTGTTTCCCATACATCAAAGTAGAACTGTGTTTCCTTTGATAAGATGGTGGCAGCGCGTGTAATGACTAGAAATCGTTTTTTTGTGATTATTTTCCTACTTATTTCAGTATGTTTACTCAGCATAGTCTTGCAAACACTTCATACGGCCGACAAACAAACACTTCATACAGCCGACAGACAAACAGTACGGTGTTTGGAACAGGAACAGGACCTGGTGCCCGGAGGAGGAATGCCTCTCGTCGGATACACGACCATAGGCAAAGTTGGCGCCTTCGGGCTAAACAACAACGCGAGCCTAACGGATTATCCTTCGGTCCACCTTTCACCAGCCGCGGTCGAATTCATAATTTGAACCCCAAATTGCTCCCAGTGAGCGGGCCGGCACCTTGCATGGTAGCTTGCCGCCATTGGTGTGTGAACGTGTGTGTGAATGTGTGAATGTGTGAATGAGAGGCCGTTGTAAAGTGCTTTGGATAAATCCGCTATATAAGTGCAGTCCATTTACCAATACTAGCAAAACTGTACTTTTGGAGAACACTGCTTTCGAGGAGATTCAATACCCTCTCTCTCCTCCACGGTTGACCTATAACAATCTACTGTACTGCTTGTGTCCATGGAGTGAAAGTTTAACAGGTGATGTTTGACATTTCCACACTGGTGTTATTACAGTACGGGACCACCCAAGGCCCTGGGGGGCAGACAATAGACAACGGTCCTCCCAGGCACCTTGTTATGCCTCACCTTGGAACGTACCGGCAAGGTGAAACGAGTGCGAGTGCCCGCACACACACACACACACACACACACACACACAAAATAACACACACACACAAAAGAACACACCCGCACACACACACACACACACACACACACAAAAGAACACACACACACAGACACAAGACTACATCCCCCCCACACACACGACATCCAATCTGGTTTCAGAGTCTGACCCGTCTGACTCATGTGCTGTTAGAGGAGCAGGATATGGAACATGGAAGACTCAGGGAGTAACAACATCAGACATCATGGAGGGAATAGCATCACTGGGCAGGAAATTACAGTACACTCCCCCATCCCCCTACCCCCCCCCCCCCCCCTTACACTCCACTAAGAAAGACATGTCCAGGTTAAGACTTACTCCCCAGCACTCTCAAGCGTAAGCCTGTAGGTAGGGTATTAACATATTTAGCATTAACATCGAAAAGGCTGCCATTCGTAAACATTCTAGTACATTACTCTAGGCTATTCATTCACTGTTTTCCACGCTGTTTCACACACCGTGACTTTAAAACCTTCCAGGTCATAGAACCTTGCTACAACCGGGGGCTGAGGGGAATTAGTTTTTTACGGTTGCACCGCCACACGTGGCCAATCCATTTCCACAATCCGTTTCGCCCGTTTTCATGTGACTGAAACGACTTGACACACTTGGATTTGCCGAGAACAAGGAGGGCAGTAAAAGACCTACGCACACGGATTAACACTGACACTTTCTTTTTGAAACATTGAACAACTGGCCCCATAATTCATTTCCGACTCATTTCTGACTGTGGACTCTTCCACCCCCCCCTCCTCTAGAAATGCAATCCTCTTTTCAGAGTAGTCTTTTTCAAGTGCTGAAGACATGACGTGCCTATAAAGAACTAGCCATTGCACATTAAGGAGGTATAAATGTTCTGTGGCAATGTTCTGAGGGAATATGGTTTATTTGATTCTACCTTGGAACTGCCTGTGTGTGTGTGTGTGTGTGTGTGTGTGTGTGTGTGTGTGTGTGTGTGTGTGTGTGTGTGTGTGTAAGGGCTACAAAGTGCTTGGATAGTGAGCTTGTATGGTGAAGCTGAGACACACACACACACACACACACACACACACTCCTTTTCATCACTGCCAGGGCAATAACAAGGGCAGTGCATAGAGGCGGAGGGTAAATGTTACTGCTGTCTAGGCCCCTTCTGAGCGATGATGCGTTCGTAAAACACACCCCGTTTACAAAGAACCCCTTTGTGTCCCTACGGCCAACATCGCTTTTCCATAACGTTGCCTTAATAAAACATAGGGGTTGTGTTGCTTACTCCTACCCAGCAAGCAGGATTGCATGAGTTCCTGGGGTGAAAATTATGCCATAAAACAGGGGGTGGGTGGGGGATGGAGGGGGGTACCATAGCAGCACCAAAGCTTTGAGACCATGGGGGGTAGGGGGCCTCTCAATAGTCTAAAATGGCCCCCTCTCCTTTCCTCATCAGCACAGGACAGGAGAACCCTACTGTACAGCCTGGAGGCAGCCATTCAGAGGCGGTTCTGTCTAGTAAACTAGATGAGCTGGTCGTGTTTCTCTCTCCAGCAGAGGCACACGAGGCACATGGGGATAAATGTTGACCTTAACACGTCCCTATTTACTCCCCCTGCAGACTCCCTTCGCCTGGGTCTGTGAAATGCCTGGAATTTGGAGCTCCAGAGCTGGCTGGTACGCCTGGCCACCTTATCCCAGGATTAGTGCCCTCAACCTGGGTAACTCTCCTTAGGAGTCAGTGCATGTATGTGGGTGTAATATATATGAATGATGCCCACAGGGCTGTATGTTTGTGGACGTGCATATCAGGAGTGCGTGTGTGTATGTGTGCTTGAGTGTGCATGCTTGTGTGTGTGTGTGTGTGTGTGTGTGTGTGTGTGTGTATGTGCGTGCATGAGTGTGTGAGTGTGCATGTGTGCGTGTGTGTGTGTGTGTGTGTGTGTGTGTGTGTGTGTGTGTGTGTGTGTGTGTGTAGTCAGGAGGGGATTAGTGCTGGGCCCGGCCCCCTGTGGCTGTGGTACTGGCGGACTTGGTCACTGATTGTGCTGGAAACAGACAGGGGTCAGGGCTGTGGGTCAGGGCTGTGGGTCAGGGCTGTGGGCCGTGCAGCAGGCCAGGTGCCGTGGGACGATGGAAACTATGTTATTTTCATCTCTTTTCTCCTCCTCTCCCCGGTTTTCTCTCTTCTATCCCTCGCTTGCCATTATTTCATGACAGGTAGGAAGGTCATTGATTTTGATTTTTTTGTTGCTTTCACATGCCACCACTCAAACACACACACACACTCACACTCACATACACATACACACACACATACACACACAGTTAAAAAAAAGCAAATAAAAAAAAAACAAAGAAACCCCAAAGTTTTTGTTTTTTTCCTGATATCCGTACACAACCACTCTCCTGGACCACCGAGAAGCTGTGTATATGCTGTGCTCATATACACTATATGAACCAACCAATATACACAAACAGGGCTGAGGAGAACACACATCGGGGCACTGAATAATGACAAAGGGAGGAATCGGAGGAATGATAAACAATGGAAGAGATAAGAGCCTCGCACATTCCTGTGGTGACTTTACACAACACTATATTCCCCGTCCCCGAAGACCGTCGAACGTGTGTTTCTGTCATAACGACGTTGTATTGAGGTGTCTCCCTCTCCCCCTTTGTCTAATGTACGAGATAAAGGCACAGTTAGCTCCTAAAGCGTTGAAGGACAATGCCATGGTCTGGTGGAGGAGGGGAGGGAGAGGGCGGAGGCGGGTGATTATGCCTTTTCTTTTCACGAGGTGTGCGCCCCCAGCCTTGCAAGACCACCTGTCCTGCTGTCTCTGCCTCGCTCCCTTGTATTACACCTCGCCTGGCTCTTGATAAGGTAACAGAAAGGGAGACTGCACACGGTTAACAATACTATAATATTTAATAAAGAAAAGAATGAGTTAACAGAAATGTTGGATAGAACATAACAGAAATGTTGCTGGTCGACGAGGAAGAGAGACGAGGAAGAGAGAGATCCATGACACCGGACAACTCTTATAGTCCCTGGGATAATTAGGGCAATCACCCACACCTGGTGGCTTATCTGAGAACAAAGAGAGAATGGACCACACAGGACAACGGTGCCAACCATAGATCCATACAACGTCAACAACCCCCCCCCCCCCCTTAAAACAGAGGCCTAGTAAAAAGGTCTCTGCAAAACCTTTAATAAAGAAAATATGAATTATAATAATAATCTGGCAACATTACCATCCAGCACAAGGGAATCGGGTGATATCCGCCACACGACCTGAACATCAACTCCCAACCTCCCCCACAACCTGCCCACCCTCCAGCAATTCCTGGTACCGGGAAAAGCTCTTTTAAGGAGGGAGTTGCGAGAGAGAGAGAGACTTAGGATAAGATTATCAGACCGACAGCATCGACTCACCCAGACCCTCCGGAGCACGTGACGTAACGCATCAGTGATGTCGTTCATTATAGACCAAGTTTACGTGACAAATACTTTTTACGGTTAGGAGTATCGATCAAATAATTTTGTTCAGAAACCTGACGTATAACAGGGAGTAGGGACCAGTAAATTTCGCCTGGAATGGCGAACCAGAAATAGGCAATAACGCCAACACTTGGTCCCCAGGACAGAACACTCGTGGTTCAGTCCGGCGATCAAACAGTCTCTTCATTTTACTCTGTGCCACACTCAAATGCTCACTCGCCATCTTACATGCCAGATGTAACCTCAGGTGAAAACCATGTACATAATCTATCAAGTTGGGAGGTGGATCAACGGTCTTCAGACCATCTTGTAGCACTGCCAGTAGGCCCCTCACCTTGTTCCCAAACACCAAACCACTTGGACTAAACCCTGTACTCTCCTGTAGAACCTCCCGTGCTGCCAACATGAGCCAAGTCAGTCCCTCCTCCCAATCCCTCTTAAGCTCAGTGCAATAAGTGCAACAACAATGACTTCAGTGTTTGATGAAACCTCTCGAGGGCCCCCTGACTCTGAGCATGATAAGCGATAGCAGTGTTGTGCTTAACGCGTAACTGGCGCAAAACTTCAGCAAACATTTGTGATGACCCGAGGTATGCCGAAAATGGATATGAACTGGGTCAATGCCTTTACAATCGATCTAGTCGTAATAGTACGAAGAGGGTACGCAGACGGATACCGAGTGGTTTGACACATTACCGTTAATAGATAGATACACCCAGACAAGGAGAAAGTGGCCCAACACAATTGTAAGTAACAAGTAAGTAAGCTAGCTAACTAGGATTGGAAATGACGTAGTTTCAGTTTAACAAGCATGCGAGAGTGGCTAGTTTAGATTAATAAGCATGCGACAATGAATTGGCTCACGTTGTTTGCTTCATTGGTGGGTTGTCGTGATCGGCGACTAGAAAGCATTATCGGATTTCCCCGATGTCATTTTTACTGATTATCGACCGATTCCGATTGCTAGCCGATCGATCGGGGCATCCCTAATACTAAAAGTGAACTGAACCTACATACTAGCCTATGTGTACAGGAGATGATGAACCTACATACTAGCCTATGTGTACAGGAGATGATGTGTACATAAAATGACATGTTAACACTTGTAAAGCCAAAATTACAGCTTTTAGCCAATGGAGGTTTAAAATGGAGGAATTTGAATTCCCCGCTCCCGTCCGGTGCGAAATGCATTCTGGGAGGCAGTATGCATACTGCAGTGTAAACGGTCGGCTGGTTTTCGCAAACTTATTATGAATTTAGTAGGCAGGCAGTATGCAGTATATACTCATTGAGTATGCTAGTATGCAGTATGCTAGTATGCCATTCTGAACACAGCCTTTGTCTCTGAAGCAGAAAAGAGAAGATCCTTGAGGGTGATACCACACCCACACAGCATGATACGATCAACAGTGAGAAAGAAAGAGAGAGACAGAGTGTGTGTGTGTGTGTGTGTGTGTGTGTGTGTGTGTGTGTGTGTGTAGGCTAGGGAGGATAACACCCCACAGTCAAGTCTCACACCTCCACTACAACGGTCCCATTCATCATAGTGTCCCAGACAGGACAAGGGTCAACACACACACAGACATTAATTACACACACACACACACACACACCATTTATATTCTTACGCACGCACACCGCACACAAACACACACACACACACACACACACACACACAATGTGGCAGGAGGATGTTTAAGCACCCTGAGAAACAATGTTTCTTCTAGGTATTACTTAGAGCCAATGAAACAGTGACGCTGAGATGTGTTGCGTAAAGGCCTCTTCATGCTTCTGCGTCATTCGTGAGCCTAGTCGGCCTACACGGTTTGCGCTGCGCAACCCTGTCGCAAGCACTCTGCAATTCATCGTTCTGCGTGGCCTGTGCACAGTGGTGGTCATGACACTTCGGTCCATTAACGTACCGATTCGATAATTAACGGTTGACAACAGCTGCAGTCAAAGTAGAGCATGGTATGGGTGCTGACTAACACTATTGATTATCTACTGTACCTCTATTCTGGTTTGTTTGTTGTGTTTCTTTGTTCATTGTCATGATTCTCTTCTTTTTGGGGGGGGTTTCCTGTACAGTGTCCTTGAGTTTGATAAAGACGCTATTAAATAAAATCTATTATTATTATTATTAAAGTAGGGCAGCAGACTGTACTGCAGGCTAGTGGCTAGTTCACAAACAAAGCTAATTAGCTAGCTAGTAAACAAAGGCTGCCTCTCAACTGGGATTCAAGCCTCAAGTGATTCCTCCAGTTAGAATCGGCCTTGTGTCATCAATGTTCACGCAAGTCTGGTTTGGAAATTCTCGCATTATTCAGGGCTGCTCCCGGAAAGTGTTCGAGCAGGTTCGGGCCGGAGCTTGGGCTTTAGTCCACCTTTCACAAGCCGCTGTCACAAATTCATCATTTGAAATTGGCGGCTCCCTCAAAGCCCTACAATGTGATTTTTAATCCCACGGCAATACTGTATACCGCGGTTAAATGAGGGGGCGGTTTCACGGTGTAAAAAATTGGATACCGCCTAACCCTAGTGCGTGGTGCCTTTGACACCATGTATGGGCATTTTACACTCATACATATTGCCTGAGGTCTGGTTAACCAATGCTCCTGATCAATACGATTATATGGTGTCAGTTACAACGCTCCCTAGCCGCTAAAAAACCAGGCACACGTAACATACACACACACACAAACACACACACACACACACAAACAGAATCTACACAAGACTGAAAACACACACACATAAGCACACACATAACCAAACACACAACAGCACCATAAACAGACATCAAAAAGCCCCCTCCAGTTTGCCCTCTCCACGTTGAGTGGAAATCCATACACGGTTCAGTCATAAAGTTGGACCCAAAGTGGATTTCCACCACATTTGATTATGTCTAGAGGGGAATCCCTCCCCGCTGCCCCCCCCCCCCCCCCCCCTCCCCTCCATCTGTGTACCAGTGGTCCGGCCCATGCGTCTCCCCAAGGGGCCAGACAAACCAAGCGGGAGTCAAGGGGGGGTGGACAAGCCATGATGGATGAGTCATCCCAACGGCCGGGCTCAATAGAATCTCACTGGGCCTCCACAGCAGGAGAGAGAGGAGAGATGGAGGCAAGAGAGGGCGATAGGAGGGGAGAGGAGATGGACAGATGGACAGATCCATTTAAAACACAATGGACACCCCCCTCCGGCTCTCCATCGGTCTCCAGATGATTCCAAATAGGGAGTGGTGTAGGTGTGTGTGTGCACGTGCGTAGGGGGTTAATACATGTGTGCACATACACTGTACTAACCCACTTGTACAGATTCACATACAAACATACGGTATATGTAAACCTACCCCCAACCTACACACACGCACACACACACACACACACACATGTGTGCGTGTGCGTAGGGGGTTAACACATGTGTGCACATACACTGTACTAACCCACTTGTACAGATTCACATACAAACATACGGTATATGTAAACCTACCCCCAACCTACACACACACACACACACACACACACACACACACACACACACACACACACACACACACACACACACACACACTATCGACCTCAGTGCCACAGGGTCAGTGGAACCCCCTGCAGACACAGATGAGCTCTATCCTGCTCTTCTTCTCCTGTTAACACTCCTAGGCCAATCAATAGAGTGGATTGATTCACACCCACACACACACCCATATACAAGCCCCACACACCCACACACACACCCATATACAAGCCCCACACACCCACACACACACCCATATACAAGCCCCACACACCCACCCACCCACACACACACCCTACACACCCACACATACTTGCTACCCATATGCTACCCATGCCACACCCACACACGCACACATGCTACCCAGGCTAAACACGTATGAGCCAGTCGGCCCTACAGCAGTGAATCAGCTATTGGATAATGACAAGGGAGGAGGCGTGTGAGAGAGAAGCTATCGTACACACAGAGTTGCAGAGGAACAATGGGCCTCGACTCACTATGGGCAACCACACCCAGAACCTACTGTTCTGTACGTCAAGTAAGTCACGTCAAGTGGTATCCAAGATGGCCGCCGTGTTTGGAGTAGAACATTGCAATTTGGAACATTGCAGTAGTTTGCTTATTTTATTGCTTTTAATTACCCTGCAATGTAGTTAGCTATAAAACACTTTATCAATGTAGGGATACCTTTTTTTTTTTTACTTATTATTATTGTGTTTTTTGTATCTGAATGCTGCAATGTCAATGTTAAAGAACCAAAGCCAAATAATTTTAAGATGTAATAAAAGCGATTCGGATTCTGTGTCCACCTCCTTATTGTTTGGAGACACGTCTAATCTCAGTCAAAATCGATAACTGATTAATATATACCTCCATTTCAAATGAATGGGAGTGATAGGTATGGTCCATCATTTCAAGCATAGAGCTGGATCTCCATAACAGAACTCCTGCAGGAGGCAGTACACATTTAGTTATCTCAAATTCAAATGGGATTGTTCATCAGATTGTTCATCAGTCCCAGTCGATATGGATTTTACATCTGTCCAGTGTGTGTGTGTGTGTGTGTGTGTGTGTGTGTGTGTGTGCACGGGATGTGGCTCTCCTTGATCAAGGTGTGTGTGTGTGTGTGTGTGTGTGTGTGTGTGTGTGTGTGTGTGTGTGTGTGTGTGTGCATGTGTGTGTGGTAGGGTAAATGGACTGACTTATATAGCGCCTTATTCCAAAGTGCTTTACAACGGCCTCACATTCGCCCATTCACACACACACATTCACACACCAATGGCGGCAAGCTACCATGCAAGGCGCCGGCCCGCTCATTGGGAGCGATCTGGGGTTCAGTGTCTTGCCCAAGGACACCTAGACATGTGGCCAGCCGGGGGTTCGAACCGCCGATCGGCCAACCTTGCGATCATTAGACGCCAGCTCTACCTCCTGCGCCACCGCCGATAGTGGAGTTCTGATGTGGAATTGACGGCCCTTTTTCCTGTGTCCTCTCTCCCACACACTGTTATCTTGCGCGGGGCTGACAGCCAGTTAACTACTACTCACTCCACTGTCCTTCCTGTCTGGTAACCACAAGAGGCACTGGCTCAGACAGCCATGCTGTTGTAGATACATCACTATAAATCATTGTGTTGTAGACACACATGCGGACACACAGACATGGGCACACACGCAGACACACAGACAGCTACAAACACACACACATACACAATTGAGAATTTCCCCATTGTGAATCAATCAATACGGTAGTATCTCACCTTCGAAAGTCAAGAACTTCTACACTTCGTTGACATAAAGCAGAGTGCAGAAAGGAACATTTCCAAAACGTGTTTAGTGGGATGAGCAGTGATTCTGGCACAATGAACACACACTAGAAGAAGATGAAAGAGAGCGTTTTCCTTCAAAGCAGACCTTGGATCTGCGGCTTTCAAAACAAGTAATGATGCAGAAGATGGAGGGCTACCGAGACAAATAATAATATTTACACCGCACGCACGCACGCACGCACGCACACAAGCAGTGGGACTCATGACGTCTGCCCCCTGCTCTCCGATTCCCTAATGTCTTCATTAATTTCTCTTCACGGAAATTGCTGCCTTGTTCTCTGACGCAATCAAAGACCGTCCAAAAATAAAAGACAATCCACACGGCTCCATAAAACGTCTGCCTTTCACAGTTGCTGCGATAATACAAGATGTCTGCAGCACATCCGACCCCCTCAAAAGGACTACCATGTGGTCTTTACCTACAAGACACCCTTCCGCCTCACACCCACATACCACCAAACCCCCCCCCCCCCCCGGCGACCCAACCACACACAAATCCACATGGTAGAACCCAGGTTGACCTAGGATTCCTTATGTGTCTCCAACTGGAGAAGCCTCTCTAAGGGTATAGCTACACGAAGACTAAACGCTATTTCGGGGTCGATCTGATCTCTGGCTACACAAGCGCTTTCTCATCGTCGCACAAAAGAATCTCTGGCCACATGGAATCGCGTATTCAGGTACACTGGGCATGTGCGTGCTGGTAGGCCCAGAAAACGATTCAAAGTAAGACAGTACAGTTACTTGCCTCTTTCATAATTTTATTTAGCCTATATAGCACAAGTCATGCATTGAATGTAACCTCAAGTGCATACCCTAAGCACAGAGCATGTGGGAGGAGAGGGGGAGTTGGACGGGGAGTAGGAGGAGGAGGAGGGGGGGGGGGTCCCAATTTGTCAGCTCGGGACAGAGGGGTGGAGCGCTGTTTTTGGGGGGTGGGAGAGGGGTGGGCAGTTGACCCCTGATGCCCTAGGAGGCACGTGTGCATGTGCTTTTGTGTGTGTGTGTGTGTGTGTGTGTGTGTGTGTGTGTGTGTGTGTGTGTGTGTGCGTGCGTGCGTGCGTGCGCGTGCGTGTCAGGCTAGACCAAACACCTGGGGACCAGTGTACATGACTGATTAGGCTGATGTGTGTTTAACTGTACTGACGCTGGGTATCATTCACTCAGCATATGCCCTTGGGATTGTGCACCCTCTGGCTCTCTTTCTCTCTCTTTCTCTCTGTCATTTTGTCCTTCCTCAATTTGTTTCTATTTCCGCGTATATCGTTTTCTCAAGAGCTTTCTCTCCATCTGACAAAAATCTCTCTACTGTGCGTAGCGTCTGTCTCTCTGTCTCGCTCTTTGGCTCTCTCCGTTTCTCCCTCCCAGTCTGTCTATCTGTAGGCTTTACTCTCCTGGGGGTTTGGAGGACAGAGAGGGGGAGGGAGAGAAGGAGAGAATGACTGGTTAATGACCACCCCTCTTAAAGAGAGGTGAACGTAGGAGTGAGCGTAGGAGGCAAGTAGGAGGCAAGGTGGAAGAGGGGAGAGAGTACAGTGAAGAAACGAGAGACTCTTTCTTGATGAAGAACACATTCCACTAGCGCTATCATACCAAATGAAACTTAACTATTAAAACAAACACGGGGGGAACGATTTTGCACATCAAAGTCTTTGGGAAAAGATACTGCGCCAGTTCATTATCTCATTTCTCACGGACGGACAAAAACAGACACAGAAAAGCCTTCTTAGATCCGGTGAGCCAAAAATGAGAGAGACAACCCACCAGTAAACAAACAAATCAACAAACAATGGAAGACAGAACCACAGTGGGACTTCCAAGCAGAGTTGGCCTATATTCTCACATTTTAATACATTTGAATAACAAAACACACCACCCTCCCGGACGTGACCCAGTTGCAAGAAGAAGGCCCCAATCAGCGCCGATGGTTTCCCTTCAGATCAAACATGCACTGCAGCATTTGCCCCAATCACAAGCAAACCAATCATCCAATAAAGAGTGCCGAGTAAAAAATGCCAGGTGAATCCCCCCCCCCCCCCTAACAGGTAAACGCTTCAGGCCATTTTGAAAGGAGACATGTGTGTGTGCACAGACGACAATAGAGACATTGTCATCACCACAGTTACACTCTTGACTTTTACACCCAGTCCAACCTATGGAAATCACTCCTCTTTTCCTATCAATTTACAGGCTCCTGATCAGGTTGTTTCAGCCATTTCCTTTCAACATGCAAACTTGCAAAAGAGACGATGACCCACTTTCGCCTTTTCACAGCCTGCCTTTCTTTTGATAGTGCAAGATCTTCAGCTCTGTAACATCAAAGGCGGTGCACCACCCTTGGAAGCCCCTCCCCCTCCCCCGTGTCAAACTAGAATGTTCTGTACTCAGGCGACGGGACATTAGGTTGGACGTCTGGATACGGACCTAAAAGGAGGGAACCGACTGTACCGGGCTCTGAACGGCTACACTGGGCATGTGAATGTCAGAGGGTCAAGTGGTTGATTATGATTCTAAACCCTTCTCTGGAGCCGGGAAGCTCGGGATGGATGGATGGATGAAGGTGACATTGGAGGACAGGGATGAGAGGACGACCTCTGAGGAAGGAATCTTTCTTTCTCTCTCTCTCTACCTCTCTCTCTCTCTCGTCCCGGGCGATCACATTAAATCCAAGCATAGCTCATGAGACAAAGAAAGGCAAGACCGACTGACATGATTTGATTACTTCTGCTGCTGCTTGTTATGACTACTGCCCGCTCATTCAAGGAAAGTCACCTTGCTTTACAAAGAGAGACTGTGTGTAGATAAAGCTGGCTGCTTTTGCGGGGGTGATTACATTACGTTACGGTGATTTATTAACGCTTTAAGTGCACGCATGGTACATGCAGAAAGACATCGCTAAAGACCAAGAAGAAAGAAAGAAAGAAAGAAAGAAACGAACTCCAGGAAATAGCTTCGAGGCTTCTTTCTTTAATCAAGGGTTTGTTGTAGAGAGCTGAAGGCAAGGGTTTTAGCGAGACTAAGTACAGCAGCGGTGTGTGTGTGTGTGTGTGTGTGTGCGTGTGTGTGTGTGTGCACGTGTGGTCTAATAGTGTCTACTAGACAGGCTGCAGCATGGTAGAGCTCCTCTCAAAGCAAGCCTAATCAGGAAATCACATCGGAGTCATTCAAACAAATGGTCCCTATTACAGTCCCTTAGGGCAAAGTTTACGATGATAGGCTACTTTGCGAAATGACAACATCCTTTTATGGGAAAGACTGCTCTG
The DNA here is from genome assembly GCF_963989245.1 of Nansenia antarctica. Taxonomy (NCBI): domain Eukaryota; kingdom Metazoa; phylum Chordata; class Actinopteri; order Argentiniformes; family Microstomatidae; genus Nansenia; species Nansenia antarctica. The sequence continues at coordinate 11,867,576 of NC_137685.1, read as the reverse complement.
CTTGAATCAGAGTAGATGCTTTTCAGTTTTCCTTTCCGGACTAACTGCTAAACAGACAGTATGCCTAGGCCAATTCTTATCTTACAGGATACTGTACGTAACATGTTGAACAGGACTGTACGCTGTTCAGGTCCGGTTATTGTCTACAAACCTGACCTCAACATTTGTCAGACACTCCGAGAGGTCACTATGTGACGATGTCACCTCCGCAAATACAGATGATTAACCAATTATGTATGATGATCTGGATTACACTCTGTGTCCAGACACTGCATCAGCATTTTGTCGGTGCCGCACCCATCGCACCGACACCTGAAAATGTCAAACATTTCCCCCGGGAATGTGAAAGGGAGTTTTCCTCTTTTGCCACAGGAGAGTGAGAGAATCAATGACATGGGTCAACAGCCTTTTACTCCTTTGACCATTTGGAATCTAGTGTTGTGAATTGCTTTTGCAATTCAATTGAACAATGAAATGAATGTAGTACTGTTAATTCAAATAAATACAACGTTTTGGTGGTGCAAGGCTGTTATCTAAAATAAACCAACCAAAAGTAAAACAGACACTGAACAAAAGGTGGGGAAATCTCATACAGGGAAGAGTGATATAGAAGAGTGATATAGAAGTGCTTCAGTACTCGGGACTTCAACTTAGCTTCTCCACCACTGCTGTTTTGCACACTGTACATAATACCCTAACTGTACATATGGTATTGATATCCACTGCCCTTGTTCTGTACACTGCACATACTGTACATATCTTTGTCCTCGTCTGTAGATATCACACTATGTCTTTACTACACATATCATATTGATATTCATTCTCATATATTGACTTTTTTATATTCTTCTATATTCTTTTAGAATTGCACGTATACTGAATTTATATTCATTTACTTAGACTCACTGTAATACGATATATTGTCCCACCGTGTCCATACATGTAGGGCGTTGCACTATTGCATGTTAGATGCCGGACTGTGTTCCGTTGTCTTTGTGCTTACTCATACTGTCAATGACAATAAAGTTGAGTCTAATCTAATATCTAAAGTAGCGCAGTAGTAACGTTGCCTCAGCCTTGTAGGACCACAGTAGTAACGTTGGCTTAGCCTTATTTGGCGATACCAATAAACGCGTGCAACGTTGGTCTCCCAACCCAGAGCATGACCTCATCCTCCAGACACAGCCCTCGGAGTGGCAGCCAATCTCTGTGGTGTACCAGCATGGTTTCATTGAAGCAGGTTTATTTTGCAACCCCCTTATCAAACCCCCTAATGTTTGTTAAGATGTCTGATACGCTTAGAGGCCACCTAATCTGCACCCCGTGCCACCCCCCCCCCCATCCCCTCCTCCCTGGTCTAAGACCTTACTCACTCTTAGACCTTACAGTTTGATGGAAGTTCAAATAAAACTGGGTGTGTGCTTTGGCTAAGGTGCCTGACTGAGTAACGTGTGTGGGGGTGGAGTATGTGCGTCAGTGTGTGCGAGTGTACACAAGAGTGACAGAGCGGCTTGGTATTTTAATAAGGTTCCTTTAGTACGTTTTAGGCTAGGTTTCAGACTCCTGGATTTGGGCAAGATTGGCCAAGCGAGGTGCATAGCTGCCCTCATGGATCTGGGCATGGAACTCAATGACAACAAATATCATCATAAATCAACATGCCTGAGTGAAAACATACATGGAGAGCTGCAGTCCCACTTCACTTTCATTTGCATCATCATCTCCCTCCATCAAATCAGTGCCTCTCAAAAGGCTGTAACGATGAATAGATTAATCCAGTATCATGGATAGTCCCAAATAGTTGGTTTGTAGATGTTCAACTAACATTTAAACTAACTATCCATTAACCTTAAACTTAAACCTTATCCTAAATTCTACTCAAAACCAGCCTTTATCCCTAACCTTAACATTTTACATTTACATTTTTGGCATTTAGCAGGCGGCTTATTCCAAATCAACTTACAATCAATACATTTGAATACTAAGCAAGTGAATCATCAATCCACCAGTCGTAGCAGGAAGAGTAATCCAGCAGTCAGCACAGGCCCGGGGCCATTGATAGAAGGAAAAACCTTCTCCTATAACCTTAAGCTCTACTCTTACCCTAAACCTAACCTTGACTTGGTCCTAGCAAACTGTTGCATGTCAAGTTTCAGTTGATAGTTTGAGCAACTGTAGATCATCTATAGGGGGCTATCCAAATAAAGTGTGATGATGACCAAATAAATAAAGCATGTAGCCGAGAAAGGGTGTTGTACCACAGAAGCTCAATTCAAGCCCTTCATCTCTGGGCAGGGGACTAGCCACCCACACCTTTGATAACTGTAAAGTCAATGATTACTTCCCCCACTCATTGTTTAAGTACCACTTTTGGAAAATCTGTGATGACCTAAATTGCAAGGTGAAACATAAAGTAAACAATTATCTATTTCCACATTAGATTAAATGGAAGATTAATCAACTAATAGGAACATATTAATCAAGTAAGTGTTTGTTGCTAAAATGTCTAGCCTACAGTAAGTCCTTCCATGGGGTTTTAAATGACACCACTCCACGGTCTGGTTATCTTTGGTATGAGACGTCGACTGTGGGTTTGTGGTCAAGACCAGGTGTGTGACGCCCCAGTGGATCAGTCTCGATCCCGGTCGGGGTAAAGTTCAGGTGCACACACGCAGCCACACACACGCACACACACACACACACGCGCACGCTCTCCTGCAGTGTTTCCTGTCTGCCCTGGTTGATCATTTCCCTGTAATCTAATGCTCCGCTGCTCATCTCCGGTCTGCTGGTGTGTGTGTGTGTGTGTGTGTGTGTACCTGAACTTTTACCCAGTTTTTTCTGTTTTCGTGGCCCAATAGTACTTTTTGGTGACTGACTGATAAAAAAATAATAAAAATAATGATTGTCGCTCAAGTTGTATCAATGATTCACAAGACCTCCCAAGCGTGGGGATGACCTCACCATGACCTATGCAATTATCAGGCCGTGTTATCTTTTTTTTCATGTGTGAATAAAAGAAAATAACTCTTAAGTGTGTCTGTGTGTTTTGCATGTGTGAGTGAAAGAAAGTTATAAAAAATATTAAAAAGTGGGCCTGTTGGATCACATGGAGGGGGGTGGGGGTGGTACTGTATGTTTAGAGAGGAGAAGGGAGATACTGTAGGGTGTGTGTCTGTTTGGTGAACAGCTGGGTAAACACAGAGGCAGGGTGACTCTGGGTGCCGGGCTCTACTGAGAGAGCTACTGGACGCCAGGAGGTCTCGTGAGTCAACCAAAACACCCCTCCCTCCATCCAGTGTGCATGCGTGCTTGAACACAACCATAACACCACTTCCCCTCAGTCAGACCCCTATGAAAAAGGCAGACAATATTCACACACTCCTGGGGCGTATGCCCTTAGGCCCGCTTATGCCCGCTGGGGAGCGGAGTACTGTTTAAACAGTCCTCAAATCATAAGCTTGGCTGAGTGCTAGAGCCGTAATGACAGTACTGAGTGTTAAGAGTGCTAATGTGGACACAAGGTGACTCACTAATGATGGACCTGTGAGAGCGAGGGACGGACATAAACGTCCCCCTTAATGTTTCCACTGTCTCCATTGCAACGTATACAAGTGAGAAACTAATCAGTGAACCGAAGAAAATTGTTGTTGGTATGACTCATATCATTGAAATAGAGAGTCACACATAGGCAGAAGAGAGTTGGCAGAGCATCAGAGCATGCTGTCAGGAGTGGTCGAGTGGGCAATTCCACAGTAATAGAATGATCCTGGGACTAAATGATTTCACTTTCATATGTATGCCAAGCAAAAACCCTTGATAGCAAAGGTTAAAAAACTACACAACTGCACAAGGACTACTAACAACTCCAACATACATAAAAAAATATATACATACTTTAAGAACTGTGCAACTCAAAGCTTGGTAAAGGAATGACTCATGTTTTTTTTAATGTAACCACGTTTCCCCAAAAGATTCAAACATGTCTGCAGAAAGAGTGTGTTAGCTATAATAACATGCCTTTGAGTTTTGAAAAAAATCTCTTTTGGTTGTTGAGCTACAGTAAGTGAAGTGGACTTACCAACAGAACTGAATTGGTCCCCTACAGAAATGCATAATGTCTGGTTCTGAATATCATTCTGTACTAATTTGGAAGAAATAGAATAGGTAGGCCTCTCGACACACACACACACACACACACACAGACAGCCATTCTGCTCCTATTGTGGCAAGGATCCTAAGAATCTGTCAGAGACCTATTTGTTAGCGTGCTCTTTCATGATGCAGATAAATCCCTAATTTTTCTTAATTCTCATTAATTTCTTCTTTTCTTAATTTTTAATCCCTTAATTTTTGCAGAGGAAATTTTGTTTGTGCAACATGCATGTCATCATTCTAAATGAAAGTGACTTTTGCTCCAGATGTGTGCGATTAGCTGGCTTTGCTTTCCCCACTGTACTCCAAAACAATGAAGTCTCAGTTTATTGGAGCATGAGATGAGGATGCGCTGGTCTGTAACTACTACAGGAGGATTTCCCGCTGTTTGTTTCAGCTGTCCCGGAGGAAGAACCTCTTTGGAACCCTTTTAAGTTGTCGAACCCTTTCGGTTCCTATACTGAAATATGAATGAGGTTTGATGTTTCCTAAACACCTTTAAAGACTATTTCTGGTACGCTTTTCCATATGCTTGACCAGAAGTCAAAGCCTTTGCTTATGGTTTTTTTAACATGGAAGATGGTTGAGACGTATTTTCTATTTTTGATCCTCATGTGTCCTTCTACACAGAACTGCCCTAGGACGTTCTTCAAATGTTTCCTCAACGTAATGCTTTCGGTGGGATAAAGTTGAATAATAGGCTTAGGGCGGGCAAACAAAAGGTTAAAAAAACGGATGAAGAAGATGTGACATGATGGTGGTTTTACTGTGTAATTAAGACAGCTGCTTCACCACAAGAGCCACGAGGAGAGGAGGTTCGAGGAGGCGCAAACAGCTCACACACAACAACCCTCCAGGTTCAACCACAACAGCCTCCCTCCTGCCCGCCCGCCCGGCCGCACATTTACTCCTCTTCAATCCTCCCACTCCCCCCTCTTCTACCCACTCGCCCTGGGAAGAAACAACCCCCCGATCCGATTTCACAACGTAATCAAAACACTGGGCTTTGTGGGAGCGCTGGAGGATGGGGGCCTGGCAAAATGGCAACTTGGACTCAGGGAATCAAGGGTGGGGGGGGGGGGGGATCAGGCGCTAGTTTATGTAACCAAGGTCAGTTGGAGAAAAAAATAAAACAATCCTTGGCTAAGCCAGAAAGGGCACCAGCGAAGAAGAAGGGAGGAGGGCTCACCAAGGGAAGGGAAATATGAAAACAAACAGATAAAAGCTACTGTAGGAGGGCTCTCTCTCCGTCCGCGGAGCGGCCCAAAGCTTCTGGGTTTAGTAGTAATTGGGACCAGACGTTGACACTTTAAATAGCTGCTGAATACGCTGGGACGCGGTCGGGGGGAAGTGGACTTGTCACCAGTAGGGAGGAAACTCAATTCCCAGGCGATGTCCCGTTGTATAATTCAGATGAATCGAAGGAAATGTCTAGAAAGCAGCTAATGATTATTCCCTACCACAATGGCCTTGCCTCGTGTACAACAGAAGTCGCCAACAAAACAACCCCTTGAAATCAAGTTATGGAATATCTCCAGACACCGAATCGGGACTGCTCTATCAATATGTGAAAGAAATGTACGATTAAAAAGCCAATGAAAATAGAGATTGATGCACACAATTACCATCACTCAGCATGCATTCCCTCAAACCTTATTTTGATTTTGTCATGGACTCATGGTCAGTTCAAACCTAGGGCGAGGTGGCTACGGCCTACGTAACGAATGACTGCAGGGTCATGCCATTGACACCCAGTCCAACATCGTTCTCATAAACCTGACACTAATGTTGCTTCATCATCATTAGCCTGATTTTGGGTGTCGCTAATAATATATTTAAACAAAATCATTGTCACCACGGATGCAGGACATATAACCCAACATGCTAAGAACTGTTACGATAGACCGGTGGCATTACTAGCCTGCTAGCATCCGTTGGTTGATGCTGAAGTCACTTTTAAGTGTGACGCAGTTGATTGGTGATGATCACACGTAAATATATCAAGCACGAAATTCAGACAGGAATGGGAATCCTGTTACAATTCAAAAAAGTGTTTTATAAACATGTGTCGCTTCAGGCTACTTTGTCCGGGTTGCTATGGAAGTGTTCCAATGTCTTGCCCAATCTTGACTCAGGTCCAGGGGCTCAAATACCTGATTGTCTTCTCACTCTATAACAGAAAAAGACAAGTTCTTACCTGTAAAATTCCAAGTTCTACTGTTCTTTCCCTCAACATTCCAAACGTTCTAGAATTACTGGATCCCCATGTGAACCAATCCGAACCTAAAAAGAGAAGAGAAGTGATTAAATAAACATAAATAAAACGTCCTTTCTTGGATATATTGTCATGTGTATTGAAAACAGTTCTTATGAGAGGGATAACTTGAAGGCTGGTGCGTCATATGCATGCATGTATTAATATAATAACTCGGTGGGGTTGAATGTCATCTTTGCTCATGCTGTTCAGGTGAGGCCCACATGAGTAGAACAAGATATATTTTGTCAGAGAAGACATTAAAAGTCATGCTGAACATGGAGAGGCAAAGCGAAATACAAAAAAGCCACGGGCTGACAAATAGACCTCTACCACAGAGAGGAGAGACCTGGCAGAACTTGAAACATGGCCCCATTGTAGCCCTTTTACAAAAGCTCCTACCAGCCATGCTCAGAAAAGACGAGGCAGATTCAGTTAACCAGGTCAGTTGGAGTTCATAAGAGTTATGAACAAGAAACACCGAGCTATCAACCAGACAAAACAAGAAGTAAAGCAGAGTAAACATCACACATACTGAATAATCATCAAGGAACCAGACATCACGTCATAACTTAACACAAGATTAAGCCAAACAAGAATGGATCAGGCTCAACATCAATCGTCTCAACTCACTCGATAGGGCCAATTACGGGGGTTTGGTGTGGTTTATAAGTTAACAACAATGGATAAATTACAATTTCCTATGTTCAGTTTAGGTGTTGTCCTTTCTATGTCAGTAATATTATTTACTTCGTCCTCCACAGGAATTCTAAAACGATGGTCATAGTTAAGGAATGCTGCCGTCTATGCTTGGCCGAAGCTGCAGCGTCTCCAGAAACACTCGAGGTTTTAAAAGAGAGAAAGCAGTAAACTATACATTCTGCCCTGAGGACTGCAGCGCTGCTATCTTAGCACTTTCTCATCACCAAGGCAACGGCTTTACAAGTCAGGAAACCCTATAGCCCTCTGCCCAGCTGAGCTGGATCCGTTTGGTCTTGCAGAGAAGTGGTTCCCTCAGGTGATGCAAGCTCAGTCCCAGGAGGGAACCCGAGCAGCTCGGCCATGTAACGTCTTCATTAATCACTGACCTAGCCTGGGACTGCTGTAAAACAAGACCAATGGAGAACCAAAGACATATTTAATCATTTGTCTGGTCCTTCAACTATGTTGTTTTGGTAGCGAAGATGTGAATTAGGAAACTGAAATGAATAAAAAGTGTATTGTCATCTTGTATCTTTGTGCGTTTCTCCTCATAGGACTTCAAGGATTAGATTACCTTCAGCACAATGGTTCCAGGTTCAAGACAACGAGTCTAATGTAATCACAAATCTACACTGTGTAAGCATATTGTTAGCTGTTGCAGGGTTCTCCACAAAGAATGTAAGAGGTAGAGGAAGTGGTATTGTTATAAGGTTTGGCCAACATAGGCTAAAATACCAACCAATTGAAAAACACTCAGGGACTCACAAAACACAACCACACATACACTTTAATTTAAGGAGGACTTAAAGCCGGATGCTTTTAAGCCTTAATGAGTCCCATTGTGACCATGAAATGGACTGTGCCTGTTTCAACACAACTTCCCATCGTTTGAGACTAAGTACAGTAACTCCAACGAGTGACATAGCGTGTTCACTCACCCCTGCCAAAATCGGTGGGTCACCACCAGCCCAAACAGAGGGGTCATTGTCCCCTCACATGCACTCTGGGGGGTGACATCACACTTATTGTAGTGAGAGTTCTCTCGAACATGACCAGTGCACCAAATAAACAGGGCCTTTTTATTAGGACTAATAGGGCCAGCTCTACATAAATCAGGTCAAACAGAAAAGAGAAAATCAAATATTACTGCCACACCACATGGGACTTCGGACTAGTTGTCGGTAAATGGAGAGAAGGAAAAAAAACATGAGGTTTCTCTCTCAAAAAAGACTCTTGTGAGAAAATGGGGACTTCAAAATAAGTCAATTGAGACTTATTTCCAAAGCCATCGGCTAACTCAATAAAACAGTAAAACGAGCAAATGATTTGTTCGTTGCCTTTATGAATCACGGTAAATGTATAAATTATAAGAATTGACTGAAACCACTTTACAGCCAGCTAAAACTGCATGTTGGCCAGCTATGAGAGCATGCGCGTGCGCACGCGCACACACACACACACACACACACACACACACACACACACACACACGCGTACGCACGCACACACACACACACACACACACACACACACACACACACACACACACACAGGGGCATTAAGGCTTTGGTTGAGTCGACAGTAGCTATAGCATTGTGGTTCAGTCAGAGAGTCTAAAGAGTCACCCTACGTGACTTCATCCGAAAGACATGAGAACGTTTGCTGGAGCTGAGGATTAGACCAGGATTACCCATGTTACATAATAATGAACTGGGCATCTTCACTCACTTTAATGAGATAGGGGATGAATGCATTTCTGTGATAGCGTATTCATTCAACTGAATTGTGTTCTCAGTCAGAACTGAAGTATTACCCTCGTGCGGCTACTTCGTTAAGTTTAAGACGCATATTTCTAATGGTCCGCAAGGATTAAAGCGTCGATTTAATTTAATCTGACAGGGACACATGGCATATGTGTGCAAAATATGGAATCAGATTAGTCCCTTTCCATTTTTAGTAAGTAGAAAAAAGGACCCTACATTAATGTGCAGAGTCTGCGTGCATCTGCCTACGCATATACACACATATACACACATATACACACATATACACACATATACACACATATACACACATATACACCGTCCAGGTTATCAGCTGGGTCTCATCTGCCCACTTTCATTACCAACGCTTTTTTAACTCTCAGGGTGAGAGGTCATGGTCCCTCTGGCAGTCCCTCCTCCTCTCCACAACGCGATGGTCGACCCCCCCCTGCCCCATGGTCTGGCCCGTCCCTGCACCATCTGTCAGACAGTCTTTCACACATCTCCAGAGATCACATAAAGTTAACAACTGAGAGAGAGATCAGAGTCAATTCAATTTGGAGGCAGAGAAGTAGAGGGAAAAAACAGAGAGGGTGCTGTTCATACGCTTTCGTAGGGTCAGGCAACGGCCGACAAAGCCACGAACATCACGTTCATTGAAGACAACGATAATAGTCATGACGGCTGAAATTGGCCAAAAGGCAGCCAGAAAAATCTTCAAAATCCAGGAATTCCTGCAGGAATTCCTCTCTCGGCAAGCAAAGTTAATAAGAAATCCTAAATCAGAAGAAAAGAAAATGGCTAAACAATAGTGTGACTGTGTACACTAGAGGAAAAACTCAAGGGCAATTGATATGGACATCAATTGCATGTCCGTGGGGTGGTAGACTGTCTCCTCTCTGATAGCAGTCAGCTTGCACACAACTGAAAAATCAGTTTGTGATGGTATTGTGACTGTTTGTGACTGTTTGTCCTCTAACATGACCATCTAGTGCCTAAGAGACGGTGATAACGCCATGGGGAAGCAATAACAGGTTTTGGGAGTTGTGAAGTAAGTGACTGGGAAAGCTTCTAATAATGTCCTAGGAGGTTTGCAACAAAACTAAGGTTCCTTGTGTTATTCTCCAGTTATGAGGATGGTTTATTGCTTGAGTCATTGAATTACTTTGAATGCCTTTCGTACTGCCAAACTAGGTTGTGCTCTTGCCAAAATAGCAGATGACTCACTAAGATAAAAATATTTACTATGAAATACAAGACACACAGAGAAAGTCAAATAAACCACAATATACCATAGTCAACTAAAAGAATATGATGTTGACAACTATTGGCCAGTCAAAATCTCTCAATTTAGTTCCAGGGCCAACTTCACTCCCCTTATCACCTTACCTATATTCCAGTGGTTTCCGATCCATTTTCACAACTTTGGAAACTTCTCTCACACTAAAATCATATGAATGAATGAATGAATGAATGAATGAATGGACTTTATTGTCATTGCTACAGTACAGGTACCAAACAACGAAATTTAGGAGGGGTGAGCCATATGAGCTAGCTTGCATCACAATTATAGATATGCAAAAGGCCAAGATATGAAAAACTGTATGTCAGCTGCCTGGCACTATACAAGTTAACCTGTGATGAAAGGTCTTCTGTCTGAAAATCTCCATTCTCAATGCTAAACAAGGAATTGGAGCAAACAAGTAGGTCAGGGATCTTATTTGGCCAAGTTCTTGTGGTTAAGGTTCAATGGAAACAATTTTTCCCCTTGATTTAACAAACACAAACAGTGGAGCGGAGATCCATAGGAAGATTTAGGTCTGTATTCCCAGAAGATTGTTCATTCCTGTGGTAATAAAATGCTGCAATAAGCTGCTTTTGTGAAATGAAATTATTTCAAGAATTTCCACAGCAAGGCCGACTGACCTATGACTGATCTTAGTCCGATTCAATTGAGATGTATTGACTTGGTGATAAAGCTGAGTTAGGATTAGGGTAATTTCCTCAAGCAAAACATGTGATCTGAATATATATATATATATTCCATTGCAGTGTTTGAATCAAAGAGCAAATCACTCAAATCAGTGAGAAACCGGTATGGTGAGGCCCAAATGAGAGCAGAGCACAGAACAACGATTGACTTCTAATATCTACGACATGTGGTCATCTGAATGTCATTGCAATCAATTTGTGGGGGTCAATATGGGAGGTTCAGGGTCTTCTGGACTCGATAGGGGAGGTTCAGGGTCAGCTGGACTCGATAGGAGAGGTTCAGGGTCATCTGGACTCGATAGGAGAGGTTCAGGGTCTTCTGGACTCCATAGGGGAGGTTCAGGGACATCGAACGAGTGGCTATTCCAGTGTAGGGAGGACATATTAGCTCTAAATGGAACACATGCTAATTTAGAGGTATTCACCATTACCATTAATAGTCCTCCTGTTGCGTCTTCACCTTGAATGGTAACAAACCATTCAGTCCAGGACCACTGTAAACCATAGGGGGCATTGTTCAATACGGTAAATAATGTAATAAAAACCAAGTCAATTATGCTTTGCATTCAAAGCCATACATCCATACATGGCATACCAATCTGTTATAATGAGTTGAATCCGATTCCTTGAACCTTGAAGACAAATCCAATTGACGGAAGTTTGCATAGAACTCTTGCAGAGCTCTCACCAGCAACATTCGGAGATCATGCTATCATGCTACACCAAAACATGCCACAGACCAAGCCTGCTATATTCATAGCGAGGAGCAAAATAACAACACTTTAACTGTATCTCAGGCCCCCGGAGATCTCTGTGTTTGTGTGCACGATGAGCGAGTGTTTTTATTTCCAACCCGCTGCTTAACATTTTTCCGGGTTAACCCCTCCATCTGTGGAATGTTCTGGAGCCACACTGTCACTGCGTGTGCCTGGACAGAGAGAAAAACAGAGTGGAAGAATAGGTTTGGGTTCTCTCTTGAGCTTGCGTGTGTGTGTGTGTGTGTGTGTGTGTGTGTGTGTGTGTGTGTGTGTGTCACTATGTACAGTGGTGCCTTCGGAAAGTATTCACACCCTTTTCACTTTTTCCACATTTTGTACTCATTTTAAAATTGATTCAATTAGAGGAATTTGCCATCAATCCACACACAATACCGCAGAATGACAAAGCGAAGCTATTCGAGACTTGTGAAAGTATTCAGACTTGTTGCTATGACACTTTTAAAATTAGCTAAAATGCCATCAACAAATCACTCAATAAGTTGAATTGAGGCCATCGTAATGCAAGGATTATAGTTCATGTTTTTATAGGGTCTCTGATTTACATTGGAATCAATTACACACAGTATAGATTAGGATGTCACTACCAACTCAGAAAATGTCATAATTTTCTCTTGATTCTGACAAACTCCTCAGTCCCTGGCAGTGACAAATACACCCAAAACTTGATATATCTACTACTATTCTTCACACGAGAGATGGTGCGGAAACTGCATTGCATGTGCTGGATTTGCACTAAACGTAATGCTTTGTATTAAAACCAAATAAACACATTAAAACCAGCCACTTTCTTTGCTGTATCACTTGAATTCATTGTTGCAAACACAATTATGGATATGAGATATTATTTTCCATTTTGAGATTATTTTTGGCCACTTGGTTATACTGTAGACCAATTTTGTAGAGTGACTGAGATGATTTATTTAATGTTGTGTGGTTGTGTGTGGGTGTGTGTGGGTGTGAGTGATGCCTGTGGGCACTGAATGTCTCGATGCTACCAGAATTCCTTCCAGCTGGATCTCATTAGGATATCTGTGCTGAACACATCCGATTCTGATCCTGTGTGTGTGTGTGTGTGTGTGTGTGTGTGTGTGTGTGTGTGTGTGTGTGCGTGTGTGTGTGTGTGTGTGTGTGTGTGTGTGTGTGTGTGTGTGTACTAACTTTGCTACTTTGGTGATAACAAAACTATACAAAGGGAAATGTACTCTCATACTCCTTAGCTTAGCCTATATAGGGGCACATATCTACCTGCCCCTGACTGGTTATCACTATAACAACAACAATGCAAACTCATTTGGAACTATTACACATTCACCTAAAAACTTGTTTCTAAATTGCCTGCGAAGGAACCATACACAACATAACCAGACTAATGAAGAGAAACCACGACAAATAGCTTACATATGCTTTCCAACCTTCACTCGTTGTACCAAAACACAACTAACATGACAAGAGAGTGCGGGTGGGTGTGCGGTGGGTGACGAACCATGACTGAAATCTGTTATCCAGACTGAATACACGCCAAGCACCTCTCCTCCCATTCAGTCAAGTTAAACTAAAGTCCACTGGAAACAATACCTCATATCCTTCACCAGAACAGCCCAATAATTCCAAATGGAAGGGGGTTTGTTGAAGCTATAAAAGTTTTTAATTGTTTAACAGCTCCCTCACTAAACGCTGCTACTGCTGGGCGCCGCATGTGGTAAATGCCAACTGTATGTTACTTTGCCTCCCTGTCTAAACCTTCCATTCAAACCTACCACTAAAGAACCCGAAAAGTCAAATGAAACGTAAACCAGCATGTGTTCATCAATTCTCTTGAAAAAGGTTGTCGTCGTCGTCTCCCCCCCCCCCCCACGAACCTTCCCTTTCCTCACACTGCCCCGGGTGGGGGGGGGGTTTGTCGACGGGATCTGTTGGACACCTGCTGGCTTCGGGATTGTTGCTTGGCCGGCAACTCGGGCCCCTGTTGACGTTTTTATGGAAGGAATGTTAATGGTTGCTTGCCTGAGATTGTTGCCATGGCTCAGCTGGAGGCGAGAGGGATATCTGCCAATGAGACGGAGGAGGAGGAGGAGGAAGAGGAAGGAGGAGGAGGAAACGGTAGGCCTAGATGCTGAGGAGACCGGGGCAGCGCACATCAAAGCCGCTCTCACCCTCTTATCAGCGGCGTCCGACACGTTAGCAGAGCGAGACACCTCAGGGCTACTCTCCATGTTAATGCGCCGACTCTCGAATAGAGAGAGAGCAGCACAGCAGGGGGGAGAACAAACAGTAGATGAAGAGAAAGGGAAGTGATAGTGAAGAGAGAAGAGGGAGGAGGGTGGGGATGGGACCTGGCGGCACTCAGAAGTGCAAGTTCAGAGACTGTGAGGGGGCCGTACAGGTACAGTGAACACAATCTGCACGTGGACGGGCCCCAGTTTGGTACATATCCGTCAGTCTGCTCTACAAGTCAAAACTGCTGTTTTTTAGCGCTGGACTTTCAATGACATTCGCTCCATCCAGGTCAATTCTGTGGAGCCGCCGGACACCATTTCACACCCGTTTAACAAGTGGAAGATGTAATTGAAACAGTTTGGTGTGACCCTTAGCCAGTCCCCTGTTACCATACATGGAGTGTGTGTGCAATGGGGGGGATGATAAATGTGTCTGCCAACTACACCACTGGATGGGTGATGGGTGAGGCTGGGGATGGGGGTGGGGGTGGCGAAGCACACCCCACCCTGTTCTCCATAACCCCAGTTGTAAGGAAACAGAGGCCTAGTTCATTAACCACCCAGATTAGAGCCACTGGGGTGGAGCGGGTGGAAAAGCTTATTCCTGGTAAGCAAAAAAGACCATTGAGCTCTCCATTAATGGCATAAGGAGAGAGAGAGAGAGAGAGAGAGAGAGAGAGAGAGAGAGAGAGAGAGAGAGAGAGAGAGAGAGTTATGTATGAAGTGGCCTGCAGATTCGTTGGGATTCTGCACACACAGAGACTTGCAGTGTACTGTAAGCCATGCATAGCGAATGAACATATTAGGACAGACACTCACACACACTCATGGGGGCACAAACCCATGCCCCCCTCTACATGCACACAGATTGGGAGCACTCTTTCACTGCTTTCCCCGCTATACTTCACAGTTTCTGGTGGGGTGGAAGAGAAAAGATGTGTGTATCCAGACATGGTATTCTTTTAGTGTGATGAAAGTAATATGATCCTTAATAGCAGTAGTCAAGTTGTAAAAGAAAATCAGGGGGGATGGTGGATTTTATCATATTGGGACAATTTTAGCATCCCCACAGTGTGAGTGACTTCAGTGTCAGTGATTTGGTAGAAATGTCATTGCATGTGTGCGTGCCCCCTCCCTCGCCCACAGTATTTTACTCAATATGCGCAAAACTAAATGTTGAAATAGCAGTAACACCACGTTCATTGATAAAATGACACAAGGGATGGAAAGGGGGAATGGCAGTTTTAGAAGGGGGATGATTTTGAACGTTTTTATTTCAGGGGGGGATGCCATCCCACATCATCCCCCCTCAACTCGAGTGCTGCTTAATAGTAAAGTAATATGTCACTTCATGTGCTTATATGGCATTTTAGATATTGCCTCTTCCTCACAGAGACGTGGGACAGCACATACACTGGAAAATACCAGAGCCACCAAAATAAAATGAAAGACCAAAAGACGGCCTCACAGCAAGTGGCCATTCACTGAGCAGTGTGGGTTAGCTTAGCAACAAGTGGCAAAAGGTTGCTAGGAGACACCTTGGTCTCTAGGGGCTCTCACCCACACACACACCCCCAGACATATACACACACACACACACACACGGACGGACACACACACGGACGGACGGACACGAACACACACACACACACACACACACACACACACAGGCACATACAGGCACACACGAACACACACACACACACACGCACACACACACACACACAGACCAGTGTATTCACTAGGGATTGGCAGTTAACTCCTGATCTGTTGAAAATCCAACAGGAGTAAAACCGCTGTCTTTGGAGCGATGACACCTGACCTTTCACCTTTGACCATTTAGAAGTGTGAACTAACAGGAAGTGTCATGGTGAGTAGGTAACAACATGCCAGCTGTAAAAAAAATATTTAAAAAAACACCCCACCCCATCATGGCCCATGTCAGGCCCTGTGCTCTCACACGGGACACAGAGCTTAGGAAAAATATTTTGGTGTGATTTAATCTGAACAGCAATGTGTATCCATAATATGCAGTAGTTCTTACTCATGCATAAGTGTAGCTTTTATAAAGTGTAGGCCTGGTATTAGCATGAAAATGAGACCGAACCTTATCCATGTCTGCCAACCTTTTGTTGCAACATTCATAGTTAAACTAGCAGTGTTTGCATACCATACCAGTCACGGTAACATTATTGGAAATAAAAAAAAACGTTGATGAAAACTTGAAGGTCGGTTTCTGAAAAGGTCCATTTGGAACCAGCGAAAGGTCCATTTGGAACCGTCCTTCATCAAACCATCAGCAGCCAAAGTACCAAACTTTTAACAGTCCAGTCCAACATTGGTTGTTTTCTCTCCATGGTAACCCCCCTTTCCCAGGACAGAGGGGGTGCCCCCGGGGGGGTTTAAGGTAGGGGGGGGGTGTTTCAGGGTGACTGCCCCAGCTTTGGCAGCAGCCTTGAGAAAAAGGGTGTTTCTGGGGAAACCGAGTAGTCCCCATTTCCAAGGACTCCATGGTTTCCACATAGCAACGACCGGCAGTGTCGGTATTCTAAACACCGCTTTTCACACCGCCTATCGGCCTGCCAAAGCCACGCACCAAAAGAAAAACCTCAGGCTAATGTCACCATAACAGATGCCCCTAGGATTGTTTCCCAGGGGGGGTCAAAAGCCAAAAGGAGCTCCTGACGTCATCGAGATGATATTCTGTTTCAAGAGTGCTTCAATATCCATTCACTTCAAATCAGGAGTTGTCATGAACCTGTCAGCATGATTTGAGAACAATTCATTGAGAACCAAATTGAAATTGAATAGCCACACCCCCACACTCACGGAACCCCTTAGGACTTTACCAGGGAGTTAGTAAACCACTTATGCACGTATGCACTGAACGTGGAGATCCAATGACAATGTACCCTAAGAACTTGAACGTTTCGGTTCTCCTAAGCTTGAAGTGAGGCCTTTCGGAGAAGTTCTGCCCTCGTCTTTGGTGTGCAGGTTCCAGATGGTGGACACGCCCCCTCCACCACACCCACTCACCTACGCCGTCAACACCAGCTGTTCTCCAACTGACAGACAGACAGACAGACAGGAGAGCAAAGCCTGCAAACACTCATCTTCCCTTCCTCGACAACAGCCTCCCCATCTAGCCCCATACCTCTCTCTCTCTCTCTCTCTCTCACCCTCCACCCCACTCCCCCCTCTTTTTGGCTGGCCTTTTCAACCTTCACTTCAACAAAAGAAACAAAAGAGGCAGTGCCGCAGAGACAGAGAAAAGAGAGAGAGAGAGAGAGGGAGAGAAAAGAGAGAGAGAGAGAGACTGGAGAGAGAGAGAGCAGACTAATCTTTCAGAGGGGTATGAACACTTTACGAACTAGCAGGCAAAAATATGCAAACATATTATACACACACGTATGGGCACCGATATGCAGACTGTTGACACAAACACAACACAATGCAACAAAACACCTCAATCCAACTGGTTTAGTGAGCACATCACACTGCACCTTCTGGAACATTCTGAACATGCTGAATTTACAGTGCAAAGTGAATGAACATGACAAAAGATGGGTGAGGTTTGTGTGTGAGAGTGAGTGAGTGAGTGAGTGTGTGCCTTTCCAAGCTCTCCCTCTGCACCTGCCCCAGGTGGGGGTCTCATCTCCTCATAATCATCTGAGCTTTTGACAAAGACCTCCTCCGCCATGTCATTCTATCTCACCAGAAGGGCCTCATTCTCTAAATGGCCGCTTGAACTTGCTAGAAAAGAGTGGCAATGCTAGGAAGTGTGTGGTGGTGAGGGATGGAGGGGAGAACAAGGAATAGTAAAGAGAGAGAAAGAGGGATACAGGGAGAGAAAGAAACGGGGGGGGGGGCGAGAGGAAGAGCCCGACACAAGTGCTGATGCCACCTCTCAAAACTCAACTTTGCCCTCACCGCGGGGCTGTGTAAACTGCCCCCTGCCCCACCTTACCCTTTGGTAAGAGCAGAAATTGTTCATGCAGAAAGGTGTAAATATTCTGTAAAATGCTGATATAAAACCATGTTCATCGTACATACATATTACTATCATTCTCTCAAATATACAATATCCATCACCCAACCCCCTACTATGCAAAAAACTGTATCTTGCAAAAAAAGACTGAGTTCTTGTATTTCAACATCTCTGCTGGTATGTTACATGCATGGGAAGTGTGCAGGGTGCCCCTTCGAGTTAATAATTTACACTCTGATAGGGCACTTCAGCGGTGCTTCAAAGGAATTCCAATACAGCACTGTGTCTAGATTTCGCTGCAAAGTGATCTAGGCCCCCATTTACATATTTGAATAATGAACACGCTTTTCGCTCTAATTAAACCCTAAGAGAGTTTGGGAGTCAAAAGTCAATGTTATCTTAAAAAAAAAAAAGGCATCAGCCATTTTCACCAAAACTCCATGGGGTTAGTCATTTGAATAAGGGCATGTCTAGAGGGGGCATGGGGACCTCTTGACCAATGAACATCAACAGAAACAGGCATCCAAATTAGATTAGATGAATGCACATTTACTAAGAACTAAGAAACTAGTGAAAAGAATCAGTCGTACCAAAGGAGCCTTGTGCAGGGCGTACTATAGTCAGTACCACTGCCACAAAATGAATAAAGATGAGAATTAAGAGCAAAGTGTCTAGGCTTTATTAGGTAAAATAATTGTCACACTATGGGGTAGGCCTATCTTAAGATCTAGCTTTGAGCGACTCAAATCAAGTGTATATCCGGCTACATGGAGCTAAACACAGAACTATTGGGTCAAGGACCGACAGGCCTTATATATTCTACACTGATTGAGCGTGATATGCTTGCTACGCTCGTCTTTGTCAATTCCAAGAACCCCTGATTGATACAGTACAGCTCGAGATCATCTTCGATGGCTGCCGTCTATCTAGCGAGATCCACCGATCTCAAACGACGGCGATGTCTAGTTGGACTGACACGGGGTATCTGATCCTGCACCCCGCTCCTTCGTCTAGGGGGGTTTTAGCATTGCACCACCAGCGTATTTGACCTAATCTTTTTTTGCATCTGTTGGCTTGCAAAGCCCCATTTAAATGCCACATCACTCCGATAAGGTTATTGAGTTAATGCCCACTGACATAATTCAATTGAGTATTTAATCTGGCCATGGGAGTAGATGTGGTGGAGACCCCTTTGATCGTAAGTGCAGCGATCACATATCTAGAAAGCCTGGTTGTCCTTCCCGGTTAACTTGTCCTTGTGTCCATGTTGAACAGACAAAAAGCGTTCTGACTGATCAGGGACCAGGGTCGTGATTTTTGTCTTCATTACAAGTTTGTGGCACTTAATGCTGTGGCCGCTCTGGCCTGACCGAGCACACTGCGAGACACAGTTAATCAACGCCGTCGCTGATGATGTACTGCCATCGCTACCCACTCGCAGTTTGTCAAATCTCCGGTCCGCCCCAGTCCGTCCTTGACATCTCCCCACCTGTTAATTACCAGACCGCCGGGAGAAATGTCACGGCAAACAGTAAACAAGACAAATCACCCGAACGTCTAGTCTCTCGTCAGACAGCTCCCCCCCGACCTCCCTGTTCACCGCTGTGGAGGACACCCTGACTGTGCACTCCTGGAGACACCCTGACTGTTCACTATGGAGACACCCTGTCTGTTCACCATGGAGACACCCTGACTGTTCACTCCTGGAGACACCCTGACTGTTCACCATGGAGACACCCTGGCTGTTCACTCCTGGGGACACCCTGACTGTTCACCATGGAGACACCCTGGCTGTTCACCATGGAGACACCCTGACTGTTCACTCCTGGAGACACCCTGACTGTTCACCATGGAGACACCCTGACTGTTCACTCCTGGAGACACCCTGGCTGTTCACTCCTGGAGACACCCTGACTGTTCACCATGGAGACACCCTGACTATTTCCTCCTGGAGACACCCTGGCTGTTCACTCCTGGAGACACCCTGACTGTTCACCATGGAGACACCCTGACTGTTCACCATGGAGACACCCTGACTGTTCACCATGGAGACACCCTGACTGTTCACCATGGAGACACCCTGACTGTTCACCATGGAGACACCCTGACTGTTCACCATGGAGACACCCTGACTGTTCACCATGGAGACACCCTGACTGTTCACCATGGAGACACCCTGACTGTTCACCATGGAGACACCCTGACTGTTCACTCCTGGAGACACCCTGACTGTTCACCATGGAGACACCCTGACTGTTCACCCATGGAGACACCCTGACTGTGCACTCCTGGGGACACCCTGACTGTTCACTCCTGGAGACACCCCGACTGTTCACCATGGAGACACTGTGACTGTTCACCATGGAGACACCCTGGCTGTTCACTCCTGGAGACACCCTGACTGTGCACTCCTGGAGACACCCTGACTGTTCACCATGGAGACACCCTGACTGTTCACCATGGAGACACCCTGCCTGTTCACTCCTGGAGACACCCTGACTGTTCACCATGGAGACACCCTGACTGTTCACCATGGAGACACCCTGACTGTTCACCATGGAGACACCCTGACTGTTCACCCATGGAGACACCCTGACTGTTCACTCCTGGAGACACCCTGACTGTTCACCATGGAGACACCCTGACTGTTCACTCCTGGAGACACCTTGACTGTTCACTCCTGGAGACACTGTGACTGTTCACCATGGAGACACCTTGACTGTTCACCATGGAGACACTGTGACTGTTCACCATGGAGACACCCTGACTGTTCACCATGGAGACACCCTGACTGTTCACCCCTGGAGACACCCTGACTGTTCACTCCTGGAGACACCTTGACTGTTCACTCCTGGAGACACTGTGACTGTTCACCATGGAGACACCCTGACTGTTCACCATGGAGACACCCTGACTGTTCACTCCTGGAGACACCCTGACTGTTCACTCCTGGAGACACCCTGACTGTTCACTCCTGGAGACACCCTGACTGTTCACTCCTGGAGACACCCTGACTGTTCACCATGGAGACACCCTGACTGTTCACCATGGAGACACCCTGACTGTTCACTCCTGGAGACACCCTGACTGTTCACCATGGAGACACCCTGACTGTTCACTCCTGGAGACACCCTGACTGTTCACCATGGAGACACCCTGACTGTTCACCATGGAGACACCCTGACTGTTCACCATGGAGACACCCTGACTGTTCACTACTGGAGACACCCTGACTGTTCACTCCTGGAGACACCCTGACTGTTCACTCCTGGGGACACTGTGACTGTTCACCATGGAGACACCCTGACTGTTGTGTTCACTCCTGGAGACACCCTGACTGTTCACTCCTGGGGACACTGTGACTGTTCACCATGGAGACACCCTGACTGTTCACCATGGAGACACCCTGACTGTTCACCATGGAGACACCCTAGTGTTCACTCCTGGAGACACCCTGACTGTTCACCATGGAGACACCTTGACTGGCTGAGTCAGGCTGACTGACTGACTGACTGACTGACTGACTGACTGACTGGGGAGCACTTTGAGGACATTTGGTGAGACAGGGCCTGATGAAAGGTTTTAACGCCACACATTTGTTCTAGCCTGTACAGCTGCCTGACCATGGAAAACAAGGGCAGAAAACACCCATCCCCCCTTCTCTCTAACCTCTGACACCGTAACAGTTACATGGTGTCTGGGGTGACACTTGGCACCGTTTATTGAGGGAGAAGTGTGTTCAAACCCAGTGGTCATCATCGTAGTCCTCTCTTCCCAATATATCTGTGAAGTACTGATGCATCAATAAACTCAGCTAGAGGCAATTACCCTTTCACGTTTATTCAACCACTACGGTTCATTCACATAAGATAACTTAACCTCTATATACTTACCGATACATATCGTTATTGAAATCCTACAACCTTTTTGATTCATGGGATTGTCAGTGGTTCTGCAGCTTTTTTGTATTTGCATTCCCTGTCGGTTCATGTCTAGACTAAGACTTAAAATGAGTGAAAATCCTATTCCTCACCCCTCACCCCTCACCTGGCACCCTTGCAAAATTGCACTTTTTACTCAGGTCATCCCAGGTCAGGTCTTTAAAGGTCAAAACGAGCACATATAATGGTAGCATTTATAGACATGGGCCAAGGGTCATTTTACCAAGTCATGGGCTGCTCGGTGTTTTCTTGTCTTGACTTTGTCCAGGTACAAGTGCGGAAATATCACACTTCTCCAATAGAAGATCATACGCATTCATTTGAAAAGCAGAGGCATTGTGCAATATGTTCATGCCTTGGTGACTGCTTCCTTTGTGCCCATTTTCCACTCTGTAAAAATGTGTCCCAATTAGCCCCTCTACGACCCAACATGAACCACAAGAGCAGAGCCTGTGTTAGTCAGCTTCAGGCAACACTGGCCAGCTTGAACTAGGCTTTATATTCATTTGCACATGAACAACCAGTATTGAATAACAAAACTTTTTCAAATGAACAATAACTCATTTGTAGTCTTTACGACAGGAGACCAATGTCAGCCATTCTTGATTCCCCAGACTTTGGATCTCCATGCTGTTGGATAGGCCTAAAAACCCTAGAATACTGACGACAAATTCAGTGTCGGTATAAATTCAGTCAAATCTAACGGCCAATCCTCATCAGGATGCAGTGTTCTCGGCTTAAACCGAGCCGTCGGTTCAGTTATGAAGCAATCTTTACATGAGGAGAATCTATGACCTCGAGGCATGCGAAATGGAAAGGGCACACACTCTCACTGACTGGCTCGTATGTCTGGGCTGATGGCACTGAGACAAATGAACATCTCTCTCACTCTCTCTCTCACACACACACACACACACACACACACACACACACACACAACCATGACGGCCTGAACTTGAACTTTGGCCTCCTAATAACTGACCCAGATTTTTAACACATCTGATTTTAACACACATGGCATTCACTGTCTGGCTGCATGGTGCTTTCAAACAACTGCTGCTTGCCATCGGATTGGATTTAATGGAAGGAAGTGATTCACTGAATGAAATGGTATTAATTTGCCCACAGGAAATGTCACCCCTACCTCTCTCCTTGTCTTTATTCATAGAGCATGTCTTCAGCACAGGGCCATATAACACTGTCACTCCACATACTGAGATACTGGCATGCAAATGGGGGATCAGACTTGCTGCATCTTTTGGGGTCTAAATGTCGGAATAAAAGAAGGTATAGACCCTGTAATATAGGACCAGTATACTTTAATGTCTTTAACTGGATTTGTTCTTTTGTCAATTACACGTTCATTTGTTCATAAACTGTTTAGTCAAACACCCGCCGGGTAGGAAAACAAGTTAATAATTAATCCTAACAATATACTTTTTATTTATGATCTGTAAAATACTTATACTTATACGAGATTCGAGAAAACCCAGAAATTTATTTACACCAGACACACTGCAACCCAACAATCACAATACTTCATAGCTGGATTTAGGGGAGGCTGGAAACAGTCAGCGTGGTTAGTTCTACAAAACATTCACGTCTCAATTGCATCTGATTTTGGAGGAAGAAAAAAAAAGTACATAACGTGTTCCTTCACACGTGTTTTTGTGGATCATTATTTATTTATCATTATTTAACTCTAAATAAAAAACAATCGGGCACCCGGTGCCGCGTAGCGCCACATTGTTGACACTTTCTTTTCCTTGGAAGTGATAAACATTGTAACATTGTTACCAAACAGCAATAGACCACTTCTCCCTTCCCATGTAGTGATTGTAAACATCTAGCAAGTTGGTGAAATCAAGTTAGTTACAATTTGAGAGTCGACCCTATAACAAATAAGAATAAAAGAGACAAATAGCACCACAATGGCTATGACTCCATCACGAATAGCCCAATAGTGATCGTTAGCCTACCGCCGAGGGACAAGCCTCACTTTGCAAAACTGCAATTTTAATATACTATAACACACTGATATAGTATAGTTGTCGATGCAATACACATCATGCAATATTACAATGCATGTATGAACACTAACATTCAATGTATGAAACATGGTTTTGCAACATAGTAAAGTGGCCTATGCTATGGATGGCAGCAGTCAGGTGCAATGAAAGTGCCAGCGTGTTTTAAAACAAAAAATCAATTAAAACAACATTCACTCACCTTAAATGATTATAAAAGAAGGTTTTTTAATTCCCCGACCCACCGTTTCGTTCACCTCTTTTGAGTAACAGGCAAAGCAAGAGAAGTTTTCGGTGCCCCCTCGGACTGGGGGGAGGGTTGGGGGCAAGCTTATCCAATTTGTCAGCACCGAGGGCTTCTAAATCCAGGGAAATCACAACAGTCTCCACGGGTTACAACTTGAGAAACACGAATTCCATTGTCGTTCAAACTTGAGAGTTTTGGTTGGAGTTTGTTTTCTTGCTGGTTTTTTAAGAGTTCTTTCACGAGAGCTGCTTGCTTCATCAACCTTGCAGACTTTACTTAAAATACATGCATGCAAAATACATACATTTTCTTCTCAAGTTGCACACTGGTGCGCTTTCGTATCCCAGCCACATGTACCCGGCGAATAGTGTGGAGAATGGATAGATTGTAGACGATAGATTACCTCACAGGGCCAGCCCTCGATGCGCGTAAAAAAAGGGGCTTGGCTTGGCCATCCAAACTAGTCAAATGCCCTGGGTACATGAGGCACCCCTCCTGGCCAATTTGAGGTAGACATGATATTTGATTTACAATCAGGGGGATGTTAGGGGGGGAGTAGATAGATAGATTCACTTTTAATGAATGTGCAATAATACTATGTGCAATATGACAACCCTCGTGTACATAAGGTTCAGAGATAGGAAATGTTAGAATAGGTATAGCATAGCATAGAGTACAGCACAGTGTTTTATTTGTACAGTATAGTATAGTGGATAGTGTACATAGCCTTTATGTATGTAAACCAGCTCTTTTCCCTTCTTGTTTTTAGTATTTTTTTCCTAGCACCAGGGGAGCCCCCCCTCCTAAATTTCGTTGTATGGTACCTGTACTATATCAATGACAATAAAGACCATTCATTCATTCATTCATTCATTCATTCATTCATTCATTCATTCATTCATTCATAGATTGACAGTGTTGTTATGGTGATTTATCAGGATGCACATTTTGCCTGAGATAATTTAGGACTAGTTATAATAGACACACAAACAAATTGGGATATATACCATTTCAAATAACTGTATTCAATTAACCTTTAAAAAGTGCCCATTTAAGGATTTTCAAAGTATTTGACTTATAGCTAGTTATATATGAATGAATGAATGAATGAATGGACTTTATTGTCATTGCTACAGTACAGGTACCAAACAACGAAATTTATCCAATTTGTTTTACACTAAACATTTCCGTTATCTTTGTCAGCTCCTTGTGTTGGAGGGTTTGAATACTGCCTTCTTTGGTGAGTCCTCATGATGTCATCTCCTTGTGTTAGAGGGTCTCACCTTCAACATCTCATGCATATCAATGGAGACCACACATAGAACACAAACCCCCCAGCGCACACACACACACACACACACACACACACACACACACACACACACACACACACACACACACACACACACACACACACACACACACACACACACACATCGTCTTGAAGGAGAGTTTTTCTCTGTCTCTCTACCCCCCTCTCTAGGTGAAAAAGACCTCTCACTTCTCTCTGTTAATAAAGATGCCATTTAAATATGCTGTGCTCTCACAGGCCAGTTTAAAATATGCGGTGTTCTCTCAGGTCAAGGATGCATCCCATTCCTACCCCCATGCCACTCTTTTAAAAGCCACTAAACCCCTTCGTATTGAACTACTCACAAACAAGAGAAGGAGAACAATGCAGGTTAACCAGGGCATGAGACAACAAGGGGAAGAGGGATGGAGAGAAATAAAATAACAAGAGGGGGGGGGGGGGGGATATAATAAATAATCTGAGTTAGAGAAGGAGATTGGGTGAAAGTGAAAAAGAGAGAGGGAGAGGGAGGCGTATTTTGTCTGACCCCACTAGTTTGTGTGGATGTGGATGTGTGTATGTGTGTGTGTGTGTGTGTGTGTGTGTGTGTGTGTGTGTGTGTGTGTGTGTGTGTGCACATGCATGTGTGTGGTTTGGTTGTGTGTGAGTATTAGCAAGCACAGGCCAGTATTTGTGGCAGGGGGACAGAGAGGTGCAGGGCAGGGGACAGAGAGGTGGGGTGGCAGGGGGACAGAGAGGTGGGGTGGCAGGGGGACAGAGAGGTGGGGTGGCAGGGGGACAGAGAGGTGGGGTGGCAGGGGGACAGAGAGGTGGGGTGGCAGAGGGACAGAGAGGTGGGGTGGCAGGGGGACAGAGAGGTGAGGGGTGGCAGGGGGACAGAGAGGTGGGGTGGCAGGGGGACAGAGAGGTGAGGTGGCAGGGGGACAGAGAGGTGAGGTGGCAGGGGGACAGAGAGGTGGGGTGGCAGGGGGACAGAGAGGTGAGGTGGCAGGGGGACAGAGAGGTGAGGTGGCAGGGGGACAGAGAGGTGTGGGGTGGCAGGGGGACAGAGAGGTGAGGTGGCAGGGGGACAGAGAGGTGGGGTGGCAGGGGGACAGAGAGGTAGGGGGACAGAGAGGTGTGGTCGCAGGGGGACAGAGAGGTGGGGTGGCAGGGGGACAGAGAGGTGCGGTGGCAGGGGAAAGTAGGGTATGTGAATGAGCGCGCCTGTCTGCCAGGGCCAACACACTGCATTCATGCCTCCCGAAACACTAAGCCATTCATCCCCCAACTCCAGCTCTCAGACTTCTCTCCTGAATACCGACTCTGCTTTTCAGAGAGAGAGAGAGAGAGAGAGAGAGGGAAGAGCTGGATAGGCTTGGATAAGAGGGGGGGGAGGGGGGTAGGCATGGGGATTTGGGGGGTCAAGGGGTACGTCCCCCCCCTCCTTGTGTTGATTCACACAGAGTGGTTCATGAGAAACGCTTCAGTCACTGGGTTATTTCACACTTTGTGACCTACGGGTACTTGCTTTTGAAGCACCGAGGGTTTCCAACAAACATAATGATTCAAACTCACACAGTTATAATGTTTTAGATGTCCAGATGATTTGCCTATAGCAAAAAAAGAGAACCATGTTAGACTATTAAGCAAAATAGGAATTCCTTTCTTCACATTTCCTCCAATCATGCTCATACAAAAGTGCACCCATGAAGGTTTTAAGTTTATAGTTACATCCCATTATACAAGTATAAGAGAGTAATTTTGTGGCCGTAGTTAACTGCTAGAGATATTGTGGCAGTAGTTAAAAAAAATATATATATATATATATATATGATAATAATAATTGTTTTATTGCCATGCAATCAACTTGTCAGTCAATTGTTTGAATTCGGTATTTTACGCTCTAGGCCAGGGGTCGGCCATAGACGGCGACCCTGGAGCAATTAGGGGTTCAGTGCCTTGCTCACTTCGACACGTGGCCAGCCGTGATTCAAACCGCTGCGAGCTGCCAACTTTTGCAATCATTAGACCAGTGTTTCTCAACCCTCTCCTCGGGGCGCCCCAGCCGCACCACATATTTGATCTGTTCCACCACCAGCACACCTGATTCTACTAATCAAGTACAAAGCAATTATGGTTTGTACTTGATTAGTTGAATCAGGTGTGCTGGTGGTGGCGCCCCGAGGAGAGGGTTGAGAAACACTGCATGACGGCGGCTCTACTGGCTGAGCTACGCAGCCTCCCCAGGCCCTAAGGCAGATAAGGCAGATAAGACAAGGTCAATGAAGTGGCAATACTTAGGCTATAAGAGACAAGTGGGACAAATAAGACAAGTGACAATAGTTGGAAGACACAAAGAGGAGCTCCTATCGCTACTGTTTATCTGCATAACTGTGATTGGATGGCTTTCTATTGGCCAAATATCCATGCCTGCATTAGAACTATAGCTTACCCTGTTTCTGAGGTATAAAGGTATTATGCAGAACTATAGCTTACCCTGTTTCCAAGGTATAATGGTATTATGCATTTTGTGTCCTGATATTGCTTTGGCTTAGGCATAGCCGGCACAGGGGACGGTTAATACCACCTAGGCAAATGTGTTATGGTGCTATAAATACCCCCGTCTTAATCTCCATGAGTTCTGTCTAAACCACAGACCTCGAGACACAATATTCGGTGCCCTTTGATGGAAACATGTTTTTCATTATGGGGAATAAAAATGGGGAATGTATTGAAACATAAAAAATAAAAATAAACGGCGTTTCATGATATTATCTGTTGAGAAAACCAGATGATCTAAAAAAAAAACAACAACACACAAACAAAAAAACAGGACACATTTAATGCCATGTGTGGAGGTAAAGCCTTTGGTCAGATTATTGCGGCGGATACTTTACGTCATTGGATTTGAAAAAACCAAAACAACCTCCCCCTAATCTCAGGTAGTCTACTATACTAAATCAACATATCTGACTCTATCTTATGTAGTTCCACTATAGGGTGGAGTAAGCCACAAACAAGCCTGGACTCCAACTGCTACATATGGCCACTCTCAAGGTCATAAAGTAACATTTTAATAGACCTTGTCAGATGGTACAGCTGACTGATGTTAATGCCAATAACCTATTGGATTGGCACACTTAAATCCCTCATACCCTATTTGCCGCCGGGCAATGATAGATTGCTTTTTCATACTGTGGGGTGTTTTACTGTATGCGTTTCATGTATTGATCAGATTTGAGGCTGGGTGGTTTATTGCAATGCAAGCCATTATACCCAGTCACTGCTTTTATGACAAATATAGCAGTGCTATTGTAGTGTATTTTCATATGACGTGGCCATGGCAACCCAACGGCCACGTAGTGAAAGCAACATAGTAGGAGACTCTGTTTGACTCTGTTTTACTCATCCAGGGCTTGCTTGAGGGCAGAAACATATTTGTCATTTATCTGATTCGTTCCCCTATTCACTAGATAACCGTCCGTTTGTGTTGTTTCTGTTAGGAAAGATAGGGAGAGACACACGGTGGCCTTTTGACAATGCATATGCAGAGGATGGAATGTCATCATGGGAGGATAATTGCATTGGGGTCGAGTCAGCAAAACGGCCATAACATAGGTTACATTGGAATTGTATTAGAACATAGGGTGAGTTGCATTATAATAAGACAATGACATCCTATTTGCAGGACGGAGAATGGCCTCACCTACTCACTGGTATGCTTTGTATTCAACCAAATTAAAGTAACGTGGACTCTGTTTAGTTGGCTCAGCGAAATAATAGTGACAGGGTATAAAGTCCGCTACGTAGATGGACTCTTTCTCTTTATTTTTTCACATCCATCCTGTGACCGATTCGGACCATCAGCTCCATTGAAGGGGCCATGCTGTGTAACCTGCTTTTTTGAATAAACAAGTCTTGCTCAAATTTGCTCAAGAATTCTTCTTCATTTTTAGTAAGTAACAGATACCAAAATATATACGAAATAATGGCGAGACTAGCCCAGGAGTTAATTAATAGCTTATAAGTAATTATAGTGACCGTCAATTTTTACATCTCTTCATTCAGCGCCTGGAGGTAAGTACCTTTCTCTGCTCTTTCTCTGTCTCTCCCTCTCCCTCTGCCTCTCTCTCTCTCTCCCTCTGCCTTTCTCAAATTGGTTCCCTTCCTCTCTCACTCTCTGTCTCTCTGTCCCTCTCTCTCCCTGTCAGACTTCCAGCTTTGATGTAATTAAATGATCTTAAGCTAAACAAAAGAATTTAGATTTGTGTTGAGTATCTGTTAGAAATATAAGATAATTACAATTGGATTGAATTTAAAGAGCCGGATTTAGAAATCTGTATTTGTACATAAATGTGTAAATTGCACTGTATTGGGAAAATATCGTGTGTGTGTGTAAGCCTGGTACTAAAGGAAGACGAACTTTAGTAGTGTCTACATGAAAAGTGTAGGCTTGTCGACAGAAAATTAACGGAAGACGTTTTGTTAATGGGTCGGCAATATTGGTTATTGTGAAGATTAGCGAGAAGCTGATGAATGTGTTATTATGTGTATGGAATGAGCATTCCTGTTTGATAAAAGTGTAATTGGACTGTAAAGTCT
Source organism: Nansenia antarctica (assembly GCF_963989245.1). Taxonomy (NCBI): domain Eukaryota; kingdom Metazoa; phylum Chordata; class Actinopteri; order Argentiniformes; family Microstomatidae; genus Nansenia; species Nansenia antarctica. The sequence continues at coordinate 11,837,616 of NC_137685.1, read as the reverse complement.
GTTTTGGAAGACAAGAGGTCCTTTGTCCTTGTCAGCGGAGCACAAACACGCACGCAGGCACGCACAGACACACACAGGCTCAGATTTCTCTTGGGAGAGAGACCGTGGAAAAAAGGCATTAGAGAATATTAAAGTGAAATAATACGTTTAACTGCATTGAAAGATAATCTTGATATTGCGGAGTCGTGAATGTGCTCTGTTTGAGAAGACCGTGGTTTTTCGAGGAAAAACCGTGGGGTAGAGCCCATCCCCTCCCTTTCTGTGTGTCTCATTTCAGAGAAAAAAAAAAGGCTGCAAAAAAGCACACATGCACACACGGAGTTGAAAATCCTTTCTACTACAAAGGGAACCTGAATTTGATTGTTGCATAAAAGATAAAGTTAAAATCCATTTCACATAGACTATAGTGGTATAGAGATAAAGTGGGTTGATCGTTGGGGTATTTTAAAGTAGTTTGGGGATATTTGTTGAGTTTTCATTCACAAGTCTAGTGGAAAGCGGGCGCATGCGCGTTAGCCGGAGCACATTCCATACTAAGGGCGTAGCCCAGCAGAGACTAGAGAACACAGATTCTTTTTCCTCCATTTTTCTTCCTTGCCTTTCATCTCTCTCTGTAATAAAGTTGTGATTGCAGAAATCACGAAAGTTAAGCATAGTTTGTTAAAAGTAAAGATAGATTGTGGGCTTTTGATAGATTCAAAGGAAAAGAGGCCAGTCGTTCTGTGAGACATCTGTTTTCTGAGCAGAACACAGGAAGATTTATGACCATCGATAAAACAGCTCTGTGACTCTCGGTCTGCCTGTTTGCATAGAAGACAGAGATCTGTAGAGAACATTTATAGAATGATGTTTGTAAATGACTGTTGAATATTACATTACTTGTTTAAATACTAATTGATTGAATTAATTATTCAGATCATTTCATTGTCTGTTTCACAAAACAATTGATTGATTCCACAGGTTTGGTCAAATGTCTGTGACTGTCTAATGAAAACTATTCTGAATAACCATTCATTTTGTTTAATATTTTGATAACAGATAATTGACTCCACAGGTTTTAAATCAATGTATATGATGATATAATGAATAATTCTAACTAGTCATTAATTCCTTTCACTTAATAGTTGATTTATTTACAGATTGTAATTAATATTTGTAAGTTACTTTTCAGCATATTGTGATCGCTGAAGCATTGTGTTTGATAGGAGAAAAATAATAGGTTGTGACTTGAGATCACGACAGGGTGTTTTGAAGCAATCGATACCCAAGTCGGTTGCTTGGCGCCATCTAGTGGACAAAACACGACAAGACATTTTAAAACACTAATCCTCAGTGAGATCTATCTGAGGTCGATGAAATAGTCCTTTACATTAATAAATGGATGGTTGTAAATGATTGTAATATATTACATTACTTTAATTAATTTAATTAATTACAAATTGATTGAATTAATTATTCAGATCATTTCATTTTCTGTTTTCACAAAACTTTGATCAATTGTTTTGTGACAATCTAATGATAACCATTCCTTTGTTTGATATGTTGATAATAGCTAATTGACTTCACAGGTTTACATCAATGAAGTGTACGATTGTACAATGACTAAGTCTAATTAATCATTCATTCCTTTCAAATAACAAGTCGATTTCTTTACAGATTGTAATGAATAATTAATCATTCATTCCTTCCAAATAACAAATCAATTTCTTTACAGGTTGTTGTCACTATTCGTATTTTACATCTTTTTATTTCAAGTTCTTTTTCACAGCTTTTGATTAAAGAAGAGCAGAACAGTTTATATCTGAGGATTGAGCAATCAAGGGTTTTGTGAATCAGAAAGCGTGACCTGCCTTTGTAATTTGATAAATTGTGTTGAACAGCCTTTGTAGTTTAATAATTAAAGTTGACCTGAACTATAATTAGTATTGACTGAGCAATTAAGTGATACACATTCATACACAATAAGGGAAAAACATTTAGATTAAAACTAAACTAAATTTGGATTGAATTGAATTGAAATTAAATTGAATTTAAATTTGAATTGAATGATTATTTAGTTATGATTATTAATAATTAATTAATATTAATTAATAGTGATAATTGATTGTTAGTGATTAATTAGTTATGATTATTTAAATAATTTAAATAAAATTGAATTAAAATTTTAATTAAATTTAAATTAAAACACACACACATAGATTACATTTAAGTCAATAATACACAATACCACTGAAACAATCCGTTGTTCTGAATTGTAATGTTCTGTGTAGACAGTTGACGCAGTTAAAAGTTGGACTAGCATCTGTTTAGCAGATACGGCAACAGAAGGTGGGTTGTAAGAAAAGTACACCTTATAGCATATTTTCAGCATATTAAGCAGTATAAATATTTCAGACATGGGAGCCAAACCCAGTAACATTGTGAGGGCTGTTAATACAGACAAGGGAATATTAGCAAATTCATCCCCTGTGGCTATAGTGGAAAAAATGAATCCTCTTGTTAAGGAGATTAGCAAAATGTCAACGAAATGGAATATTCGTTGGGCAGACATTGAACAACCATGGCCAGAAGAGGGCACCTTTGACTTACAATTAATTGCAACATTGGAGATACTTATCAATGCACATAAGGCGCATCAAAAAGGAAAGATTAGATCAGAGAAACGCAGGTTAGAGTTAGCTATTTTAGACCTCTTCAAGGTAGAGGGGCAGAAAGTAGCATTAGCTTGGAATAAGAAAACAGCTCACATGGATCCAGAAAAAAGAGATGAATTGGCCAAAGCAATGGAAGAGAAAGTGAACATTCCATTCTCACACACAGCTCCAATCTCCAGTCCTCCTCCCTATGCCAAGATACTGGAGGACAATTCTCAGCGGATCTACCCTCAGGTCCCCGTCCTAAGTACGAACGGAGCCTTCACTATCAAAGATGGGGGTGATAATGTACTAGAGAGGGGAAGAGCGAAAGTGACCGTGGATTTCGAACCAGAGAACAAGACAGATGACAATGAAGATGGCAGTGGAGGTGAAGGCGAATGTTCCGGTGCTGACAGCAATGCACAGGGAGGTTACAGTGCTCAGATCAGAAAACTAATAGCCAGGGCCGAAAAACAGGGAAGGACAAGACGCTATAAAAAGGGAAAAGAAGAAAGTGGTTCTGAAGATGAGCAGGAGTCTCTGAAGATAGAGAAGAAGAAAGAGAGCTTAAAGCAAAAGAAGAGGATGTCGGAGGAAGAGGAGGAAGAAAGGGTGAAAAAGGATAAGGAGGAGTTAAGAAAGAGGGCAAGAAAACTCCAGAGAAGCCTAAGAGAGGAGGAAAGTTGTATACGACAGATAGAGGAACTGGAAGAACAGATAGCTCAAGTGACATCATTTCATACATCCCAGCCGAACCTCTCAAGAGAATATCGTCAAGTGTCATCACATCATACATCCCAGCCGAACCTCCCAAGGTCTACAGCGACACCAAGGTGGGACGAAAGAACGGAGCCACTAGTAAGCAATTATGGCCTTAGACCAAGAGGGAAGGCATCGGAGGAAGAGGAAATTCAGGGGATCTTCCCGGTGCTGTTTCGAGATAACAAGATAGAATATCGTCCTTGGGGTCATACAGATCTGTCTGAAGTGATCGAAAAACTCCCAGTCCTAGAAGATGGGGGTCACCCTTGGACTAACGAGATGGACGTGAGACTGACAGGGACGCAGGCCGCGATGGGAGACCTGAAAAGACTCTTAGCCTTTATTACAGGATTGGACACCATGCAGGAAATATTGACGAAGGCAGGACTTCATAAATATATCGGTACATCAGTTTATGACCCAGAGCTCTTCGCAGCAAACAGAGGCAGGCTGTGGAAGGCAATCAGAGAGACATACCCTACTCACATTCACCCAGACAATATCATTGTGATGCCACTGGGAGAAGATGAGAATCCCAGAGGTTATGTAGCCCGTGTGCACTCTCAATGGAGAAGTGTGACAGGGAAGGATGCCGAAGATAACCCGTTAGAAAAAGCCATAATCAGGGAAAAGATTCAACAAGGTCTCCCTACCCCAGTTAAGAACAAGTTAGCAGAAGTGGTGGGGCTACGACACATGAACAAGGCTGTTTATATAGACAACGTAGCACACCAAGTAGAATTATTTAGAAAGAAGATTCAGATACAGAAGGCACAAGACGAAGACTCACTCAGAAAACTAACTCAAGTACAATTGACTGAAGGCAAGAAAACCAGAGAGAGAGTGCAGACCATAGCCCTACAGGTCCCATCTCAGCCACAGCAACTGCAAACTGTCCCTCCCCAGTCATACCCACAGGGGCCACAAGGGGGGTATCCATACCCACAGGGGCCACCAGGGGTGCAAGTGGTTCCGTACCAGCCATACAACCAGCCTGGCCAAGGACCACCACAAGAGGGATGGACCGCAGCCGGGAAGAAGATGTTAGGACCATGTTTCCAATGCGGCCAGGATGGACACTTAGCCCGTACCTGCTGGAAGAAGAACCAGGGGGGCGCAGGGGGGAAACAAAAAGGAAGATATAGGCCCCCTGCTACACCGGCTCCAGGAGTGGTGAACCCCTACGGAGGCCCACCAGCTGGGCTATAGGGGTGCCCAGAAGATCCGAGAGGGGGGTGCCAGCTGGTGGTGACGAACAGGCCTGAAGATGAACCTACCATATGGGTGTCGGTCAACCAACGTCCATTAGAATTGATGGTGGACAGTGGAGCAGCCTACACCTGTCTGAAGCCTGAAGATGCCACGCACCTTCCTATGTCTGGGAAATATGTGAAGACAATCGGATTCGAGGGAATTAAACAGCTGATCCCTACTACTGAGCTTGTAAGCTTAGAGTACAAAGGACAGAGAGCAGATCTGTCAATACTTGTATCAGAACACACGCCAATAGGGCTACTAGGGAGAGATGCACTATGCCAATTGAACTGTACAGTGAAATGCACACCTGACGGCTGTCGGGTGACAGTGCCACAAGAGAACAGACAGCTATCTGTCATGATGGACAACAACGCATCTATGGTGTATTGGGTGGGAGGGCTTAGCCCAGACCTAATGGAACCAGCAAGGATGTGGGACAATTATATCCTGGCACACATGTCAGAGGCCAGAAGGCCTACTGATCCATTGCATTGTACACTCCAGTATTTTAGAGAAGTTGCAGATGCAAACCCAGATGAGTGGCTGAAACATCAGCCAAAACAGGTACAGCTTAGTACAAGTTGTATAATCCTAGGCCCTCAGGGAGTGGCTATGAAGATAAACAGTGACACTTATCTAGATCAGGAGCATAAGATTGAGGGTAGCATCCCTCATGTGACACTTATGATATCTGAACACTATAAACAGAAGCATTTAGGGGCAATGATGGCAGACTCAGAAAAAGCCAGATTTGTAACGACAAAAGAAAACCCTGCTATCTGGAGGAGCATTGATGGACAGTTCACAAAACTGATGATCTCTGCTCAAGGAATAGGACATCCGCAGACTGTGAAGCTAATGAACCAGCTAATCCTTCCTGTACAACCTGAAAAAGACCTCAGAGAAGAAATGATACAGAATGTGCCAGCAGACCTGTGGGCAAAGAACAGTACAGACATTGGATTTGTGAAATCAGCTCGTCCATTGAGAGTTGAACTCATACCGGGTGCAAAACCCCCTTGGAAAAACCAATACCCATTGAAGCAGGAAGCAATTGATGGAATTGAGCCACAGATCAAAGGATTGTTAGAGGCAGGAGTCTTGAAGATAACTCAATATCCGTTAAGTAACACACCTCTTCTGCCAGTAACGAAACCTGATGGTTCATATCGTCTGGTACATGACCTACGGGCTGTGAATGAGGTAGTTGTCAGCTATCCAGCCGAAGTTCCTGATCCTCATGTGCTGTTGACTCAGATTCCATCTACAGCCAAAGTATTTACAGTGATTGATTTATGCGGGGCTTTCTTTTCTATACCTCTTAGTGTAGAAAGTCAAGGGTTATTTGGGTTTACCTACAAAGGTCAACATTATCAATATACCAGAATGCCACAAGGGTACAAACACAGTCCTCATGTTTTTAATCAGGTCTTGAAGGAGGACTTAGACGGGTTAGGGCAGACGATAAGTAGTACTGCCATTCAGTACATGGATGACATACTCCTTTGTGCCCCAGATGAAGAAACATGTCACAGGGATTCCGTTAAACTGTTAAAGGTTTTGGCGGAGAAGGGACACAAGGTGTCTAAAAAGAAGCTACAGTATTGCCAGGAAAAGGTAACTTACTTAGGACAATCTATTACACAGGGACATCGCAGTGTCACTAACGAACACTTGGAAGCTATTCAGAAGGCTCCAAAACCACGAACGGTTAGGGAAATGATGATGTTTTTGGGCATTACTGGGTATAGTTCAGCATGGGTGGAGGATTACACTAGACTGGTCGCTCCATTGAGGGGGATGATTAAGGAAACAGGTAGTGATAAACTCCAATGTTGCATTACTTGGACAAGGGAAGCTGATTTGGCGTTTGAGACAATTAAACACAAATTACAAGAAGCGCCAGCTTTAGCGCTTCCAGATTATTCCAAAGAATTTGGATTGTATGTTTCTTCTTCAGCCAAAGGGAAGTATGCCTGCGCTGTTCTTACGCAACCAACAGGCATTGGACCTAGTCCACAGCCCATAGCCTATTACTCTGTCGCATATTCAGAGGTAGAAATGGGTTTCGCGCCATGCTACAGAGCAATGGCCGGGGCATATCTTATGTACGAGAAGGCAACAACCTTAACAATGGGGTACCCAATTACCATTCTCTGCCACCACAGTCTAAGGAATCTTTTGAATCAAGGCAAGTATACTTTGACGATGCCTAGGATTAGGAATTATTACAGGATGTTGGAAAGAGAAGATGTAACATTACTAAGATGTAACACACTTAACCCAGCAGAGACCTTGCCAACCCCAGAAGATGGGGAACCACACGATTGTGTGAAGGAAGCTATGAGGTACTCTAAGCTTAGAGCAGATCTACTAGCTTTGCCTTTAAAGGAAGCTGACGTTGAGTATTGGACTGATGGATCTTGTTACCGGGTAGGAGAAAGTTTACGTGCTGGGTATGCCATAGTCCGATCCCAAAATTCAGGGTTCATTGTGGAACAAGCCGAGGCTGTTCCTCAGCCTTGTTCAGCTCAATTGGCTGAGTTAATTGCCCTCACAGAAGCATGCAACTTGGGAACCGGACGAAGAGTGACAGTGTACACCGACTCTGCCTACGCCCATAATGTGTGTCATCTACATGGAGCTGTATGGAAGGGACGGGGTTTTAAGAAAACTGATGGTTCGCCTATTCAGCACCACGCTCAAATCATGAAGCTGTTACAAGCCATGATGAAACCAAGGGAATTAGCCATAGTGAAGTGTGCCGCACACAGATCTGACTCATCACATGTCACACAAGGTAACAGGGCTGCAGATGATGCAGCCAAAGCCATTACAGGAGCAGACAAAGCAGGTAAAGTTCTGCTGGTCACACATGAAGCACAGTTACAGGGCATGGTCACGCTTGAGGATTTGTTGATGTTACAGAGTGGGGCAAATGCGCTAGACAAAAACCTATGGTTAACAAGGGGGGCTAGTCAGGATGACACAGGTCTATGGAGAAATCATGAGGGACTGGTTGTGGCACCCCCAGATTTATTAGGCATGCTGATACAGGAAGCCCATGGATTAGCTCATGTGGCCAGGGGGGAGGTAAGACGCAAGATCACCAAGGAATATGGTTTTTGGGCTCCATATTTATTGGAACAAATAGACCATATCCTTGGTCAATGTGTGGTCTGTTTGAAAAACAATATCAGACCTGGAATACCAGTGGGAACTGGGCATATCCCTACCCCAAACGGGCCAATGAAACACTTGGTGATTGACTATGTGGACATGATTCGTCCTGTTGCAGGATACAGGTACATGTTAGTTGTAGTGGACAGGTTCAGCAGATGGGTAGAAGCATGCCCCACTCGAAAAAAGGATGCTCAGTCTGTAGCAAAGTTCCTATGCAGGGAATTCATACCTAGGTTTGGAATTCCAGATAGGATAGCGTCAGACAATGGTAAGGAATTTGTGGATAAGACGGTAAAGCTTATACTACAAAAGTTGGGAATCAAGCAGAGATTTGGGTGTATTTACTCACCTCAAAGCCAGGGGATGGTAGAGAGGATGAACGGGGTCCTTAAGAACCGTCTTTCTAAGGTCTGTCAGCATACAGGTCTTAATTGGGTGGAAGGACTCCCTCTTGCATTGATGGCCTGTCGTTCCAGTGAGATTCGAGGGCTGCACTTGACTCCCCATGAACTGGCTATGGGGAGAATAATGACAGCTCCCTGTGCACGAACCAGTGGGAAAGGGCCAAGTTTGGCTCTCTTGGAGAGTGACATGAAAGCCTATGTACAGTACATGACTAACCGGCAAAAGAGTATCTCTTCTTATGTGCTCCACAAACAGGAACGTGAAGAGGAGGTGAACGCACAGGAGAGGAAGGACGCGTTGCAACCGGGTGACAAAGTATACGTGAAGGTCTACAGACGGAAGTGGCATGAGGCTCGACGGGAAGGACCATACGAGGTCGTTCGGTGCACTGGGACTGCCATCCAAATCAAGGGGTCCCCCACCTGGTACCACGTTCATCACTGCATCAAGGCACCCAATGAGGACGATGAGGGAGAGCCTCAGCAGGATGGTGAGGAGACCCCTGGGGACGAGGAAGTCCACAGCTTGGACATCCAGGCTGACGAAGATGTTGGTGAGTATCTGCGCCGTGATGCAGATGATGAGGGGGGCCTCGTCCCAGACCCTGTCCAGCCCAGAGACGAGTGGGCCAAGGGAGATCGTGAAGGATCCAGTGACTGCGACACCCCTCTTGGGGGTTCTACCAAGCCTGGTGTTGCCCCTGTTGTCATCCCTTCCGACCCTGACAATGCTCCAGACGGAGATGTCAGCAACCCGGGCGGCTGCCCGGACCAAGGTACCATTGAGAGACACAGACCTGTCAGTGATACACCCCAACCAGACAGATCCCGTGATACACCGAGGCCAATTAGGAGGAAACTCAAGCCATGCCGTTTCAGAGACTAATATAACCCTTAGTGTTCCTACCCCATTGACTTCCTTGGACAATGCTACACTTCACTCACACACTGTTATGCCTGGACGTCAGAAAAGATTTATCACATTAGGTAGAGCTTTTATTTGCCCACATTCACGTTGTACTGTTGATGATTGTTTGATCTATGCCTCGACTGAACTGGCTGAGTGGTACTTACTGGATGCCAAATATATTACACTTACACAACAGTTAACGTCAACACTTGTGACATTAACTAATGTTGACAATGAGGTGAACTCGTATTGGTGTGCTAGACGTAATATCGGTGAACAGGTGTTTGACAAATCCAACAATTTCAAGGACAAAGTTTGTAGTAACATTCCTGACTTTCCACACGACTTTTTGGTGGACTGTAGGGAATTTGTGCATGTGCATGAATATATTTTTCCAGTTGAGTTACCAGGAAAGGTTAAAAATGTTACTGTAAAGGCTTCTACGAAGGCGATTGTAGTCGCTACTGACGATTATTTGTTGTATGATTCTAATCACCTGGGGACACGGTCCCACCCTAATTCTGCCACTAGTATCATGAAAGATTTTGCTTCAAAAATGAATTATTCTGATTGCTGGATTTGTCAACAGGTCCCTGTAAGTACATCTGCTCCTATGTTTTTCCCCATACCGTTAACTAAAGCAGAATGGTTTCATTATAATTGGCAGGGTTTAGCCCAATTTGTTTTACAGGGCAAGAACCAGAGCTCTTCTTGTCAGCCCAGCACGATTCTGGTTCCTTTAAATTCTTCCTATGCAGGTGTGGATATTGGTGTGTTGGAACGTCTGACAGCAGCAGTTAACGAACACCATAGGCCTAGCGGTGTGGGGAAGGTTATTATTGATAGGCTTACACATTTGTCACAACCAACAGGTCCGAAGAAGATATATATTATCCAAGCTATGTTCGTTCAATTGAATGGTACTGCATTGAGTCCTCATCTGTTATGTTCTGGGAGTGTGACTTCTACACGGTGGAGAGGTTCAGTTGTTATTTCTGGATTGAAATGTAAAGTTGTTGATTGTGCTATGGTGCCTCAAATGAAATTACATGATACCAATACTACCAGACGGCAGAAAGGCACCACGCAGCTTAAGGTCATGCCTCTCGTAAATATTACAACCTGTATTGACATACAATCTCGGCCCAAGGGCAGCGCGCTTCGTCAGCTAGGGGCCGCGTCTTGTATAGGTGGTGTCATTTTCCCGTATCCTGGTACGGAGCTTCAACTCCCGGAGGGTGTGTTTCTTGTGTGTGATAATAATGCATTCTCTAAGCTTCCTGCTTTGAGTGAGGGACTTTGTTATTTAGCTCATCTGATACCTTTGATTAGGAAAGTTACTCGGGAAGAGATGTCTGTACTTCACAAACAAGCAACCCATCGTAGTCGTAGGGCGTTATCTACCGCTCAGAAGTTTTTTGGCCTAATATTCCCAAGTTATGGTGTCTACAACTCTCAGACTGAATTAAGTGCCCTATCATCCGTTCTTGAAAAACACATTAATGCTTCGGATGCTGTAGTATCTGCCCTGGCTACTGAATTGACTGAAACTAAGAATGTAGCTCTCCAAAATAGAATGGCTTTGGACATTATTTTGGCCAGTCAGGGTGGTACTTGTGCTTTGATAGGCGGTGAATGTTGCAGTTATATTTCGGATTCTGGTAACGCTCTGTATGATTTCCATGAATCTAACAAGAAGGGTATAGAGGATTTACGTAAAGAACACTGTTGGAATACATTGGATTTCTTTGATTCTGCTTTTTCAGGTATTGGTAATATGATCAGGTCCGTCGCTATTATTCTTGTTGTCATTATCATCTGTATTATGTTACTTGGTATTTTAATCAAATGTTTTGGAAAGTGTATTTCTGATGTTCCGGTTAATGCTTTAATGATGGCCGACATAGCTGATGAGCAAAAGCTGGATTCTGCTTTGCTTTCTGATTTTGTTTCCTCTTTTGATGATTTGTTTATTAAGTGATGTTTTGTGATTGTTTGCTTCGGTTCCTGTTTGTTTCTTTCTATATCATGTGATTGATGTCGGTTGTGAAGTGATGTAATGGTTACGCAACAATGGAAGCTCCTGACTATGAAAGTGTTATCAATCTGAGACAGCGGTAAAGGCTGTTCTCCAACTGGGGCCATGTGCTAGCAACCTCTGACCCTGCCGCTTCGGACGAGGGAAACATCGGTCGTTGGAAATTTCTGTATCTCAGTTTTTGTATTATGCATGATGAACTGAGTGATGTGTTGATGTGTTGATGTGTTGATGTGTTGATGTGTTGATGTGTTGATGTAGTTGATGGGTTGATGTAGTTTTTCTGTCTGTCGTTTAGTTTCGGAACACACTCTGCGTGTTCCGAGGGGGGCTGTGTAGTGTATTTTCATATGACGTGGCCATGGCAACCCAACGGCCACGTAGTGAAAGCAACATAGTAGGAGACTCTGTTTGACTCTGTTTTACTCATCCAGGGCTTGCTTGAGGGCAGAAACATATTTGTCATTTATCTGATTCGTTCCCCTATTCACTAGATAACCGTCCGTTTGTGTTGTTTCTGTTAGGAAAGATAGGGAGAGACACACGGTGGCCTTTTGACAATGCATATGCAGAGGATGGAATGTCATCATGGGAGGATAATTGCATTGGGGTCGAGTCAGCAAAACGGCCATAACATAGGTTACATTGGAATTGTATTAGAACATAGGGTGAGTTGCATTATAATAAGACAATGACATCCTATTTGCAGGACGGAGAATGGCCTCACCTACTCACTGGTATGCTTTGTATTCAACCAAATTAAAGTAACGTGGACTCTGTTTAGTTGGCTCAGCGAAATAATAGTGACAGGGTATAAAGTCCGCTACGTAGATGGACTCTTTCTCTTTATTTTTTCACATCCATCCTGTGACCGATTCGGACCATCAGCTCCATTGAAGGGGCCATGCTGTGTAACCTGCTTTTTTGAATAAACAAGTCTTGCTCAAATTTGCTCAAGAATTCTTCTTCATTTTTAGTAAGTAACAGATACCAAAATATATACGAAACTATTCAAAGTCAAAATTGGGATCCACATTTGGGAGCGTTCTGACAACTTTTTTGAGGGCGATGATCTGTTAGGCTTCCAGGTATTATCTGAGTGTTTAGTGTAGATCCTTCCAGATAGACTCTATCTGTGTTAGACTTGGAGGTATTATCTGAGTGTTTAGATCCTTCCAGATAGACTCTATCTGTGTCACTGATTATGACTATAACAGGCAGTTGGCCCATGCATTGCCTGCAGTGCCACTTGAGAGTGTTGACTAGCAAGTGAGCATCTGTTCCAATAGTTGATCATGTTGATATCTAATATTTCTGACCTATTTCTCTGTCGGTCGTTGGTGATATCGTACTGTGTGCTGCTGGGATATGCTGTAACTGATTGAGCAAAAGTTCAGTCAGACAGACATGATGAGCAACGTTTTTTTTTTTTTTTTTTTTTAATAAAGACTGATGTGGAAACGTAGTTGTTTGTGTCTTGTATCCCCAACTTTAAAGATAGTTGGAGGCTGGTGGAGGTAGAAAACACATGTTTGCGAAACCAAAATACGTCGCTAGAGGTCGCTGTTTCACCACTGATGTCTTGGCAGTCAGGAAAAACGTTTGTCATTGTGAGTCACAATACACATTGTGAATTAATTGTATTTAATGATCTGCTTCATGAATGCATTAAACCATATATGTGTGGTCAGCTATCCACTTGTCTTGGTTGATGAAGCAAGATCATGACACACGTTCTGTGCTTACCTATTGTGATGCAGCGTGCAACATACTGTATGCATTTGTGTTGCAGTCAGGGATCATTTTCATTGTTCTGATAGTCATTGCCCTACCTTGTAACCTAAGTACCTATCATGTCTATCCAGCTATACATCCATTATAGTTTCTTTTATAAATGGATTCTAACAGGACCACTCTAGATCATTTATCTAATACAAAGGAGAATATTTTAATGAGTCTTAAAGGGAAAGGTCACCCACATTACAAAATCACATAAAGTCTATGGCCAAGGACAGACTTAATGTGTCTGTGTGGTATGTCAACTTTCACAGTGTGGTTGATGTCAGGAACAAAACACTAACACTGCATTGTATGTAGGAAAATGGGAGCATTTGTTTTACAAGGGTGTAATTTACTGCTAAATTATTAGAGTTAAAAATAACTGTAACCCATTGTCCTAATGCTTTACTCTCTGTGCCGTTGTCTTTAGTGATTGATGTGAAGTTGTACCGCAGATACAGTATTAGGAACTTGCCTGAGACTGTGAAGAACTTCAAACTAAAGCAGTCACCACTGATGGGCCAATAGAATGATATTCTACCAACGATTTAGAAATCAATTTCCAAATTCTGAATCAATTAAGAAATGGACTGAAACACCTAATCCAGAAAGTATTTGTATGAACTGTAAACAATGAACTGTACAACACAACAGTAACGATTTAAAAAAGGACTTTTAGAGTAGGGGTGTGTCAACATGTTGATGCCATATCATGAACCATTGCCTCTGTCAATTTAAGGCAATTGTGGTGAGACACCATCTCCAGCTTACTAAAAGATCAGCTAAAACCTTCCTTATTGATCTCTTCGTCGATGGTAAGTCGACAACATGGAGAGTATCCTCTTTGCTGTGACGGTCTTTCATTATAAGTCACCAATCAATCCTTCAGAATCAGTCATACTTATTTTCTGTCATACACTCATGGTTTGGTTTTTGTTGGGTAATGTCTGTGTTGTTTTTGTGCCCGCTTTTTCACCAACTTATGGGGACCAACCTGATTCAACATCTTTTTTCCAAATAGTCTCTATATTACATAATGTCTCTATATTACATAATGCCTGCAGCATCTCAGGAGTCCTTCAGGCCAAAGCCTGTGACCAGAGTGGTAAGACCAGGGGGAAACATTACTTTGACCTGCAGTGACACAGCAGAAACTCTCTGATTTTGGACAGAAAGCCAACAATGTGCCCTTCCTCATTATGTCAACAAACAATAGGAATATAAATTGTGAATGAAAAATCCATGGAGGCTCTGGCCTTACAGTCTTGACCACAGTCATTAACACATCCATCAGTCTGACCATCAAAAGCATCATTACATACGTAGACTTACATACGCTTATTATTATTGCACCTCAGAGTCTGACATCTGTTGTAGCAATATCCTTACATACAATATAAATGGTACTGTGTATGTATTGCATTTCAGAACATACAAACTATATCTTTACTGAGTTCTATATTCAGGATGCAAGAATGCACCAAAGATTTGGTATGTATACTGAAGTGTGACAGGCTCAGAGACGCAATCGGAGGACCGCCGATCCCGTCGGAGGGGCCGTCGCAGGGCTCCAGATCTTTTCAAACATGTTTCATTTTATCGGCCGACGGAATCTACATTCTGCTAGTCTGAGATGGGCAACGACCCGTGTGGACAGCACAGCCAATGAGAGGTCGAGGAAATGCAGCGCGAAGGAGGCGTGAAAGAAGGGATGGCTCCGAAGAAAAAAGTTGTCAGCGCTCGGTGGAGTGAACAGATGGAAGGAAGGCTTTTCTGAGCAAATAAATGCACATGCAACAAGTGCAGCTAATTGTTGTTGCATGTGCATTGCATTGCAACAATTGCATGTGCATTGCATGTGCATTGTGCAATTGCATGTGCATTGCATTGTTGTTGCGTGTCGAGCTCCATCTTTTTGCATGTGTGAATAGAATCAGAATCGGTTCTTTTGATTGACTGCTCCAAGGAAGAGGAGAGATGTGTTGTGAATCCCTCTTCGGCTCCGCCCCCTCCTGCCTCGTTGGCGCTCGTGGAGCCTCATCAGGCTCAAGTGGAGACAGCTGGACCTTCCACAGCAGGCTATCATCTCAGGAAGAGGCAGCCCTATAAAGAGCCCCAGAAACCTTCCTCCGACGCGTGATTATTTTGACCCATGTGGTTAGTTGTTTGGCTCTCCCTGTTGTCTATTCTATTTCTAGTAGTTTCACTTCCGAGTTTTGTTTGTTATTTTGTTAACTCTAGTTGTTTTCTTTGTTTACCCCTCGCTCCCCAAAGGAACATGCCTTCCCTGCCTAGACCCCTGCCTGCCTATCGACGACGTCTCCTGCCTATGCCCCAGCCTGCCTGCCGACTACTCCTCCTGCCTACTCCTCCTGCCTAACCCGATGTGGGCAACAAGGAGTTGCTGGCCATCCACGCTGCCCTCGGAGAATGGAGGCACTGGCTGGAGGGGGCTAAGCTGCCGTTCCTTGTTTTTTTGGAAAATTGATTGAAAACTTTATTAGAAGATTTGCAGAAGTAGGTACATGAAAGTACATATTACATACAAGGTTGTGTGGTCTGACCACAAGAACTTGACTTACATGAGGACGGCAAAAAGGCTTAACCCTAGACAGGCACGCTGGGCCCTGTTCTTCAGCCGATTCGACTTCACCCTCACCTACCGCCCGGGGTCAAAGAACGTCAGGGCGGACGCTCTCTCCCGGCTGTTCCCGGGGGGGTCCTCGGATATGCCGGGCGGTGACCCAAGACACCATCCTCCCCCCTACCCGGGTGGTAGGTGTCGTCACCTGGGCCATCGAGTCGGTGGTCAGACAGGCTCAGCGTGCCGAGCCGGACCCAGGTACCGGACCCCGGCCGGCACAGACTTTTTGTTCCCTCCACTGTCCGGCCGCAAGTGCTAGAGTGGGGGCACTCTAGTCACTTTGCCTGCCACCCTAGATTCTATTGAGATAAATTCCTGGAATTCACATGTGTATGTAAAGAGGTACATCTTGATAACTTTTGAACCGTACATGATAGAACCATGGGGTTTGGACCATTGTTTTTCTCATGAAATTCTCTGTGATGGACATATTTATTTTAATCTAAAGTGAAAGCAAAATTATATGTGTGAACACCCTACACCCTCGCACCGGACGGCGGAGTTTATCAGCCGGCGATTTTGGTGGCCCACACTCCGGGGGGACGTTAAGGAGTGTGTGGGTGCCTGCACCACAAATACAGTCCTAAATTCAGAGTTGCAATCAGTGGTTGAATGGATAAAGAATAATAAACTAGTGTTAAACATATCAAAGACAAATAGCATCATTTTCGGGTCAAACCATGCTCTCAGTAAGAACCCAGTCTTGAAACTTTTAATAAGTGACAAGGCAATCGATCAAGTCCAAGAGACTGTACTCCTAGGAGTAACATTAGACAGTAAAGTACTTCGTTACGGGGCTCCCCTTATCCAAAGGTAAGGACACCATCCTAACCATTGTGGACAGGTTTTCCAAGGCTGTCCACTTTGTCGCCCTTCCCAAGCTCCCCTCCGCGGCCGAGACTGCAGACCTCCTCACGCTCCATGTGGTGAGGCTTCACGGGATTCCCCACAACATTGTGTCCGACCGGGGCCCCCAGTTCATCCAAGGTGTGGCAGGCCTTCTGTAAGGGAATTGGGGCCTCGGTCAGCCTCACCTCTGGATACCATCCACAGTCCAACGGACAGGCCGAGTGGACCAACCAGGCCCTGGAGGCAGCCCTGCGTTGTGTCACCACCAGCAACCCCGCCTCCTGGGCCAAGTACCTACCATGGGTGGAGTATGCCATTAACACCATGGAGAGCTCCGCCACGGGTATGTCCCCTTTTGAATGCTCCTTGGGCTATCAACCTCCTCTCTTTCCCCAACAGGAGCTGGAGGTGGCAGTCCCGTCCACCAGGGTCCACCTCCGCCGGTGTCGGTGCATCTGGAGGACCACCCGGACCGCTCTGCTGCGGGCCACTGAGCGGTCCCGTCGCTGTGCCGACCGGCGGAGGGTGCCAGCCCCGGCCTATCGTCCCGGCCAGAAGGTCTGGCTGTTGGCCCGGGACCTGCCCCTCCAGACTGCCCAGACCTCCTCCCGTAAACTAAATCCCCGTTATGTTGGGCTCTACACTGTTGACCGGATTATTAACCCTGCAGCAGTTCGATTGAACCTTCCCCCTGCTCTGAAGGTCCACCCAGTATTTCTTTCTTTCTTAATTCTTTTTATTGATTTTTAGACATATACATTAGACATTACACGTTACTTATGGGATGATCGGGTGAGCTGGTTCATATCAGGCATAGAGGCATGTAGGCAGCGTTTACATGAAAAAATAAATAAAAAATAAGTATGTGTGTATATCTAAACGGTAGTAAATACCTAGAAAATGGAGAGCCACCTCCGTCAGCCCCTATACAGCCTAGTATGCCCCTAGATGTTTCCCACCCCCAGTTCATCATTGATAAAAAGAAAGAAATGGAATGTAATGGTAATATCCCTAAAAGAAATGAGATTAACACAAACCCAAAGCATAACCCCAAACAAACCATAACATAAAATCAAAATCATAGTAGAACAATAAGGATAAGAAGGGGGGGGGCCATCTAGTCATCATCTGGTTGAATGGTGATCTTACTCAGGTGGTCGGCGAAAGGCTTCCAAGTCATGTCAAAGGTTGTATGTATTGTACTTTCTAAGTGAGAATCACATTTTTTCTAGTTTAATGTGGTTCAGGATCTCTGAGCCAGCTATTATGTGAAGGGGGAGGGTGTGCTCCCATTTAAATAGGATAAGTCTTCTTGCCAGTATTTCACGTGTCCCTCCTCAAGCCTGTTTCCACTAGCCCCCTGCACTGCCTATGCCCCAGCCTGCCTGCCGACTACTCCTCCTGCCTAACCCCCAGCCTGCCTGCCGACTAATCCTCCTGCCTAAACCCCCCCACCGTCTGCCTGCCGACATCCTCTCCTGCCTAACCCCCCCTGCCTGCCTGCTGACTATTCCCCCTCTCTGCTCTGGACTGGTTAGTACACGTACATATTTCAACACCTCACTCATCTACATATCTACACCACACTAGCTCTTGCACGCTAGACACTCACACTCAGACACATAGAGTACAGTCCCACTCACACCTCATTTACATTTTCTAGTTCTCTGGCATCCACACATTCCCCCCACTTAGGCCCCGTTAGAGTAGGTTTATTATTTTGTCCATTTTAATAAATCCTTTTATTGTTATTTGCCTCTTGTGTCCGTCTGTTCTGGGGTTCTGCCACACTTGACTCTTTTCCTAGTTATAACATAACAAGATGTTTTCTATTGCACAAGTGGAAGTTTATTGAAGATCACACGTAGAGTACAGAGTATAGCACCTTAACCTGAGGCGGTCTCAGAGGAAAAGGTACCTTCAGTTTACAATACATTATATACTTTCACAAAACCCAGAGCCCTTCCCCTTTTGGCCACTATGATGTAAGACCTGATGGCCTTCGAAAACTGTTCTAAAACTATTAATTGAGTGTTGTGTTTGACGTGAGAACTGAAAAAGGAGTATCCTGCTACACTTGGCTTCAAGGCCCTCAGACGCCTTCCCAGGCAGTCTTATGGTAGCGCATCCTTTCCATAGTGCACCACAAATGTTCATGTCAATATGAATCTACAGAAGTCCCGTGTTAATCAATGGTTGTGCTGAGATCAGAGGAGAGAACTGTTAGCGCAGGTCGGCAGGATCCTCACACCACCCGGGTCACGGCTTTTCACTGTACTGGTGCCCCCGCTGGTGGAATGAGCTTCCCACTGCTGTCAAGACTGCAGAGTCACTACCTATCTTCTGTCAGGACTGCAGAGTCACTACCTATCTTCTGTCAGGACTGCAGAGTCACTACCTACCTTCTGTCAGGACTGCAGAGTCACTACCTATCTTCTGTCAGGACTGCAGGGTCACTACCTATCTTCTATCAGGACTGCAGAGTCACTACCTATCTTCTGTCAGGACTGCAGAGTCACTACCTACCTTCTGTCAAAACTGCAGAGTCACTACCTACTGTATCTTCTGTCAGGACTGCAGAGTCACTACCTATCTTCCTCTGTAAACCGAAGACTCATCTTCAGGCTACACCTTAACTGTCCCTCTTCATCCCCTCTACCCCCCCTGTACAGTTTCTCTACCGTAAATATATAAAAAAGAAAGAAGTCAGTAAGTCAAACCGGTAAACAAATATTGACATGGTATTGGTCTGATTTCCTTGTATTGTTAAGGTTCTGGATCCTGTCCAGACCAGTGGAGCATGGGATATTACTAATTGTATCCACTAGATGGAGTTAGTGACTCAAAATAGAAAGTGCTGTTTGACAATTAACCAGCATTGTATTGGAACACTGTGACAAAGACTGACATAGTGACAGTGTGGCATTCTCTCATGGAAATGTTCTGTTCCATACAGGAATGAAGAGGACTACCCAGAGGCATTTCTGGGTACTTTAGAACTAGAAGACATTGGGGGCTTCGTCCAGGGCGTGTAATATTGGTTTCTTAAGTGAAATAGAATCAATAGTCTACAATTCAAGGAAGACCACCACCCCCTTCCCGAGTCGTTGTCATTTAGGTAGTCCCAAGGAATCAATATTTATCACAGAACCACCCATGCATCGATACCCTCCAAAAATGTCATTCATGTTATGTAATCTACAGTGCGGCGGCCAGGTTACAATTGCGTGTGTGTGTGTGTGTGTGTGTGTGTGTGTCAGCATCGTTCTCTAAGAACAGGAATTGCATTACTGCCCTGTCGTCGCAGAAAACAGGATGTTTTAACACTGCCTCCTTAGGGACTCCTACAATTATTGCCTGTGTTCGTAAACCAGTATCCATCAGACTACAGCTTTTAAACCAGTATCCGTTATACAGTTTTTGAAGACCACAAATGGTCTATGAAAGCCACCAGCTAACATGGTCTATCTCGTTAGCAGTCCTTTTACCATGCTTTTACCAGGCTCATTGTTGCAGAATTACCACCATATTTTTCAGGACTGACTGGTGTCATCTCTTGGCAGCATATCATTTGTATAAACGCATATAAGGGTTGATGTTGATGTTGTGCCCTCTACAAAATGTGAATCCGCTTTGATTTAGCGTTTCATATTATGGCATAATATTACATTTAGAAAATCTTAAACATTTAGAAGAAGTTAAAGGTAAAATAAAAGTACATTTCTAATAAACATCTACAAAGCAGCTTACATCTGCAAAATAAAAAAATAAAATGAAATAAAATATTACCTTTCAGGTTACCGTATTTTCCGGACTATAAGTCGCACCCGAGTATAAGTCGCAGCAGGCCAAAAATGGGCCATGAAGAGGAAAAAACCACATATAAGTCGCACTGGACTATAAGTCGCATGGTTCAAGGGAACGGGCTTGGCGGAATCAGCGGGGAAAGAAGACCCTGTTGAGCTTGACTCTAGTCTGGCACTGTGAAGAGACATGAGAGGATTTGTAAGCCCAGGAAGGACATAATTCACGTTGAAACTTCTTCTGAAAGGTTAAGGAATACTTGTATTATCGAGTGTAAAGTCCGCTAGCTAGCGCGGGGCTAACAACATGGCGTCGCGGAGGAAAAATGAAACTTTGAACAGCCTCTAAAAGGTAATAAATGACTTTAATATCGTTTCTAACGTCCATAACATTGTGTATAAGGTCCATAACATCATGTTTAATGTCCACATTGTCGTGTTTAATGTCCACATTGTCGAGTATAATGGCTATTCTATCGCGTATGAAGCGCTACCGGAAGTAGCAAAATGCTACTCGCGGGTACAACATTGCAACGTTAAACAGCCTCTGGAAGGAATAAATGACTTTAATATCGTTTCTAACGTCCATAACATTGTGTATAAGGTCCATAACATCATGTTTAATGTCCACATTGTCGTGTTTAATGTCCACATTGTCGAGTATAATGGCTATTCTATCGCGTATGAAGCGCTACCGGAAGTAGCAAAATGCTACTCGCGGGTACAACATTGCAACGTTAAACAGCCTCTGGAAGGAATAAATGACTTTAATATCGTTTCTAACGTCCATAACATTGTGTATAAGGTCCATAACATCATGTTTAATGTCCACATTGTCGTGTTTAATGTCCACATTGTCGAGTATAATGGCTATTCTATCGCGTATGAAGCGCTACCGGAAGTAGCAAAATGCTACTCGCGGGTACAACATTGCAACGTTAAACAGCCTCTGGAAGGAATAAATGACTTTAATATCGTTTCTAACGTCCATAACATTGTGTATAAGGTCCATAACATCATGTTTAATGTCCACATTGTCGTGTTTAATGTCCACATTGTCGAGTATAATGGCTATTCTATCGCGTATGAAGCGCTACCGGAAGTAGCAAAATGCTACTCGCGGGTACAACATTGCAACGTTAAACCGCCTCTGGAAGGAATAAATGACTTTAATATCGTTTCTAACGTCCATAACATTGTGTATAAGGTCCATAACATCATGTTTAATGTCCACATTGTCGTGTTTAATGTCCACATTGTCAAGTATAATGGCTATTCTATCGTGTATGAGGCGCTAGCGGATTTACTCCTTGGTTCATGTCAGTCAGAGATTACCGTATGTCAGTTCATGTCAGTCAGAGATTATGAATTATTGATATATAAGTCGCACCTGACTATAAGTCGCAGGACCAGCCAAAGTATGAAAAAAACCGCGACTTATAGTCCGGAAAATACGGTACTCTAAGCTTTTCAATACCTCCTCCTAATTGTTTTCTTATTTTATTTTTTTCACATGATGAACCCATGCATTTATAACCTACAAGGCATCTAATTCATTTACATCCCTCGGCTGCTCGGAAATCTATGTACAGGATTCAGAGGGGGTTGTCTTAAATGCTTATGTCCTATGCATTAGTGACAGCACCTGTTCTCTATTCAATTGTATGGCCGGGGGTCAATGCTGGGAATGTTGTGCAATGGCACACGATAAATCAACACCAACCTCACTTATTACACCAGCAGTAGCAGACACACTGTTCCCCTTTGCATGATATGTTTGGACCTGGTTGAGAAGGCCAATATATAGTGGCTAAGTCATCCATGTAAGCTAAGGTATCATATGATGCTGTGGGTGGCTCTTCTTGTTTCTCTGTATGTAACATCCTAGGGAAACAAACATTGTGGGTGAATAGACACAAAGAACTCCAGTGCTTCTGTCCTAATACATGTCATCACCATCTATTAAGTCACTTCCAAGAAATGGCCTCTGGCTGAGTCATATCTAGTCCTGTCAATCCAGATGACCCTTCACCTGTAAGCCCCGCCCCTGTCCAGGCCCTCTTCCATCAGAGGCTGCGGGCTGCAGCTGGATATACTTGCATGCTGGGCCAGGAAAAAAGGTACCGTCCATCCACAGTGACCTCATCTCCTCTCCATCCCCCGACTCCTTGACCGATACAGGAAGTGGTGCACATTGAAGAGGAGGAGTCTACCCTTTTCGGTAAAGCAACGCTTTTCGAACTAAAATAGATTAATATAGATAGATAGATGGATCAATACAATCATTATTCTTTTTAATATTCTTTTTATTATTGTTTCTTCTTCTTCTTCTTCTTCTTTTTCTTCTTGTTATTGTTATTATTATTATCATAATTATTATTATTATTATGACTACTACTTAGGATATTTATAACATTTTTATAACATGTATAACATTGCATTGGGTTGTGTTAGGAGACTGGACTGAAAGATATAGCACAACAGACACACAATCAGTTTATGTAGCTAGATAGCATTATTAGGACATTATTCATACCCCACATACTGTAACTAGAGCCTATCAAAAAAATCCTACAAATATTAAAACACTAAATGTTAAATTAAAGGTGAACTGCAGATGTAGTCGTAGGAGGTAGGTGACAACCACAGCCATGGAACAGGGGGAGCAGGGAAATGTGGGTGTGCCCCATCCCTCCCCCATATCCTCCTTTGAGGATGCATTAGACATTCTGAGATATTGTATTACTATATCAAAGCCAAAATAGGCAAGGGAATGACTGAAGCTTCAGTGTGTGTGTGTGTGTGTGTGTGTGTGTGTGTGTGTGTGTGTGCGTGCGTGCGTGTGTTTGTGTGTGTGCAGAAGGGCCCCCCCCCCTCCCCTTGTCTCTGGCAGGTTGCAGCAGCCCCCTCATTGTTCGCGCAGCGTCACGGAGAGGCTTGTGCACTGCGCCACTCGGGGGCAGATATACACACACCCAGCCTCTGTGTCTCTCCTCCTCCTCCTCCTCCTCCTCCTCCTCTCTCACATTCTCTCCTCTCCTCCATCCGGCAACATCCTTCGCTCCCCCATCCCAACCTCCAGCAGCCATGGCCAGCACAGTATCAGGTAACGCACAACAGATTTCTAGGATGTGAAATCTGTGGCCACCCTTCTGTTACAGCATAGGGGTGCACATGTATTCATCTAAATGAAAGCATTTTGTGCCATGTGTTTGGTGAAATATCTAGCTATAAGATATATAATAATATATGGATATATATGTGACGTGACAGGGTGGGGAGTAGTTTTCACCTAGCTATACAGTAGTACCCCTGTAAAATGTTTTATTATTTTTTATTTTTGTATGTACTGTACAGTATTATACCATTTTTGTTTGACCTAATGTCTTTCCACATATAGTGTGACCGTTAATGAATGATATACTTGAATTCAATGAATGAATCTTGAATGTTGTGGCTTTGAGTGTTTCCAAAGGTCATATAGCAACTTTAAGGATGGATATTTCATATATCGTTCTCTGAGGTGACAGAAGACTATGCTGTGTATCTTGTTCTAAAAGGGGGTTCGATTATTTCGGAGCAGATCATTTCACTGTGAGATAGAGATCTTATTGAATCGCCTGCAGTCATGCCAAGGTGTGACTGCTGATAAAATGCCGGCTTGATGATGCAGATCTGAAGCAATAAAAACAGGGGGCTCACATTGAGGCTTGCAGTGCGGCAGACTACTGTATATATATATATCGCAGGTCTTATATGCAGTTTGCTCTAAGGAAATTACTAGATATATACACCTCTTTGATTCAGCATCCAAGGCGACAATATTGAATTCATTTAACTCAATATTGAAATTGAATTCATCTCAGAATTTTCTGGATCTCGTCCAAACTTTATATTTCCACCGCAGATATAATTGTTCATACTAGTATTACATTTTCACACAGATGTTAGTAGATTAAGACTTGTCGACGGTATTATAAACCTTTGATTGATTGATTGAAAACTTTATTGGAAGATTTGCAGAAGTAGGTACATGAAAGTACATATTACATACAAGGTCAACTAACAGGATAAAAACCCAAGAAAGCCACTGGCTTATTTCAATTGGGGTCCTTGATTTCCACTGCCTCATACCTGAATGGCAGTGGAAATAGTTTACACCACGAGAAAACATCATAGTATATTGTTACCAACGTTTCAAACATTTAATGAAAAGAATGAGACTTAACAGGCAAAGTGACATCACTGGGATTACTGTATAGGTATTTATATCTTATATATCTGTAGGATGTATTGTGTTGTATGTGTACATGTGTGGAGGGTCAGGTTGGAAGTGCATGGCAGATGATATTGAGAGATGTGTCTGTGTTCGAGGCCTGGTGGATGAGGTGGCGTGTGGGTCACTTATAGTATGAATTGACATGATTGTCTGCCCCAGCCGATTATTTAAGTCATCTTACTTATCAGATGGATGTCAGTATTAAATATTCATGAGAGCTTTTAAGGGTTAAACAAAGGTGTTTGTCATATACATTTTGTTTCAAATCATGAGTATTTATTTTTTAAATCATTAGACTTAAGGAGTGAAGTGCTATTATTATTGTTCTCCGGCATCTGCCGTTTTTGCAATGTAATACAAATAACTTTGACATAGTAAGCCTTAATAACACACAACAACTTTGCATGATGGCAGTGCTGTCGGCCACACCCTGCCATGTATTGTCATGTCAGTTGGCCACCAGGTGGCGCTTTACCGTGCAATTGCACAGGAAATGTGGTACAAAGGTCTGTCTCTACAGAAAACTAATTTGCCTAAAGGACCCATAACTTCCACCGTGATGGGATTTAGAATTTTGTGAAAATCACTAAAATCTCCTCAACCACTGCTGGGACCATGGTGGGCATGATCATTCTTATACAGCATCTATGGACCAAGACCTATCAACCCAAAGGCAAACTAATGAACTTTGATGAGGTTGTCTCCTATTATTTACATGCTTAGATGTCAGACATGGTGTGGGGTGCGTCACTACCAAACTTGGCAAACATACTGTATGTCTAACAGTCAGGGCCTAACGTGTGCAGTCATACAGGCAACTCTGGTATGCTCCCGTTGTGATTTAATTCAGAAGCACATGATCACAATAGATATTCAACAGTAGACAATCGTTGTCTGGTTAATCTAGTTCCTTGTTTAGACTCTGTCTCTTGGAGACAGTGTTTGAGGAAATTAATGTATCCAAAAAGATTATCTTCTGGAGATCACCCCCCCTCTACTCGGCATCGTCACATCTGAACACCTGAATTCCCAGGTAGCGGAAAGAGGACAAGTTGTGCTCTGCCTAGAATAAGTGCACAGGAAGGGGACATTATTGACGTCATTATTCTTTGTGCAGCTCCTGTTCCGTGTTTTTGTTTTTCTGCATTTCCTCCCCACATGCCAACCTGCATGGACATTATTTTTGGCTCTTTGCCATCACCCTGGGTGATAAAAGAGGTATATTTCACAGCTGTCTGATTCTTTGTGTAATCTATTTCTGGTCTGTAGACAGTGGCCTTTGATTTGAGTGCAAAGATCAACTTTGGTTTCTGCCAGCATTGCCCAGCAGAACCAGCTACAACACAGGCAAATAGCAATTGAACAGCAATGTAACATTGTTTTTGAGCCTTTTTTCGGTCACTGTTATCATTATTAAAAGCAGTAAACTGCAACAGTAAATGTCTACAATAATCTATTTACAGACCCAGGTTATGCTAGTCAGTCCTTTCTTGGAGTAGCTTTCTGTATTCTATTCATTGAGTCTGAAGAGTTGATCTACAGCACACACCACACGGCATAAGGATGGGGTCATCTAACAACAGTCTATAGGCCTGCTGAACATATGAAACCCCATTAACATGACTTATATCAGTCACATTGTGTACTAATCCTGGTACAATCGTTGAAAATAAGGTTTTGTGCCTTTATTGTTTCAAATTGCTGCATCACCTAAAACGCAATTGGTTGCCTCCCCATCCAGAGAATGCTAATGGTGTCTCTGTGGTTTGTGCTCGTTCTCAGACTCACACGCCGTGTTTCCTGCCCTGGTTTTAGACTTGAATACCACAGCAGGGGAGGACAAGAAAAAAAGACAAGAATGTATAATTTACACCTACTTATGCCAAGAGTTCACAGTTCTCTGAACATTGATCATTGAAACCTTTCCACACATTTCGAAGTAGGTCAAGTCAATTTTATTTTGTTTTTTTCACCCTGAAAATTGCCCTGACACAGAGAGCAGCCATTTTGAAGTATTTCTGTGGAGTAATGATGTATACAGAACACACAGCGTTTGTTACTTTTTCTGAGTGGGGCAGTCCCACTCATATGTTTCTTTTTAATGACAGATGTAGTAGAGATTATGACAGGAAGGATGGGTGAGAGAGAGAGAGAAGGGATGACATGCAGGATATGTCCGCGGCTGGAATCGAACCGGGAGCCCTGCGGTTACATGGTCAGTGCTTAATCCACTACGCCACCTAAGCCCCCCCCCCCACAGCGGGTTTTGTTGTTATTTGCTTTTCCTCCTTCTCATGGCAACCCAGGCTTCACAGGCCTCTCCACCGCCTCACCCAGAGCGAGTCGGTCCTCTGCATGGAAGAGGCACATTAGTCAGAGAGAAAGAGAGGGGAGGGGGGTTAACATTCAGCCTGGGATCAAAATCAGACCCTCCAGGAAACACTAACCCACATGCAAACAGAAAAACAGGAAGAACGTGTTTTTCTGTGACGTGCAGTGAGGTCAATGAACCCGATAGAGGTAGCTTCAATTCACCATTCATAACACGTTCCATTAAATGGAAATTGGCAGCCACTGGAAGTTTTTTGCTAGAGATAGCTAAGGTTGAGGAATAGACATCAACTATATGTAATGGGCAACTGTGTGTGTGTGTGTGTGTGTGTGTGTGTGTGTGTGTGTGTGTGTGTGTGTGTGTGGGCGTGCGTGCGTGTGTGTATGTGTGTGTGTGTGTGTGTGTGTGTGAATGAATGTGTGTGAATGAATGTGTGTGTGTGTGTGTGTGTGTGAACACATTAGTTGATCTTTTCTCTCAGTTAGCATGCAGCCCTATGGTATAGGCCCGATCGTTCCCCAGGATAGTCGGTGTTAAAGTGATATTTTTCACCCTCGTCTCAGTCAGCCTCTTCCTTCACTTTAAGTTGATCTAGTTGATCATACTGTGTTACAAACAGTGTACACTGCAAAAGGTAGATCTAAGTAAGATGAAATATCTTAAATCAAGGCAATATTTTATAGCTTTTTAAATTGTTTTTGAGAGCTGACTTTCTGCAGTGTTGAGGAGTGGTGGCCGTCTATAATGGCATTGTGAAAGTTTGAAGCAGTATCTGAGCTATGATTAGTGTGGTCCTCTGTGGGTCAGTCGGTAGACCACAGTGCTAGTAACAACGCTTAGGTTGTGGGTTTGATTCCTGCTGCGACCATATATACTGTATACTGAAAAATGTATCCACACACATTCTATCTCTGCAGCTCAGTCCTTTCTTCAAAGCGCACAGGGGGCTAATGACATCATTCCGCCCGGCAGTGGCAATAAACCAAGGCTGTTACCTCTGTGCTGTGCTAGCCTAGGATAAGGAGGCATTTTATCCATAGTAATCATATTTTCAGACAGCTTCATAGACAGCTCATTACTGGGACATGATTTGGGACTGTCAGCAGGCAGCTGGTCTTATTACAAGGATCATTTGCATATTTACCCCCTCCAAATATGCACACACACTCTCTTTCTCCCTATTCTCTCTTTTTACCCCCCCATCTCTCTCTCTCTCTCTCTCTCTCTCTCTCTCTCTCTCTCTCTCTCACACACACACACACACACACACACACACACACACACACACACACACACACACACACAGACACACTCACACACACACACACACACACACACACACACACAGACACACGTTTCGCTAAGTGGGTCCAGTGAGCGTCGTTTCAGCTGAGCTCTGACTAGCATTTCAATAATTAATGACCCAGTGTTTTGCAAGGATGCCCCTTTTCTAGGGATGTAAGCAAGGGACCAAAGAAATGCACTTCCAAATACCACGCATGTTTTCAATATTGTGTGCCTAGCCGTTAGAGCCTGAACTCATGACATCAAAGGTCTTGTTTTATTGTGCTAAAGATGTTCCCTCAAACCAATCATACCTAAATGGCACATTAGCTAATAGCGCACCTGTAGCGCACCTGTTTAGCTAATAGTGCACTATTGCTAATATTAGCTAATAATAATAATAATAATAATAAAATAATTGGCTAATAATTGGCTAATAATAAATAAATAAATAGCTAATATTGAGCTAATTAGCTAATAACAGCTAATTAGATAATAGCACATTAGCTAATAGCGCACACGATACATTACTGCAAAGCTGCGGTGTGTCGGAGCGACTGCTCCATTAAGATTCTGATCTGATTCAATATTGACTTGCTAAGGCCGTCAAAACAAGTTAGAACACATTGTGACTCTTTGTCAACGACGTCGTTCTTGAGAGCTCTTCCGTGTCCAACCTGCATGCATGACTGAATGATAAAGCGGTGCCAAAAACCAACTGGATGAATGCCTATCGATTTGACAGTGAAACGAGGCTGTTATGCGAATGCTAGGCAACGATTACAGCGACACAGTAAGAAAGGTAATGAGTGCACAGCCTTAAGGTGACCTCTGACCTGGACTTTGTCACACACGACTAGCTGATAGAGGACCTATTCTCTGCCAAGTAGAGTCACCTTGGCACATGATGATTGTGGTGTGTTTTTTTAGAAACAGTGGACACACACACACACACACACTCTATACACACACACGCACACACACACACACACACACACACCACACACACACACACACACACACACACCACACACACACACACACACACACACACACACACACACACACACCAACACACCACACAACTTGGCACATGATGATTGTGGTGTTTTTTTTAGAAACAGTGGACACACACACACACTCTATACACACACACACACACACACACACCAACACACCACACAACTCCAGCTGGGAGCTGCTGATTTGAGTACCCGTGCTGCAGTAAGTGAAGAGAAAGGGAGGGAGGAGAGAGGAGGGAGGAGGGAGGAGGGAGGAGGGGGAGGGGGAGGGAGGAGGGGGAGGGAGGAGGGGGGAGGGAGGAGGGGGGAGGGAGGAGGGAGGAGGGGGGAGGGAGGAGGGAGGAGGGAGGAGGGGGGAGGGAGGAGGGAGGAGGGGGGAGGGAGGAGGGGGGAGGGGGGAGGGAGGAGGGAGGAGGGGGGAGGGAGGAGGGGGGAGGGAGGAGGGAGGAGGGAGGAGGGGGGAGGGAGGAGGGGGGAGGGAGGAGGGGGGAGGGAGGAGGGAGGAGGGAGGAGGGAGGAGGGAGGAGGGGGGAGGGGGGAGGGAGCAGGGAGCAGGGAGGAGGGAGGAGGGAGGAGGGAGGAGGGAGCAGGCCTGCGTGCCCACTCTGCCCGACTGAGAGACTGCTGTTCCCAGGAAGCCCTGCTGCCCACGCCCATTAGCCCTCTGTCTGCAGTGACAATGCCCTTTTACTAGCAGCACCACAACCATGACTCAGAGACTGTGTCGCCAGGGAAACACAGGCTGTATGCAAACTGTCCGATTCTAACACAGGTCTCTATTGATCTGTCTGATTCTAACACAGGTCTCTATTGAACTAGAGACAATTTACTATTATCCCCAAGCACACCACATGTATACGGACTACCTAAATGTGAGAATTTTGATGTTGAATTCATGTCGCATGTTGAATCCTCTCGGCTGCCACACCACACACAAAAAAGGCTCCGGTGATTGAGTTCCACGTGATTTCCTCGCTCAGCTCACTCAGTAAAGCCTCTCTAATCCTAGCTATTTGAAACACTAACAAAAGTTGTTTGAAAACCATCTTTAACGTATATATCCATGTCTTCACTTCATACTAGCCCGGCGATTAGGCTGTCTGATTTGACACATTATAAATACTTAACACACACTTAGTGTCATGTACACTCCTAATCATTTACGGAGGCCGCTGGGGAGATGGGGGACCTCTCCCATGATCGGGCCTTGCAACTCTCAGTGCGTTCTCCCTTGGGCATGACTGATCAAGTGAACTGTCAACTGAGCCCTTTTGCTTGTGCCATGCAGGCATGGGTGGATAAGGGGGGACGTTATCCATCTAGCCCAGAAAATGGTGACTACATGACTTTGAAAATAGTTCCCTATACCTACAGGTTCCCTAAGGTTAGGCAGTGTGTATACACGTGATGTGCTTGTTAAGGTTAGGTAGTCTGTATACACGTGGTGTGTTTGTTAAGGTTTGGTAGTCTGTATACATGTGGTGTGCTTGTTAAGGTTAGGTAGTCTGTATACATGTGATGTGCTTGTTAAGGTTAAGTAGTCTGTATACATGTGATGTGCTTGTTAAGGTTAGGCAGTCTGTATACATGTGATGTGCTTGTTAAGGTTAGGTAGTCTGTATACATGTGATGTGCTTGTTAAGGTTAGGTAGTCTGTATACATGTGGTGTGTTTGTTAAGGTTAGGCAGTCTGTATACATGTGATGTGCTTGTTAAGGTTAGGTAGTCTGTATACATGTGATGTGCTTGTTAAGGTTAGGTAGTCTGTATACATGTGATGTGCTTGTTAAGGTTAGGTAGTCTGTATACATGTGGTGTGTTTGTTAAGGTTAGGTAGTCTGTATACATGTGATGTGCTTGTTAAGGTTAGGTAGTCTGTGTACATGTGATGTGCTTGTTAAGGGTAGGTAGTCTGTATACATGTTGTGTGCTTGTTAAGGTTAGGTAGTCTGTATACATGTGATGTGCTTGTTAAGGTTAGGTAGTCTGTATACATGTGATGTGCTTGTTAAGGTTAGGTAGTCTGTATACATGTGATGTGCTTGTTAAGGTTAGGTAGTCTGTATACATGTGATGTGCTTGTTAAGGGTAGGTAGTCTGTATACATGTGGTGTGTTTGTTAAGGTTAAGTAGTCTGTATACATGTGGTGTGCTTGTTAAGGTTAGGTAGTCTGTACACACGTGGTGTGCTTGGGGATGATAGTCAACTGTTTACAGACTACTCACAGGCTGTGTTCTTTCAATCTGTTATGGCAATGAACTTGTACTTGACACATTTTCTAGTCTTTCAACATGAGAAATCCCAGAGTGTGTCTTTAATGCGTGTGGGCTTTAACATCGTTTGAACATCAACGAGTTGGCAAGGTGTTTCCAGCAGGATCGGACCTGAAATGTTATAGACTTGTGGTCTACGTACAACACATGTACGCGGATAGTACAAACAGAAGGAAATACACTGTGGCCGTTGAGCTCTCGATCTCATAGTTACCATAGCGATAGCTGGGCGTTTATGGGGAGGAAATCACGTGACTTATTGCCATGACTCATTGTCAGTGAAAGGTTAGTTATCACTGTGGTGGTCACAGGGTTACCTTTCCAAATAGAGCACTCGGTCGTGGAATGATCTGGAACATTTTAGACTCTCCTTGTCAGAGCAAAAGATGAAAACTAAATCAACACAGTTTCTATGAGAAACAGTTATTATGATTTGGTAAGTCTACTAATCCACCAACGAAAAGGACACCTGGAGCTTCAATGGCTATCAGGTCCTATTCTGAAAGGCGCTGCTATGCAAAGCCAAACAATGTCACAAGCTCTCAGTCATGGGGGATGCCATCCCTGTCGCTTTGTGATGATGTGCAGTGTGGGGATTTGGAAAACTTTTGTCCAGTGTCCAAATGTATCACCAGAGCTGCCAAGTCTCACGCAATCGCCGTGAGACTCACGCATTTCAACCAGTTCTCACGCTCTCACGCCACACCTCTATTTCTCACGGCGAGAAATAACAATTGTTTTACGGGACTTTTATTTTTTAAATTCCTTGAAAGAAAGCTACCGGACATGAGTTTCGTGGCATCTTTCTGCACGCGCGTCAACTTGAGTCTGCAATCGAAGCGGCAGGCGAGCGCTGATGGAAGAACCTGTGTTCACGCGAGCTACAAGAACGTAGCAAGCAGTGTTGCCAGATTGGGCTATTTTTGGTCACATTGGACGGGTGGATTCGGCAGCTTTTAGACCGGTTGGGCTGGACATTGTAAATTCCGTCTGGCAACCGTGGTAGCAAAATATGTGCATACATTACAACATCGTATCTGGTAGCCTACTGGACTGGGTTGCACCAATTTGGCGTAAGTCATTACTAAATGCAGGCATTTAGTAGTTACTAAACCCCTAGTTGTTACTAGCTAATTTCAAACTAGTTGTTTACTAATTTCGGTTGCACCACGCCAATCTTTTGCCAATCTTAGCTAGTAAAAACTCAGTTTTGGTAACTGTTTTTTGTTTCTCTACTGTAACATAACTAGGTACATTATTAATAATAATAATAATAATAATAATGAATAATAATTACAATTTACAATACAAATACAATTTGGGGTCCCTCCCAAAAAAATGTGGATAAAAGATCAACCACCAAGCCCTCATTCTGACCCAGGAAAAACCCTGGTATGTACTGTATAACATGATAGCCATCTATGAGAAATGCACTGTATATAAGATGATGATCAAGGGTCTTTCTGCTGCTGACCAAGGGGATGAGTCCTGTTGATGGGGCCCATTTTTCTTTTAGAGTCTGTAGGCTACTGTATTTGTTTATTAAGATTTCATAAATATGATATATTGTCTGAATTTTTTTCTTGTTTTATAAAATGTTAATTATTTTCATTTCTTGTGCTGGTTTATTGTGAACAACATGTACAATTGCAGGAAACTAGCACAAATAATTGGGTGGGAGAGAGGGGCCGCCGCTGCCAAAACGCGCACAGTTTTGGGTCGCTCCACCGCCAAAAAAATCTCACTCCAAACTTTTGGTGAAACTTGGCAGCCCTGATCCTGCACCTTACCTGTTCTACACCTGTGAAGCACTTTGGTTCAGCTGCTGCTGTATGTAAACGTGCTATACAAATAAAGCTGACTTGACTTGACTTGATTGCAAATGAGGTTTAGGTTGGGGATGATCGGGGCGGCTGTGGCGCAGGAGGCAGAGCCAGTGCCAAAGATAACAAATATTAGAATTACTCTGCCGCCATTGGTGTGTGAATGTGTGTGTGAATGGGTGAATGAGAGGCCGTTGTAAAGCGCTTTGGAGCAGCTTTGGAGCAGCAAAAAAGTCAATTTACCATTTACTATTAGAATGTGCATGACTCAGGCAAGACTAGGTTTGTGTTGCACTGAACAGCCGCCACCACATAACTTGACTGAGTTTGTTTACCGTGATTGATACTGAAATGTTAAATTGGTGTCACAAAGTGGTGCCACAGGTCGGACCGCCTACGTTCCCCCTTGACCTTGACCCACCACAAGGACATTTACAACTCTGTGTCTGAGGTCAAACTAGCCATTTTAAATCACTCCCTACTTACAGGTATTTTTCCAGCGGCATTTAAAACTGCCCTGGTTAGACCCACCCTGAAGAAAAGTAACCTACCCTGAAGAAAAATGCACTAACCCTAACCCTCTGATTGGAAGGGAATGGAATGATGAATGAGACACAGATGAAAGGACACACGTGGACGTAACAGATACTGTGAAAGAACAAGGAACAAGGAAAACAGCAGGGGTATTTCCCTTGTTTCTCCCTTGCCCCTTTCTTCAGTTCCAGTGTAAGATGATGTTGTTGATGTGGTTGATGTGGGTACGGCGCATGTGATGTGCACCTGGGTCGGGGCGTATCTGTAGAGCATTTGACATATGGGAAGGTTCCAGGTTCAGGGTCACAGCAGCTGACCCTTACAGAGGAGTGAGTAAGGCCTTTAGGCTCTCATGAGATATTTTTTATTTATTTAATTTCTTTATGAGTGCAGCAGAAAACTCTCTTTTTTTTTTTTTTTTTTAATGACAGATATAGTACAGATTATGACAGGAAGGATGGGTGAGAGAGAGAGAAGGGATGACATGCAGGATATGTCCGTGGCTGGAATCGAGCCGGTAACCCTGCGGTACATGGTCAGCGCTTAATCCACTACGCCACCTAAGCGCCCCCAGGCTCTCATGAGATATAGACAATCTGACTAGCACATGAACAGAAACTGTTCAAGTGGCGTGATGTTTTTGACCTGGTGGCCCTGTACCGCTGTCCAGAAGGGAGTAATTCAAACAAGCTGTGAGCTGGATGTGAGGGGTCAGCCACAATCTTGCGTACTCTCTTTCTCCAATGATCTGGAGCTATGGAGGTCTGTGATGGGAGGCAGGAGGCGGCCGATGATCCGCTCAGCTGTCGTTTGTTGCATTCTGTGAAGTTTGTAAATAAACTGCTATCTCGGCTAAGCTCACTGTTTCCCATCAATGCACTCCACCGCCATGGCCTCTGTGCACGCTCAGCACACAAGACTCCACTACTGAAAAAAAGACATGTTGAAGCTTGTTTAAGGTTTGCCAAACAACATTTGGACAAGCCAGTGAACTACTTGGGAGCATGTACTCTGGTCAGATGAGACCAAAATTAATCTGGTTCCTCGTACCCCCACCGCATGACATCTGGGTTGAACTGTGTATAATCTACAATGTACTTTTCCCCCCCTATTATAGGGGATTCTGAAGCTGCGTCTTCAGACTTGTGCTGAACCGACACTTTGACTCTGTCTGTCCTTGGTTTTGGTTTTGTCTCTTGCTTGCAAACAATAAAATGATCAGACTTTATTTCTTGAACTTCATCTCTAAAGGGCTAATATTGCAGAGTGGTTTACCCTAGAATATCTACCACACCGGCCCAACCAGAAAGGGAAGCTCTGTGTCAGAGTCAACCGTACTCACTGATGCTCTCCTAAATACAACATGAGCAAACAATGCACCATGAGGAAGGAAAGTGAGGGAGGAGGAAGTGTTCTGCATCGATGCCTGATTTCTACCGTAGTGTGATTCTATTCTAACAATATTATTATGGCGTACGCTGGTGAATGCACACCAGACAAGCCTCCTCCCAGGCTATTGTTGTAGTTTTATATCATTTTATACAGAGAAATTGAATTGAAGTCTCTCTACAGTTTGGCGAATCTAGCACTCAAGGAACGCCCATTTCCTTCCTGTAAGGGATGGGCCAAGATCTGTGGCGCAGTGAATAATTCAGACTATGGACAGGGCCCATAACTTGTGCCATCACAATGTGATATAATATGATTGGTTCTCAAGAATAGTGACCTCATGACCAAGGACAGTTCTATAAATATGAGTGCCGCCCAACGTTGGCGGCTTTTTGCTTTTTGTCTGCTCTTTTCTCTCTGCGCTCATGTGACTTTGCTTAATAAAAGGCCTCCTTGGAGACAATTGATTTTAAGCTCTTTGTGCTTTATAAGGTTTACTCAATCTAGTAAGAATCAATTAAATCCACGACACTATCAAACTTCCTCTATCTTTGTTTTGGTCTTGGTTCGTCAACCACATGCATAAAACACTCTATAGTTGGTCACGACGGAGCATGAAACTGCATGGAACATAATGCAAAACTGGGCTGACCTGGTTGTTATTGCAAAATAAATCAAATGATCCTAGTGAGGTAGAAGGTTCAGTGGGGATTCTAAATGCTGCTTGCAGCTGAGGCTATTTTATCCAGACTGGCAGAGCTCATAAGAACAATGAGTGAACAGTTTTCTCAGAAGCCTGATTGCTTTATTGATTTCCTGTGCTTTTTTGGCAAGCTTAATCCATATCCATTAACCCACATCCGAGCACGCACCCACCTCACCCACACACGCGCACGCACACACACACACACACACACACACACACACACACACACACACACACACACACACACACACACACACACACACACACATATATACACACACACACACTGCACAGTCCCAGAGGATAAGCTGTGTATCAATGAATAATTGAGAATGCTCCAAATGTTGGGAGACCAGATAGAAGCCCCAAATATTCTTGAATACTGAACAGGTGCATCTCAAAAAGAATGTATATTATGGAAAAATTCATTATTATTATAAAATTGTATTATTTTTTTTCCGTAATTTAATTCAAAAAGTGACACATGAAGTAAAATATTTCAAGCCTATTCTGTTTTAATTTGATTACGACTTGCAGCCCATGAAAATCAAAAATCCAGTATCTCAAAATATTAGAATATTACATAAGACCAATAAAAAAAAGGATTGCTGTCATTCAGTTATGTGTCATGTTTGATGACAAACATAAACTAAATATCATGTCTTTCTTTACTCCGTCTTTTCCAGCTTACTCTGACAAGATCAAAGAGATGTCCATGTTGTCTCTGATCTGTTCCTGCTTCTACTCCCAACCACATCCCAACAGCCTCTACCAATATGGAGGTCAGTGATGTGAGATCTATCTATCTATCTATCTATCTATCTATCTATCTATCTATCTATCTATCTATCTATCTATCTATCAGTCTGTCTGTCTCCCTTCTCTCTCTCTCTCTCTCTCTCTCTCTCTCTCTCTCTCTCTCTCTCTCTCTCTCTCTCTTCAGAGCTGTTGTTTATCATAGCATTGGAGTTCAATTAGGGGACATCATTCGCTGCTAACTGCATTTTCTTTTGTAACATGGCAAATCCAATGAAGATGAGACAATGTTTGTAACTTTGCATGGATTTCATACTTTTCAAGGACACAATGCAGAACTCTAAATGTCATCACATACACTGTAGCACGGTAACTGTAGCAAATGGATTCAACTGTAAGAACTGTAAAACTGTAGCACTACACAGTAATTCAATTGTAACACCATACAAGCAAATGTGACAGGGTCTGGTGAAAAAGTCCCGGCAAGTACGGCAAGGTATTTTTTAAAATTATTATTAAAGTGCACATTGATGTGCCATACATTGAAATCTGTTGAAGATATGCTTATTTGAATGTTGGTACACCTCAAACCAAATACAGGAGAAACTCACTCTGAATCAAAACACATGCTTTAGCTACCTAGCAGCTAAAAAAGAACATCACTATGAACTGCATGTTTAGCACATCACAACATGCTGACAGAACATCAACATGATAAAAACACATAACTACACATAATTTGATAATCACACAGTCCTTGCTTTTGAACACATCCGAAAACACAAGTTTGTTTACAAGCCATGTATCACTTATCCAGTAGTCACGAAGCAGGATAGCAGATGACACAGTGAATCCAATTCCCAAATTATGAGTATTTAATGATCCTAAAACTGTTGTTTGTTATATTGAGTGGGCTCTTCAATACTTAAACATTCGTAATATGAAAAAAAAACGATATATTTTTTATTTTTGAAATAAACTTTTGGGTCATTTGTGCGACTTGAGAATTGCCGACATGCAGACCTTTCCACCAGACCGTGTTACAGATGGCCAAAACCCACTGTTCTCCTCCTCAGACATGGAGGTGAAGTCCGTGAACAAGCGGGCGTCTGGACAGTCTTTTGAGGTCGTCCTGAAGGCCCCAGCTGACCTCTCACCCGACAAGGCCCAGACCCTGGCCCTGGCCTCTCCCCCCAAGAAGGACCCCTCCCTGGAGGACCTCCAGAACAGGCTGGAGGCTGCTGAAGACAGAAGGAAGGTAAAAGTGAGATGCATGTGGATCAGGACTTGCAATAACGCCTTCAATATGGAGAGATGAGTTGTCATCCGCTTAAAATCTTGTTCAACTCAATACCTACAGTATATCTCACTTCTCACTCTCTTTCTACATCCCTCTGTCCCTTTGTCGGGCTCTTCCCAATTTGTCTTGTCACCCATCCGTATTTCTTTTTTTTCACAACTTTGTTTATTGAAGTTTTCATGACAGTATGAAATCAGCAGTAGGTCAAATTGTACATATATATTATTGCACATACCTACATATATATAGTCCAAATAGAAGTCTATTAAACGTAGACTACAGTAAATAAATCATACACACACAGAAATAAAAATAATTTAAAATAATAATAGCTAGGACACATGGCCAATTGAAAACACATTGATTGTATAATTAGGACAAGGATTATACAGGAGAAATAAAGAAATAAAAAAGATAAGAAACAAACATTGGGTTACACTTCACCACACATGTAGATAGATTATCCCAACCAGATGATACTAGGATAAAGGTGATTATTATTGCTTATGGGGTGTCTATTGAACACTGTTCCCCAACATAGGTAAAGAAACGACCCCATGTTTACCCATCCGTATCTCTCTCTCTCTCTCTCTCTCTCTCTCTCTCTCGTAGTCCCAGGAGGCCTCTGTGCTGAGGCAGCTGGCAGAGAAGCGGGTGCACGAGCGCGAGGTGCTCCACAAGGCCCTGGAGGAGAACGACAACTTCAGCAGGATGGCCGAGGAGAAGCTCAACCACAAGATGGAGGTGAACAAGGAGAACCGCGAGGCCCACTTGGACGCGTTGAAGCAGCGGCTCCGCAACAAGGCAAGTGCCTCTCAGCGACGGCCTGCTGTTCCACAACAACCTGTTCGACGCAAATGTTAGAGTATATACAGTGTATTATTTTCCTAAGAACCTGTCTTGCTTCCTTTGCAAATGCAATCAGAGGTATTGAATGGAGAAGCAGGTGCACAATAGGGACTAGATCTCTAATATGATCCTCGGTCGATTGCCTTCACTCATGTACCAGTGTGATCGAGTAAAACGTCTTTATTGAATCATATTGCAATATGGAGAGACAATAGTTCAACCAACAGACACTGTCTGTGGGATGAGATTTCTCTGCCAGACACATCAATTCATAGCCGTACACAAACAACCAGGCTTAACGATAAGAAAGTAACTGTCCAGGGTCGACTCGTTCAAAAAGCGGGGGGGCATACTCACACAAAGGTCTTGTGTTCAGTTAGTCAGATCATTCCAGTGAATAAGGTATATGATAAGAGGCAATTAAAACTTGTGAGGTAAGTAATTGTGAGGTAGTATATAATGACTAATAATGGCAGCAATAACGTGAAAGTAAAAGTGTTTATAAATGAATACGGTAATAGGAAATGATTCCTATTTCTTTCAAAGTTACTTAATAATAATAAGTATACACGTCAAAAAAAGAGGAAATAATGGTGAACTGTCAACTGTCATCTGTCAATAACGTGTAACCATTTATTGTACTACCCTTTTTCCAACTGTCATTTGACCTTGTGTGGGAAATATTTGAATGTTGTCCCACTCCAAATATAAAAACAGGAGAGATCTCAAACTCAGTGTTAAACCTAATATTCAGATCAATTCTTCAGATGCAAAAACCAAGGAAACGCTGTGCTTTAGTAGAAGTTAGAGTTTATTGCACACTTCACAGAATGCAACAAACAGTGAGCTGCGCTTGGAACACAACAAGTGGGTCCCCAAAGTACCTTCTTTCCACCTTTATATAGGGTTCTAGTAGATATAGTGATCTATTTTTGAAAACAAATATCGTCACCCTCTTTATTCAGTAGATGGACATCCTCCAAACTTCCCCCACCCACGCCTGGCGCAGGCAGTGGGAACGGTGACAGCACCACCATCTTTATGATACTCAAGAGGGAACACTCTGAAATGATGCCAGGCCAACCGGGGGACAAGTCACCCATTTCCCCCGCAAACTTAAATGATTAGGTGTACATGACAATGAGTATGTGTAAATTAAATCTTATTTGTTGGATCACTGTAAAATCAGACAGACAAATTGCGCAGAGCTACTCCATCCCTTTCAGTTCCTCTATGAGATCATACTGTTAGGATATATATTTTCCAAAGGTCCTATTGTTCATTCTCTAGCAGTTACATATCTTATCAGTTTTCCTGTTTTAATATGCACATTATCAGTATTGTATCCTAAGAACACATACGACCAACTGTAAGCTACTGTCTGGGAACTAGTCTGATGGCCATGAATCCAGATGCTGTAAGAACGATAAGAAACTCTCACGCTCCCACGTCTAACACAAGACAACACTCAATTCATACTTTTAGAACATTCTAATCAAAGGCCGTCAATCAAAAGGACAGATTCTAACAATAGGTACTTTTCACATGCCCCCCCCCCCCCACCCGACCTTAAAGAGTCACACAGCCAGCCCGTAATATGAATTAGATTAGGCAACCTGATATATCAAAACATGGTACATATGCATCATTGAAGATGTATTGGGGGTAAATATGACAGGTCATGCATGCCTTCAGACTACCATA
This sequence comes from Nansenia antarctica, assembly GCF_963989245.1. NCBI lineage: Eukaryota > Metazoa > Chordata > Actinopteri > Argentiniformes > Microstomatidae > Nansenia > Nansenia antarctica. The sequence goes on along the minus strand of NC_137685.1, from coordinate 11,797,099 downwards.
GTAAATGCTTTAGTATATACAGTATATATGATTATGTATGGCATACTGTATATGTGGTTATGTCGAATATACTGGTATTATGCATACTTGAGTAAAATAGCGTTCTGACGATGATCAAAAGGCTTTTCAAATTCCCACACTTGTCACAGGAAACGTTATAACTAAATTGCAAACATTTTCATTGTTATGCCACAGGAAATCCACGCTGCTGAGGTCCGCAGAAACAAGGAGCTTCAAGCTGACCTCTCCGGTTGAAGAGAGTTTCTACAATTTTGTCAAGAGATTCTCATCTGATGAGTTCTGGTCTCTACGTCAGAAAGCTTGTGCATTGTTCAGTATACACTGGTCTCATTGTTCTGTACACAATCTGATAATTCTCCATTAGTTTATTTACAACTTGTTTTTTTAATACATTACATAGACATTTTGAAATGAGACTGATATTCTGATATTGCGGACAGGTACAGATAAAGTAAAGTCAGATTATGGGCCAGATACAAAAAGCATTTGCACCTGTATTAAGATTGTAACTGATTGGTAGAGTGGAACAAAGGAACAAAAGAGAAAATGCATAAAAAATGAAATTGTCTTTATTCTTTTACGTTAAACAAGTTATTGTATTGTCTTAGTTCTATTACCTTTTCGGTGCAATCATTCCACATTTGTGTAAATTCTTTGCAAATCTTGCCCTATGTGTATGTATGACTTTATAACTGTCCAAAATGGCGTCAAACCGTTACAGCACATACTGTTGCAGCAAAAGCTACTAAAAGACTGCATTGAGGAATTCCCCTCATTGATGGTCAAATCCTTGAAGAACAAAGGAAGTAGTAAAAACAAAACAAAATTGTTAAAAGTTTCATTCTTATAGGAAGTTGCATTCATGCTGCAGGTGGATCTATTCCACATATTCTCAAACTGTTTTTTTTATCATTGAGAAAATTGCTTAGATTTTCACACTATTCACCTCTCTAATGCATAAGGGATACTGGAAGCATCTCTGGATCCCAGTGTTGCTCTTATCCTGAGTCTGAATCCAAAGTTATTCCACACAGTCTGTAGGCAAACATCTTAACACAGTCTATAGGCAAACATCTTAACACAGTCTATAGGTTAACATCTTAACTGGACGATTCACCATCACAGAAGTCACACCCATTGTAAGTTTGCGTAGCAGTCTTTATTCAAGCATGTCAAACAAATGAGTTTATGAAAATGAAGCACAGCCACATTTAGGCTTCGGTTCAAAAGTGAACTTTGCCATAGGTGAGTAAGGTTATTGTACATTGGTAAACTGCTATAGCATTGGTTCAGTGTCTAAGGTAACATTTCCTAGCCTACTGAAATTCCCTGCATTGTTTTTTTAGGGACAGTCACTCACTACAGTGCATAATACTATCGCTGTAGGGAATTATATTAAGCCACAAGATAACTTCAGCAGGTGTCTGCTGTTTATCCTTTTGTAGTGGACATGTAAGATAAGAATCAAATGCTGACATTTAGCACTGAATGTATTGCCAGACACAGTGGCCCTGATAGCAACTAATACTGTAGGTTATATTGCCAGTATATTGCCAGTATTCCTGCCCAGGGTAATTCTGCTGAGCTTCAACAGGGGGTATTGCTAGGACAGAATCACATCATGCTGGTGCTTAACTTGGTTGGCTGTTGCAATGCCTTAAGTAACCTGAACATCGTGCCAACTACTGGTTTGTCTCTGTGTGTAAGATAGGTCCTGTCCTGCCACACACACACACACACACACACACACACACACACACACACACACGGTTGTGTACTTATAGTTGACGTCTAGTAAATTAAACCAAACTTCAGTGACATACAGTGTGGTGCACAGGCCTACTGCACATATTTAACAGTATCACACCTTCAATACAATGTCTGATCTGACTGTTATTGGTCTAGGTCAGGATAAATAGCATAATAATACAATTAGTGATACCAATTATCTTGTCTTTCACATGTCAAACACCTTACCATTATGTGATCAAATCAAATGTGGTAATATGTCAATTGGAGCATGAAAGACTCCCACTCGAGCTTTCATAAATATGTCTTTAAGCTTCCATAACCTGGACAGTACAGTAATAAATGCTTCTTAACTTGAATGAATCATGAAACTATTCGTTGTATTAAATTGTTCATTGTTCATTGACTGTTTTGGTAGATCATTCATGTATGATCAAATGATCTGTGTAGATTAGAAGGTGTACAGTAATAAAAGTCCTATGACTTGTGGTACAGTATTGGTTCTTCCTGCACAGCGAGACGCTGACGACAGTACGACAGTAAGTAAGCTTAGAATGAGAAGGTTCTATCTCCGTTTAGAATGATAAGGTTCTATCTCCGTTTAGAATGAGAAGGTTCTATCTCCGTTTAGAATGATAAGGTTCTATCTCCGTTTAGAATGAGAAGGTTCTATCTCCGTTTAGAATGAGAAGGTTCTATCTCCGTTTAGAATGATAAGGTTCTATCTCCGTTTAGAATGATAAGGTTCTATCTCCGTTTAGAATGATAAGGTTCTATCTCCGTTTAGAATGAGAAGGTTCTATCTCCGTTTAGAATGATAAGGATCTCCGTTTAGAATGATAAGGTTCTATCTCCGTTTAGAATGATAAGGTTCTATCTCCGTTTAGAATGAGAAGGTTCTATCTCCGTTTAGAATGAGAAGGTTCTATCTCCGTTTAGAATGATAAGGTTCTATCTCCGTTTAGAATGAGAAGGTTCTATCTCCGTTTAGGGCAGTTCAGAGATATTGAGCGTCAAAGTGTTTACATTCCATTATGTACATTACATTATCAATTATTCCATAATTTTATTAATTAATTACTAACAAAACAAACAAAAAACATTTAAAAAATAACACCAGGCATTAATAAACACCTAATGGATCAGATTATGTAAAAAAAACTCAATTTTGACAACAATGGAGATAGAACCTTATAATTCTAACGTCACGAGAATGCAGAAACGAAACTAACGGAAGGAGGAGGAAACGTTCGCTGCTCAGCGATGGGGAGAGTTCACTCAACATTTCGATAACATTATTGAATGTGCTAAATATGGTCTAGACATTATCGGATATGAGGCTATCACCATCTCTTGTTCGGTAAGTTCAATCAATGTTACTATTTTTTCGCAATTTACAATATATAAAAACGGACTATGCGGAAACGTGTTAAACGTTGCACATACAATAATGGTGACAATTGGTGACGTTAGAATTATAAGGTTCTATCTCCATTTTTGTCAAAATTGAGTTTTTTTTTTTACATAATCTGATCCATTAGGTGTTTATTAATGCCTGTGTGGTGTTCTTTTTAAAATGTTGACATTTTTGAGTTAATAATTCATAAAATACAAAGGTTCCATCTCACAAAACATAATGGAATGTAAAAACTTTGACGCTCAATATCTCTGAACTGCCCTAAACGGAGATAGAACCTTATCATTCTAAACGGAGATAGAACCTTCTCATTCCAAACGGAGATAGAACCTTCTCATTCTAAACGGAGATAGAACCTTCTCATTCTAAACGGAGATAGAACCTTATCGTTCTAAGCTCACGAATTGTATTAAACCTGTTGGCATGTAATCTCATGTTCTATACTGGTAGGCTATGTTTTAAATAGTACGATCATTAATTGGTACTTACGTTTATTCGTCTCAAATAGAGTGAACAATAAAAACCTATATTTATATATATAAGTTATTTATAGACATGGTGGACAACAACTCATGAAAGATGAGTCAATTTCGGTATAAGAGAATAGTGACCACATTAAATGGTCAGGCTGGGACATTTTTGGAGCCAATAGCCATTGATTCTTGAATAATAAAACTTTGTGTCACAACTCACAATCTTAGTTCAAAGTTCAATTCACCCCATCACAACTCGAAATATACATTTGTTTTACTCCTCTGTTCGTTGCCTAATTGTAAACAAGAACTGTATAGCTTCAAAACATGGTTAAAGTGATCACTTTGATCAGTCCTTTCATCTATAGTTTTGCTATTCATTTGAGAGTGGTTACATTTCTCCAGGTGCATCCCTCAGCTGTTCACCAAGAAGTGGCAAGTGGCAAACACTTGTGTGAATCCCTCATTGCCCCTATATGTATGTGTGTGTGTGTATATATATATATATATATATATATATATATATATATATATATATATATATATATGTGTGTGTGTGCCTCATGTGTGCCTCAACGCATGTTCATCTCTTTGGTTTACTGATTGAAATATAGTTGAAAAGTACTTAACAAAGTGATATTCTTTATCTTTTCTAGTCTCAACAAGTCATTGAAGGCCATGGCCAGGGACATGGAGATCGTCTTTGAATGATAAGCACATCCTTGACACTTTGCATGCGTTCCGTTATGTGAATCCCATCGTTATAGGTCTAGCAATGTCAGCAAAAGGGATAATTAGGTCCAAACTGACTGATCTCTTACAGACATGTCACTTTAAAGTTGTATGTTCTTTGTGCTCTGTCAAAGAGAACGAAATTACGTACACACCTAAACCAGTCAACCACCAATGCAGTAGGGATTTTCTACTGGCTAAAGTCAAGGGGGCTAGCAAATGGAGACCTATTTCTCGTCGCCCCTTATTTCCAAATCCTGCACAATACCAAGTGTGCTGGTTCTTTGCGGAGGGCTCTGGCTGTACGAAGCACAGGAATCGATGCACTTTTGCCAGAAGCCCCGAAGAAGCCACGGTGTGGGACTTTGAAAAAAGTGTGAGTGTAGATCACAGCACTTTCATCAGCCTGATAACAGAGAGGGAGAGAGTTGTCGCCCAAAAGCAAAACATAGCTGAAAAGATATGCACTGAGTTTTCAGGGGAATTTCAAGAACTCTGTAAACACTGCTTCCTTAGCAGTCCACATCAAATTACAGTCAAAAGGTGGAACAACACTTGCTCAGCAGATGCAGTGCATGTCTGGGACCCAGTATTGGTCCATCACTTGTCAGAAAGTCAGGGGAAGGAAGTCTACAACCAGATACGACCTCTTCCTGCAAACTGCGGTTTCCAGTACTGCAGCCATGTCATGCACGGTATGCCCTGCTGGCATGGCCCCACACAATGCCAGTTGGCCCACAGTGAGGTTGAGATGGCTGTGTGGAGGGCAGAGACCGGCGGTGTATCGATTCGCCAGGATGTCCTACTGCTAAGTCAGGAGAGGCAAAAGTGTAGTCAGGGTGTAGTACCTGCCCCCGGCCTGCAGGCGGCCATCTACTGCAAGACCTGCCTCTTAGTACTCTCCTCTGCTGAGAGCTTTGTCAAGCACTGCGCCTCCTTGGGGCACGCTCAGATGATCTCTGGGGACACAACCACAGACTGGAAGCGTCGTCCCCCGCCCCACGGCCGTAAGGCAGAGTTTTGGCCGTGTGAGAGGTAAACATGTTTTTTGTACACACCTATATCACCTGCGACACTTTAAATGAATGTGCAATAACACTATGTGCAATATGACAACCCTAGGGTACATAAGGTTCAGAGAATAGGAAATGTTAGAATAGGTATAGCATAGCATAGAGTACAGCACAGTGTTTTATTTGTATAGTATAGTATAGTGGATAGTGTACATAGCCTTTATTTATGTAAACCAGCTCCTTTCCCTTCTTGTTTTTTTTAGTTTTTTTCTTTCCTAGCACCAGGGGAGCCCCCCCCCTCCCAAATTTCGTTGTTTGGTACCTGTACTATATCAATGACAATAAAGACCATTCATTCATTCATTCATTCATTCATTCATTCATATAAGCATCTGTAACGCTACAACACAACAAACCTCAATTCAATCAATTACAGATGGAGGATTTGCAAGACATGATTGACACAATGCATATGAATGAATGAATGAATGAAAACCTTTATTGTCCCCAATGGGGAAATTTTGTTGTCAAACAGCTTAGTTAGGGCAGACAGAAAACATTCAATAAATAAATAAATAAAACAGTGCAGGCTCAATAAGTAAAAAGTGCAAGTAAAGTGCTCAAGTGCATGTATAGTCCAAGTAGCAGTCTTAGCTCCAGGTCTCCCCCACCCTGCAGGGCCTGGTTGTAGAGTCGGAGTGCAGCTGGAATAAAGGACTGTCCAAATCTTTTTGTACTTTGACGGGGGAGAACAAATCTGTGGCTGAACTTGCTCCTCATCCCATATGTGGGTTCATGTCCTCAACAAAACAATGTGACAGTGTAAAATTCAACCAATATTAAATGTGCATGCTTTCTTCCTGAGTTACAGTGGGGTGCAAAAATGTGGGCACCCCTAGTCAAAATGCCTTTTACAATTAATATCTAAGTGAAAAGAAGCAAACCTAACCTCTAAATGGTACAAAGTTAAACGTGACACATTTCATCACATTTTAAAGCAAGATACATTTTTATTTTTGACTTTTCACAGTTTCAAAATAATAAAACAAGGAAAAAGGCCTTGTTTTATTACTTAAAGCTAGTACTTTGTAACTCCTCCTCGGGCAACTATAACAGCTTGAAAATGCTCCCGAACCGTTCCCAAACTTTTGCACAGGGCCCTTTTCCGTTTTTATCACTTAAAAAAAGAAAAAAGAAACCTTGCATTAAAATGTGCAGAAAGGCGTCATGTTTCACTTCGTAGCATTTAGTGTTCAGGTTTGCTTTCAATCACTTGGAGATTAATTGTAACAGACACCAGGGGTGACCAAATATGTGCACTCCACTGTATCCTAGAGACCTGCCATTGATTGAATTGGGGCCTTAACAACACATGGCTTGTGCTGCCATTTCCTCATAGGCCTGACACCTGTGAATATGGCACTAACTGTGTGAACGCTCACTCTGTGGAGGAGCTGGAGGAATGGCTGATGCGAGCACAAGAAGACAAGGAGATAAGGCAGAGTATCCAGGCTCAAGGCCTCATGTCTTACAACGAGCGGCTCCTGGGGGAGTACAGACACAGCAGCAATGAAGTGCACATTGTAAGTCATCATACATTAGAGGAGTATCTTTATATATATTTTTACACACATTTTGATATCCGTCAGATCCACATTAGAAAAATGTTGAAAAACAACATTGCCCCTGTATATTGCATGAGAGGCAATCAATTTATACTACGTCTGGTTTTCAGCAGTACAGACTGGACATAATCCGACTATTGGTGCCATTAGTGTTGTTCCAATATGTTGTTTATTTTGTATTTCATATATTATTACAGATGCGTAAGTTATACCATCAGTGTAAGGTCTAAAGCAAGGACATACACTGTGTGATAATTGAAAGAGCCAAGATGTTATATGTTGTTATATTTAGGATTTTAATAGAGTTGGGACAGTGTATAAATCATTTATGATACTCTCTCCTCCCATGTACAGAGTAAGGTGCTTCTATTCATTCTACTGCATTTGTCCGACATGTTTTATTTTCAAATGTTCCACAAACATTATGATTTCATTTGACAGATGTCAGAGCAAGTTGATGATGTGAGTGTCACTTGTGATGAGGACTTCGATGTGGCATGTGTCCAGACTGATGCAGAATTCAAATGGAATTTCCAAATCAAAACAGAGGTAATAGAGCAAAGTTATAATGTTATTTTATAACATCAAGTGTTGCTGAATACATTTCTGTTTCTTTTCCCATCTAAAGTCTATCATTACCCATTTAGTCTCAAGGCCAGGGGTTTTTTCCCACAACTTTGTTTTTTTACTTTGTCCTTCATCACTATCTCTGGACTCAGTGAAACAGACTAAACATTCATGCAGGGTTGTCAGGTCTGGCTAAAATATCCAGCCCTATGGCCACTCAAAACCAACCCATAAAGCCTGAAAACTAGAAAGAGAGACACATTCTACAGTAGTGTCTTACAATGATAATCTAAATACAACCGGTAAAATGTTTTTACCTTGTTCTCTGCATTTGTCCCATTTGTTCACCACACTAAATTATTTAATCTGAACTATTGAAGTTATTGATAGTGAATAGTTAAGATTGTTATTAAAATGGTGTCACAAGGGTTAAGATAATCGTGTTGTCAACTGGAGTATACAAATTGAAAAGCCTTTTCCAAAATAATTCAGGTACTGGGTGAACGAGGCAAAAAAGGTCTTGAGGGAGACGTTTGTAGCTAATGCTGTTGGTTTATTATTCTCAATTGTGAGCTTCCAGTGCTCTTTCAACACACACAACACCCTCCGACTCCCCCTCCCTCCCTGCTCCCCCTCCCTCCCCCCCGTTCAACACACACAACACCCTCCGACTCCCCCTCCCTCCCCGCTCATTCAGCCACAACCGGCCTCACTGCCTCATAATCAGCAACAGCAGGTCACAGTGAAAAAGAGAAATGCAACATAGTTTTCGAAGTCGATCAATTTGGTGTGAAAACCGCAGACATGCGGTTTCAACTTTATTGTCATTGCAGAGTACACGTTCCAGACAACGAAATGCAGTTTAGCATCTAACCAGAAGTGCAGATAGTGGTATAAAACATGACAATGATAGTGATAGGTACAGGTAGTATGGCTTATAGCTGTGTTTTTAACTTTGACAAAGCTATTACAATTGTGCAAGAAAATGATATTGATCAAATTCTCTGTTTTTTGTGTCTGCACAGAGAAGTCTGGCACATGTTGCATTATTGAAACAGGAACCTGGAGCCTCTTTCTCCCTGGGTGAAAACAGTCCTGAGCCCTGCACCTACTCTACAGGTGAACACTTCTGTAGCACAGACATGACCTACGACATCACAGTCTCATTCAAGTCCCCCAATCCAGGCCTCTACGAACAGTGGCTGGTGTTTGACTTTGACATGAGACCAGTGCTCCTACAGAAACTCAAGGTTAAAGTAGGAAATCAGTCAGACCTTCAGCTAGTGGAGCCACCAGAGAGCGACAGACATCCCTCTCAGAATCTGGAACGTTGGAATCGTGGGAACAGGTTCATCATCCCATGTTTGGACAAAACCGAAGTACATGAAGAGCTACTACAGGAGTACAAGCCTCCTCAGATTAGCTTGCGGTATAAACCACTTGATGACAGCAGTGCACCCATGAATCACCAGAACTACAAGGAGAGAATGCACGGTTTCCTCTACAGAGAGGAGATGGCAGAAGATCAGGTGGTTTCAAGGTAATTAAAGTAACTTAAAAAATGTTATATTAAAGTGTGTGTGTCCAAACCAGGGTGCTATATTTATGTATGCTGGTGCACTCCTCCAAAATACATTTCATTATCCTACTTGAGTATGGCCTCGTTGTGGAAGTCTATTACTTATGAAAATGTATGCTAGCTATGGTTAGGGTTAGGGTTAGGGTTACGGCCGAGAGCTGCGGTGTCCATAGCAACGCAGTGGGCGACGTGCACATCATGCGGAAGTGGGCGTGGTTTTGTCCAAACTCCATTGCGATTTGGGTAGTCGGGCCCTGGACCATGTATTGCTTGCAAAGGTCTGTTTCCCTGCCGAGACAGCGTCTTGCTGAAGCTGATCATCTCAAACACGAGAGCGGCTTTGAAAACCCCTTGGCTAAATGCTACAAGGTTGTGGGCACGTCATCAGTGTGTCTCTTTAGCATGTTACACTAACGGGTTACCCTAATAGGGTTACCCTCACCATAACATAAATAAAAATACAGAATACATAAAACAGTCCATGACAAATTGTGCATGCATATTTTAAATCTGTATTAAGAAGGACCAACCACCTAAGTCTTTCCATTTTCTTATGAATTTCAGACTCAATGTTCAAGGGACCATCGCCTTGTCTGCCACCCTGTGTGACCCTCAGTTTGGGATGAAGATTGCTCCTCAGGGAGAACTGTTTGGTGCTGTCTCGGTCCCTTTCACTCTTACCCCAGACACCCCAGAGGGCTTGGTACTTAGAAGAGGTGTTCAGTCAGCTCTCATAGCACCTGTATCCCAAGCGAATCAAAGTCGCAAGGTCTATGAAGCCATTATCCTTCGAGACACCACAAGTGAAAATAAAATGCACTTGCAGCTCTCTAAAAGATGCTGCTCTGATCTTAAGCTACAAAGCAATGAAACATGTGACATGGAAGTTCAGTTCCAGCTGAGTCGTCTTAGGTTCTGTGAGATGCACAAAGCCATAGATCTCCTTCCAAACACAGAGAGAGTGCTACCGGAATTCGGAAACTATAGGGTTCCGCTGAATGAAATTCAGTATCCAAAACTAAATGCAAAGCAGCAGGCAGCCATTGATTTTATCATAGGGGACTCGGATGGTACAGAGGTTGTAGCACCCCTCCTTATATATGGACCATTTGGAACTGGGAAAACCTTCACTCTCGCGACAGCAGCCAAAGAGTTGGTACGGCAGCCAAACACCAGAGTTCTGATTTGCACTCATACAAACAGGTAAATTACCCATAAACATCTTCAACCCCAATTGGATAACTTGAATTTGTAATTTCTGGTGCTTCTATTTGTTATAATACAAAACGTGTGTATTATAAACACTGTAATGAATAGACTGGTTCCATCTGTATGGTTATTATGGTTGTTAACAATTAAATGGGTTTGCTGCCAAAAAAGCAAGAAAGTCTAAACTCTCAAACTCTCTCTTTTGTCAGTTCTGCAGATTTGTATGTCAAAGATCACTTCCATCCATACATCAGCTCTGGACACCCTGAGATTAAACCACTGAGGATAAAGGCAAATAAACCAGGGGTTCCTGTCAGTGCCACAGATAAGATCACACAACGTTACTGCCTTCTATCCCAAGATGGCCAGTTTTTCCTCCCTCCTACAAAGTCTGCCTTAGATTGCCACAGAATAGTCATAACAACCACTGCAATGGCAAGGTACTTCCATGACCTGAAGCTCCCTGATGGCTACTTCACCCACATCCTGATCGACGAAGCCTCACAGATGCTGGAATGTGAGGCACTGGTGCCCCTTGGTCTGGCAGGGCGAGACACCAGAGTGGTTTTAGCTGGAGATCACATGCAGATGTCGCCAAAGCTCTTCTCAGTGGAAGATGACCAACGCTCCAATCACACTCTACTGAACCGCCTTTTCATCTACTATCAAGGCCAGAAGAGTAGTGCTGCACTGAAGAGCAGGATCATTTTCAACGAGAACTATCGCTCCACCAAAGAGATAGTGGAATTTGTGTCCAAGACCTTTTATGTTGGCACGTGTGATGCCATTAAGGCTGTTGGAAATGTTCCAGCTCATCCTAAAGAATATCCACTGAGGTTCCACCATGTCAGAGGAGAATGCCATCTGGACCCCTTATCTATGTCATGGTTTAATCTTCAGGAGGTTGCAAGCGTGGTCGAAATAGTGCAAACTCTTCTCAGAGACTGGCCACCCAAGTGGGGAAATCAAGATCAAAGCTCTATTTGTGTTCTATCTGAAGGATGCCAGGTAAAAGTTACATGACTTGTTGTCTGATTAATTACCATATGAAGGAAATATGAATATGAAGGAATAATAAATATTTCTAATAATGCATTTCTTGAAATAGTGAACATTACTCTAGTGAATTTGTCTATAGTTTTGTTCCAGTGACTCTTAACTTTTATCTAACATTTGTGATGTATTTGTCCATAGGTTTCACAAATCAGGAAAGAGCTTCGGAAAAGACATCTTGGCAGAGTGACTGTAGAGAATATCGCCAATGTTCAAGGTATTTGAAATGATGAAAACAACATTTTAAAATTGTATGTGATAAGTAAGAAAAACATTCCTTGATAATAGTCTATTGTCAACTAGAGAGATGTTTTTAGACTGTAACAGCACCTGGGGTGGGTAAATGGTAAATTGACTGACTTACAGTATATAGCGCCTTATTCCAAAACACTTACAATGGCCTCTCATTCACCTATTCACACACACATTCACACACCAATTGTAGCAAGCTACCATGCAAGGCGCCAGCCTGCTCATTGGGAGCAATTTGGGGTTCAGTGTCCTGCCCAAGGACACCTCGACATGTGGCCAGCCGGGGTTCGAACCGCTGATATGCGGACCTTGCGATCATTAGACGCCGGCCCTACCTCCTGAGCCACAGGGTGGGGTGCTGCTTCACTTCACAAAATCACTTTGCTTAGAATATAAAATAAATCTCATATCATATAATATATATGATAACATATGATAACATGATAACATATATAGGATAACATGATAACGTTACAACCGGTTTCATTTTCAAGTTTTTGTGCAGCGGAAGCCGGCAAAGATATTAGCAAGATATGAGCAAGAGTGCAGGGTTGCCAGATGGGGCGGGTTACCGCCGAATGAGCTACTGGATTTAGCGGTTATAGACTGGTTAGGCTGTAAAATGTCAATCCCATCTGGCAACCCTGCTAGAGTGACGTAAAAGTCGCATTAAATGCGACTTGACAGTTCAGACGGGGGCGCGTTGCTAAATATCAGATATGTATCCGATATAATACCACCTCTGAACGCGACCCAGGTCGGATTTTAAAAAGTCAGATTTCATGTGACTTGCGCTGTTCACACGGTCATGCATAAATCAGACCTGAATCACATGTCGGCAAAAAAATCCGATTTGGGTCGCATTTCACTGCCGTGTGAACGAAGCCTAGGTGACAAAATGGCTGGCGAGTGAATGATCTTATGTTGTGCTATCTTCTGGTAGTTGCCCAGCTAATTTGTGGCTATGTCATATCACTGAGTCTACCGTAAACTACTGGAAAATCATTGTATACAATTTTGTATTTAGTATCCCAAAATGCATACTTTAACAAATTGTTTTGCTTTCTTGACAGGCAAACAGTTCAGGGTAATAGTAATGACAGCCGTTCAAACCCGTGACAGCCTCCTCCCATCTGACTCAAATTGTCTGGAGGTCTTCAATGATGCGCGTGTGCTGAACACAGCCATGACCAGGGCTCAATCCCAGGTTGTTATTGTTGGAGATGCTGCTGCCCTCTGCTACTTTGGGAAAAACTCAAGAATCTGGAAGAGCTACATCGAGCACTGCATCAGCAAGAGCAGTGCTGAGCCGAAACACATAACCAAAGACTTCATTGATGGTGATATCAAAGAATTCTCAAGATTCCAAAGACCAGCACATCTGGAGAGCAGCACTCAGTCTGTTATGTCAGGTACAGAGAGCTACACAGATGCAATACTGCAACAGATGAAAGAGGACCAAAGTGCAGAAGACTACAAGTCATCTGACATTGGCAGTACAGAGTGTGTGTCCTTAGTTGAGCAAAAGAGACCACACAGCAACACATTTGGAAAAGATACCCTGCTGGACCTGCTGAGAGAGCAGCCAAATGTGTACAAGCGAGGTGAATTGGTAATGGAGACATATAACACAGGTTATATCATACCATTTGACAACTCCACTGAGCACATTATCATCAAAGGTAGAGAGAACCTAGGCAAGTCCTTCTCTGGTGATGAGGTGGTGGTCAAAACATCTCATCTTGATGGCATGTCACAGGGGGAGGTGTTAGGCATCACTGAGGAGGCGGAATCACCCCGTGTGTTTGTTTGTACCCTTGAGGATGAAGATTACCATAAATCAAAAATGAAATCTGAACATCAATATTTCAGAAAGATTATGGTACCTATCAATAAAAACACCACCAAGATTTGCACCCTGATCAGCAAGAAAAGTCGCAATTTCATTCCAATATGGAATAACTACGATGGAGACTGGAAGATTGTAAGATATCAACCACTCAACGAGGAAATCAAACACAAACATGTATTTGTGGTGGAGGTGCTTGACTGGAAAGAAAACTATGCCTTTCCATTAGGGTATGTGATTGACATTCTTTCAATAGGTGCATCTTTGGATGAGGGACTAAGGATTTTGGATGCAGAATTTAAAGTCGAACCATTAAATTCCAGAGATATTGTAGAGGAAGAAGCATGTTTCCCAGCAGACATCCAGAACGGTAATAGACAGGACCTCCGCGAATTGATTACTTTCACTGTTGACCCAGAGATATCCAAAGACTTGGATGATGCCATTAGTGTCATGGACAAGGGGAGCCATTATGAGGTTGGAGTTCATATCGCAGATGTGGCAAGCTTTGTCAAACCTGGTCATCAGTTAGATGATGATGCCAAAAAACGTGGAGCCACATATTATTGTTCTGGAAAAGAGCCAGTTTACATGTTCCCAAAACTAGACAGCACGAAACATTGGAGTCTTTTGCCTCATCAGGATCGCATGGTGATTTCATTAGTTGTAAAAGTGGACAAGGCAACAGATGAGATTCTTGACAAGACCCTCCAACTGTCTCGAATAAACTCTGATGAGAAGTTGTCTTATGAAGAGGCGGAGGACATCATTCAGAAGCACTCGGGAGAACAGCCCAAGTTTGATACAGTGGAACACTGTGTCGCCGTGGCATATCGTTTTGCCAAAGCTCAAAGGAAGGCCAGGCTTCAGGACTGGAGCTACGCCCGACCCGATGACCACCGGAGGCCAGGGAAGAGGAGATCACATCAGATGATTGAAGAGCTTAATATAATGTTCAACAGTTCTGTGTCTGAACATTTGATTGACAGAACAGAAACCATGTTCTGCACTCCTCTTAGATGTCAAGCAAGTCCTAAACCTGAAATGGTTGAAAAGTTGAAGGAACAGTACAGAAACCTCATACCATTGTCTTCACACCTGAGGCACAAAATTGATCATGACAATCAGATTTTGGAGGGCCAAAGCTTCTACGTGCTAACATCAGTGTGGAATGAAATCCTGTCAGCTGCTCAGAGAGGGGAAGTTGACACTGACAGAATGATTGACTTGATTGCGACAGATGACATCTACCCTCAGCTTCTTCCAGTAATAGCAAAGTTCAGGAAGTGCCTTGACAAAGCCTATGTCACCCGTTGGAACTCATCCCCTGAAGCAAGTTTTCAGCACTATTCCTTGAACCTTGACTATTATACATATGCATCCTCACCCATTCGACGGTACCATGACATTATCATACAGAGGCTCTTGCATTCAGTCATAAGTGACACTCCAGTGCCATATTCTCCACAGGATATTGACATTTTGTGTCACCAAGCTGATGAAAAATACAAGAGGGCCAATGACTATGAAAAGAAAGCCGAGATGATTTCCTTTGCTGTGAACATGAAGAAACAAAATGCCTCAAAGCTAGCATTTGTTGTTGGTGTCGAACCAGAGGGAGACAGTTTCAAGCTGTCATTTCCTTTTGACAAGAACTTATTTCCAGACAGTTTACCTGTTATGTACAGAGATTTGCAACTGGAGGATCAACCGCTTTATGACTACACAGAGAACCACATGAATCTGAAATGGAGAAAACGAGTGTACTCAGTCGAAACCGCCAAAATTCACCTTGAGCTGCAGAGGTTGCAAAAATGTAGTCCATGCACTGAGCTCCCTCAAAAGACTTGGAAAGCTATTGTTGAAGCAATTGACCAAGAAAATTGGAACGGAGCAAGGTCTCTCATAACGAGCACCAACACAAAGCAAATTGAACGTTTGAAGAGTCCTTCAAAACATTTTGAGATGGATTTGCTTCAAGCCGAGGATGACTCTCATCGAACTGTCCATGATCCAAGTGAAAAATCTGAAATGAAGCATTATGTTGATCTCACTCTCCAGTTGAAGCCAGGCGACACACTTCAAGTCCAGATGACATCTGAAGTCAAGAGAGGTTAT
Organism: Nansenia antarctica; assembly: GCF_963989245.1. NCBI lineage: Eukaryota > Metazoa > Chordata > Actinopteri > Argentiniformes > Microstomatidae > Nansenia > Nansenia antarctica. The sequence continues at coordinate 11,781,442 of NC_137685.1, read as the reverse complement.
TTGACACCCACTGTTCAGCTAGTTTGCGTCAAACCAAAGTTTGAGATTTGCGTAGACCATGCCCACAGCCCTGTCACATGCTTCTCCAGATGTGCAGATCGTCCATCCCAAACCAAATATGACAACGAACAAGAGTATGTGAAGATCTGGAGACCACTATGTGAGATGGAGTCTGCTGCCAATGCAGTGGATGAAAGTGACAGCATTATCATTGAGGAACTGGAGCTGAAACTAAAGCGAGGGACCAGAATTGAAGGAAGTTTTTACCTCCCTGTCAAATACATCAAGGACTGGGCCATCGAATTCAACCTCGCCAAGTGCTTACTGTGCATCCGGAAAAGGGGTTTGAAGCTGACCTCAACACCTGACCCTTTCCGAGAAGTAGTGGACCCCAGCAACTTCACATGGGTGGCCCATGGTGTTACGACCAAATTTCAAGAACCAAAGAAGACTAAAATTCTAAAAAAGTCTCAAATTGAAGCCAAAAGAGTTGACTTCTATATCAACCACTTGCCAATGGATACAACTCCAGACTGTATCTTCCAGGAAGACATGCTCTTCACAGTGGAGCTCATCCCAAAGCTTCTACCAGATGTGTAAGTATTGAAATAGCAGTTCTCTTAGCACTTAAACTTACAGCACTGTTATTTCACACCTCTTGTTCCACAGTTGTTGTTTGTTTATATTTTAAAAAGTAGGCTACATTGAGCTCCATAAGTTCTGGTATTAAGCTAAGTATTGCAAAGAGGACGAATGTAATCTTCTTTTAGCTCTATACTGACACAGTTTGGATTTGAAATGAAACATCTGGAGTAGTAACAACATTGCATTAACATGAGTTTTATTTGGCAATAGAATATGGAATTTAGTGGTTTGTGTTATTACAGAAGTGAAGTAAGGAATAGTCCTTATTCCAATTGTGTAACAACACAACTGGACCTAACTCCATCAATATTCTATAACAAAGCAGTTACTTATGTACTTAATACAACGGTTTGATCAGAACAAGCATTATGATTGGCCGAGAGGCGTTCGAAGCTGTGCTTTATTCCCTGATTAAAGGTGCGCTCGTAAATTCACTCTGAGAATCTGCTCTGATTGTTATAGAGTGCTCTGAAATCAGTTAATTTACGAATGGTTAGTTAAAAGTCTTTACAAACTAACTGTAAACATGATGGACACCAACGATAACATTACCATAATTTTGCATTCATGTTGACGTTAGCTAGCTTTCTGTTGCTAACTTTAATGATGTTGACAGTAGATACTCGTTAACTAACGTTGTTATTTTCATCTTTTAAAAATCATTTGAGTGTGGCCTGGGGTGGTCCAATGGTCTAGCACCGCGGTCTACAGTGCACACATATATGTCAGCATGGGTTCGAATCCGGCCCATACCCTGCTGACATCTTCTCCTTACTTTCCTGCCCAACCACGACCAGCTATTAATGCACACCATGTCATGCATTAATGCTTACATTGTTGTTACTAGAGCATTTATAACATTACAACTCAGTAGTAGTGTCTAAATAAATTGAAAAAAAAACTAGTCATGTTAATGATAATAAAGTAGTCATGTTAATGGTAATAAAGTAGTAATGTAAATGGTTGTGTTACATTCTCTATCTATCTAGACGGAAAGAAATGGCTGTGATCAATGTCACTTCTGCAAACGACCTCGTCCAGAAAATAGCTCTTGGACAACACATTCCAAAAGGAGGTAAGTGTTACGGACCCATCCTTGACAACTCCTTGGCGCCCCCCTCTGGCAGCCCATTGACACTGCGTCACTCCCTATTTCCCATCGTCACGGACTGATGTGTTGCACCTGCTCATGTTTGAATGTTTCTTGTGAATGTGGTAGCTGTGTGAAATCATGAATTCCTTTTGATGAGCAAATACACATTGAAATATTGTATTCTACTTTTTCATTTGTGGTGACCATGATTAAAAGTATTGTCTTGCTGTCTTACTTGGTGTTACAGTTTCACAATGTGCTGTGACACGGTTGCGAATCATGAAAGAAAATGCACCAGAAGGGCTCCCAGAGCTGAACTCAAGTCAAGTTGATGCAGTGGAGAAAGCTTTGAATAACAGCTTCACACTCATACAAGGGCCACCAGGTAAGTTAATTGATTCTAAAGCCAGAAGCGATCCCATTGCTTTTCATTATTTAAAATATGCACACCTGTTTTATAGGGACTGGAAAGACAGTTGTAGGAATGTACATTGTGTACTGGTTCCTTGAGCTGAACTGCGCCAACCCCTGGAAATGTGAAGACCCCAAGGACAAGGACAAGAAAGAAGTTATTCTTTACTGCGGCCCTTCAAACAAGTCTGTTGATGTCATTGCAGGTAAGTTTACCTCATTGCTTGGAATTACATGTGTGACAACTGACAATGAAAAGAGCTACCTGTAGGCGAAATCATTTTTCTGTTTTTTACATGTGCTTAAACTACAGATTGTAAGCTTTCAAATGATGCGTCATACGTTGAAATCGGAAACAAATTGAAGACGACATGAGTATTTGAAAGTGGCTACACCTGAAATCACTGGTTTATGTCTGCTTAACCCCACCCCCAACCACTCCCCCTCTAGATTGACAGCTGTCAGCTGTCAATATCTGTCAGTGTTAGTCACTGGGTCAGATAGCTATAGCTAACATTATTACCTAGCAAGGTATTACCTGAGCTAATTAGCCAGCTTATCATTATGGAGGCTTTATGGTTGTTGTAACTATTATTCTTTTAATGATACAAAAAAGTCTTGAATCAGAATCAGAATTTATTTTACAGTACACAATAATACAAATCTTTAGCTGTGGTTCTTCAACATTAGCTTTGCAGCAAGGTACATAATCACAACAATACCATCACAATAATCACAAGTAAATAAGTAAAGTAAGTAATGATAAGTAATAAAGTGATAAGTGATGGTAGTCGCACTACAGCAGAATTAAAGTGCAATCAATAGTGTAACATGCTGTGCAAAGTTCAACAAGATGAAAATGAAAGTGTTCAGGTATTTCTCAGGTAGTGTGCAATTCCTGTGTCCTAATGTTTTCAACATTAGCATTGCAGCAAGGTACATAATCACAATAATAAGTAAATAAGTAAAGTAAGTAATGATAAGTAATACCGTTTTCTGAGGTGCTGTGGAGTCTGGTGGGCATGTGGTGTCTTTTGCCTCATCTGAACAGAATTCTCTGATCAAAAAGATACTTCTGTCTGGCCATGTCAAGTCCGAGTGGGCCTTGAACATGAAGATCACCTCCGGGGGGCTTGACATCAGTGATTTTCAGCCATAACCACGCCAGGTTCCTTAGCATCAAAGCTGAAACAGACGGACGACAATACATTGAATTATTGCCCACAGTAAATGTAATAATATTACCGCCATACCCTGTTCATAAAATGAAAGTTCATACATGATAATGAATTACCTTAAGTGCTGGTAACTCAGGCAATCGGGAGATGGAGGGCAAGGCCAGGCACAGTACCACAGCATGAAGTTGTTCTGAACAGTAAAAAAAATAAACATAAACACAGTTAGCTAGCTGTACACGGTATCAACAACACAACTTATAAGAACAGCATAATGTGCTATGCGATTATTTTAGAAAGTCTTACGCAATACCACACATAACTTACTAGCTAATGCTAGCTAGCTAACACGGCTAGCCCAACCCACGTAACAAAAGAAAAACAGTTAACTAACTGTACACAGTAGCAACAACACAACTTATAAGAACAGCATAATGTGCTACTATGCGATTGTTTTAGAAAGTCTTTAAAAAGTCAATACGACACAGAACATACTAGCTAATGTTCGCTAGCTAACGCGGCTAGCCCAACACAAACAAACAAAGGACTGTAGGCTACTTACCCAAAAGCAGAACATGTTGTGGTATGTTGATCCCGTGAAATACGTATGTTGTCCTAGTAGTCAGGTTTGTTATATAATTTCGTGGGAATTTTTTGGGGATTTGCTAATCTATACATTTTTGGAAAGGGCATTGTATGAGGAATCAGAAAATATATGTTTCCATTTGCACAGATGTCTGAAAGGTGGCCATCTTGGCATTTACAAAATGGCCGCCATAATACACACGTTTTGTAATATCTTGGCTTCTAAATAAGCTAGAACATTGATTTTAACTGCTAAATCTACATTTTCAGGGTCAATGGTTGTAGTTACAAAGCTTTTTTTTATTTTTTTATATCATCCCATAAAAATGTGTAATTTATACTTTAAGAAATTGTCATTTTTCTATTACTTCGTTATTCGTTACTTTGTTACTATGTGAGTCCAAAATGACCCACATGCATTCTATGGAATCTCATGGGAACCTTATGGTAAGATTCGCTCTGGGATCATTGGCATCTCCAACAATGCCAGACAGAGATTTTTCTTGGTCACACCAGAACTTTCACGTCTGTCAAAATAATTCAAGAGTCAGTTTGACATGGAAGCTGACAGAAGCACACAGCACCATGAACTTGGGCCAAATGCAATCAAGAGGGCACATTGTACAATCAACAAGATCAAAGCAGCCATACTCAGTCATGGAAACCCCTTTACCACTGAAGGTGACAGGCTGCACAATGTGATAACGCATGCCTATATCCCAGATGAGAAAACTTGCTGGTATAGAGATGGTAAGCACGCAGATCAGAAAGAGAAGATGGAAGTACATCGGCCACGTGTTGAGGAAAAGCCCGGATGACCATCAACGCATAGCCCTCAGATGGACCCCTGATGGACGAAGAAAAAGGGGACGCCCCAAAGAAACCTGGAGAAGAACCGTCGAGAGGGAGCGTGACATGCTGGGTCTAAGATCCTGGGAGGCGGCGGCTGCTGTGGCGAGGGACAGAGACCGGTGGCGTAAACTCGTTGGAGGCCCTACTCTTCACACCCGAAGAAAAAGGACCTAAGTCAAGTAAGTCAATATCCCAGATGAGTATGTACCACAGATCTTGAATGCTGATGTCACTGGCCAGAAGTTGTATGAAGACTACGTGTCAGAGCGGATCAATGGAGATGTCAGCCTCTGGGTCCCTGTGAAGAAAGTGAACAACAAGATGTTCCTGTCTGGGAAGATTACAGTGAAACTCAGAGACAATACTGTGGATCTGAAGGAGACCAAGGACCTGTTTGCGAGGCTGATGGTACTTGTCAGGTCAAACCGAGACATCAACCTGAAAGAGGCCATAGGAAACTATGAATTCACTCTGACACCAAGGGCACTGTTCGCTCCTGATGGAACAATCCTGCCATGCCATGACAAGTCCAAGTTAATCCATCTTCTCGACAAGCTGACAAGAGAAGACATACTCTATGAAGACCATCAGCCGCCTCAAACTGGAAGTGCTACCCACCAAGATGCAATGGATACAGGATTCACAGACCCCAAATCTACTGATCAGCCAAGTCGGAAGATAGTACTGGTGGATGGCATGGTGCTTGTGCAGAAGCTGAGCAAAAAACCAGCCACTGTAGTGACAGTCAAGGATCTGAGTGGCTGCTTCAATGACAGACTGATGTCACTAACACGAGATTATGATGAAATCATCCTTGTGTTCGACACATACAGGGCAGATTCTCTGAAGAGTGTGCCAGAGACAAACGAAGACAAGGAAAAGCTTCTATCCAATATCAAGTCAGAGATGACACCAACATCAAACACGTCCCAATGAGCAGGTTCCTCTCACATGACAAAGCGAAGGCTGATCTGACTGACTATCTTGCTGCCAAAACTCTAGAGTACAACAGGGGATCCTCCAAGCTGATCATCACGTCTGCTTCTGGGCACACTAGGAGCAACAAAGACCTGGTCTTTGAGGACAACCACGAAGAAGCAGACACACTGCTAATCCACCAGGCTGTGCTAGCATCACAGCGAAACCAATCTTATGCACAGTTGGTGTTCATCTCCTCAGACACAGACGTTCTAGTGCTAGTCATAGCAAACTATCATCTCTTGCTGACGAACACGTCCATTTATATGGCATCTGGTGTTGTGCAGATTAAACCACTGTGGCAGGCTCTAGGTACAGAGAGAGTAAAGGCTTTGCCAGCATTCCATGCGTTCACTGGGGCCGACAACACAGGGAGGTTCTCCCGTATAGGCAAGGCAACGTGGCTGCAGATCTACCTCAAAGCAGATGAAAATGTCATCGATGCTCTGCAGATGCTTTTGGGTGAAGCAGAAGTGACAGAGGGAATGCTGTCAACACTGGCTTCCTTTGTGTGTGCAGCTTACTCACCCAAGGGCATCAGAATAAGCACAATCCCTCAACTGCAATGGCACCTCTTCTGCAACCATAGGGCAGAGAGTGACAAGCTCCCTCCAACACTTGGAGCTCTGAAGCAGCACATATTGAGGGTCCATGTGCAAACAAGAGTATGGGCACAGGCAGCCATTGCTCTGCAGGATCCACAATTGGATCCCCTGCAAAATGGGTACTCCAAACATGAGGATGGCATGCTTAAACCAACAACCACAGACGTCCTCCCAGCCCCAAAGTCCATCATTGAGATGGTACAATGCAAATGCAAAACTGACTGTTCTTCTGGCAGATGTTCATGCAGAGCTAAGAACTTAGCCTGTACCGACATGTATCAGTCAGCAGCCAGTGCCAGAACGATGACGATTCCCAAGCCGTGACGCACGAAAGTGATGATGATGAACTAATCTAACAGCCCAGCTCACATTGGCACGCATTGGACTCGCCATTCACTTATCACATCACACATAGCATAAACGCGTATACATAGTCAAAAGACACAACCCGCCTGTCATTACACATAGAGTAAATACACATCCCACAAACAGAACAACCAGCACACCATACACCCCCCACATTCCTCCCATTCATTTATTTTGTTTCATTCCCTATTTTTATCATTAAATATGCCATTAGGCTAAAGATTTACCTGCCTCTGTATTGCCTTACTGGTTGCTGGCTGTTGCCATAACATCCAAAAATGTATAGATTAGCAAATCCCCCCAAAAAGCCAACAAAAGTTTAAATCATAACATCGAGACTATCTAATGCAGGAGGTTGTCATGATCATACTGTGGTCTGTGGACTCATGTATGGAAGTAATAGAAAAAATACAATTTCTTAAAGTAGCCTATAAGTTACACATTTTTATGGGATGATATAACTTTATAGCTTTGTAACTACAACCATTGGATTCATTGACCCTGAAAATGTAGGTTTAGCAGTTAAAATCAATGTTCTAGCTTATTTAGAAGCCAAGATATTACAAAATGTGTGTATTATGGTGGCCATTTTGTAAATGTCAAGATGGCCGCTTTTCAGACATCTGTGCAAATGGAAACATATATTTTCTGATTCCTCATACAATGCCCTTTCCAAAAATATATAGATTAGCAAATCCCCAAAAAATTCCCACGAAAGTTTAAATTGAAACATAGTGAAACTGACTATAGTAAAGTTTCGTTTCTTGGGGACTTTCTTTGTGCCTTCAGTCATTACTGAACAATTGATGAGCTAAGCAGTGTTCATCGATGGACAAACTCAAAATACATTCTCAATAAACACATTTTGAGCGAGCTCAACGGCCAATCACACCCAAGTGAAAGCATACATGTTATTTCAGCCACAAGCATGACAAACAAGCCTATTTTGTTGATAGATTATACTTATTTAATGAACGTAAAACTGTTCGGAAAAATAACGAGTGGGTACTTCACATCTTCAAGTTGAATGTTAGCTAAAAAAACGAAAATCTGAGTTTTAGGTCAGAAATAGTTTGAAGACTGATTTGACGTATTTCTGTTTTGCGAGAGGTAACTTAAAACACGCTCAGTCGTCACATTTTATGACCAATGTTTCACGTTTTTTGTTGACAAAAGTGTGAATATTTCACAAATTATGTGGCACTGCCGTCCATGTTTGTTTTGTAGAGTACCTGTTGAAGTTTGGAGACAAGCTGAAGCCCCTCAGGGTGTACAGTCGACAGATGGAGATGCTGGAGTACCCGTACCCAGGGAGTGCCCTTCAGCTCTGTCCCAAGTCACTTCGCCAAGAGAAGTCCAAGCATGAACTCAGGTATTTTAGATTAGACTAGATTCAATTGTTTCTCTCAAACGTGTCATACTTCAACATTGCATCACTGTTAACCTGTATTATTGAGTCATTTGATCATAATACAAATTATACACATTTCCAATGTGTTAATAAACTGTCATCTGACTCCATACAATGTTTAGGGGTATCACCTTGCATCATCGCATAAGGGAGGAAGCAAATCCACTCTCCGGGGGAATAAAGGCGTTTGACCAGAGAATAGACCTCGCCAGACAAAAAAAGGGACCAGAGTTGACGGAAAAAGAGGTTGAAGAGTGAGTTACGGACAGGGTTCGAGTTATAAGCTGAGCTTTGTGGGGGTCTCCAAAATAACAGTGCGAAATGTTCTCATGCACGCGCGCGAATCATGCCCACACAGCGATGGGACCTACAAGTTTTAATCAGCCATAGGCTGCTAATTTCACCACATCAACAGCACCACATGAAACAACAGCTATAAGCGATAGTCACGGCCGGGTATCTCGGCCAATAATTTTGTTGTTTTTGCTATACAGTCCATTCACTTTCCCTGTTAGCACGACACATTGTCCACATCTCCATTTCCAGTGACATCGCACCTGACATAAATAATCATGTATGCTCGTCCATGAATTGTGCTTTCATCTAATGTTATGCTAATACGAGAATCAAGTGATTTGACATTAGAAATGAATTTGTTTTTCATCTCTTGTGCAATGTGCTCTACAATCTGGTCACATGAATGATCAGATCGGTGAGTAGGGCCGACTGTCGCACCATTCATCTCATTAAGTTTCATAATTGTATTCAGTTTTGTATAAGGCATCCTTTCTTTAGGCTGCCCTGAACGAACTAGCTGTCTCCTTATACATACTGGAGGTGAGTTCTGCTACTTTCTTCGGAAGCACTTGGTTTTGTTTGAGCTCTGAAAACAGTTTCAACGTTAGGTGTCAACAGGTGCGGCTGAATTCAAGTTTGGTTTCTTGGATGAAAACCCGAAACTTTCCAGGCTTGTCGACTCGGTCGGCAGCAGTGGCCTTTTTTTGGGAGGCATGATAGCTAGCTACTGAATGTTTTCTTCTCAATAATCGTGTTTTCACGTTCGCAAGCTCTCAACGATCATATTCTGCTGTTGCACATTATTCTACTGCGCCCCATAGTGTCTTGGTGGTAAAGTGCAGGCAGTCAAAGGCCTACTGTCATTCACAGGAGATTAATGGTGCGCGTAGTTCTTTTGGAAAACGTGTTTATTTTAGAATATTTATCATCTAAATAAATATAAATAATACTCATTACATTTATCAAATAATGGTTGTGGTAATGTATTATTAGCGACCCCCACAGATGTATGATTTTACTGCTTTCATGGGAGCTCGGACCTTCTTTATGGGAGCTCAGCTCCCATTGGCTCCCACATAACTCGAACACTGGTTATGGAGCATCATTTTGCTGCCATAAAAAAGCCTCTTCCTAAATGTTTCATTGTCTTTAAGCCTGTGTCTGCATTTTTTTTCTCTCTTCCAGCTACAAAAAGCTTCTCAATAAGGCTCGGGTGTTGGAACTGCAGAAGCACAATGTCATTTTGTGTACCTGCACAGCAGCATCCACCCCTAGCCTGATTAAAACAGTCATTGCACGGCAGATCCTCATCGACGAATGTGCCATGGCAACGGAACCACAGGCCCTCATCCCATTGGTCTACCACAAACCAGAAAAGGTGTGTAGAATATCCGCTTAGTTGTCATGTCATGTTTTTCCACTTCAGATCAATACATTCAGAATGTTTCCTTTGTTTTAATTGTGATGCAGTTCCAGATGTGAGGTGTCATGTCCTTACGAATGAAAAGGTTTTAAATAGGTGTTCAATCCAACAGCAACTGGCCTAGTCTGGCCTCCACTATGTTTACATCATTGGAACTCCTCAGTAAGATGTTTTGCATGATCATTTGTTTGATTTTGTGTGACATTAGTATTTTTTAATCTGATACATTACAGAGGAGTGGTACTGTAGAAGCACTTTGAATTGCCCCTGTTGTATGAAATGTGCTATACAAATATACTTGCCTTGCCTAAATCTAGATTGTGATTTTGCATCTTTCTGCATGAAGTTAATCTAACTCTTAATCTAACCTTTTGACGTGGAAATACATGCAATGTTATGGAGTGTCGCAACCCTGTCTTCTCACCTACATACAGGCTAGGTAATCATGTTTTGTACGTGATAATAATTGATGGCAAACTAAACCTCTTTGATTCTCACTAGATTGTGTTGCTTGGTGACCACAAACAGCTACGTCCCATTGTCAAGAATGAACTTGTGCGGAAGATGGGCATGTCAAAGTCTCTGTTCGAACGTTACTTTGAGATGCACAAGGCCAGGGCAGTGATGCTAGATACCCAGTACAGAATGGTAAGGGATGAAATGGTAACCTAATTCATAATTGAACAATGTTAAACAAAGGTCAAATGTCACTGTGCCTCTGACAACATTCAGGTATATAGAGGACATTTCCCTCTATTAATACATTTTTTAATATTTGCCTTTATTCATTGTAATTTTTATTTTCTTATGCTCCTCTTGCTGTATTTTTAAGTAATGTATGTAAAGCACTTTGAATTGGCCCTGTTGTATGAAATGTGCTATACAAATAAACTTGCCTTGCCTTGCCTTGCCTATACACAATAATATATGCAAAGAATTGTCAATGTTTTTCCCCTTTTTATAGCATGAAGATATATGCGAGTTTCCATCCAATGAGTATTACGGTGGGCTTTTGAAAACCCATGTGGATCGCCCAAACAGTGTCCTTCAGGCTGACCGCAAGCAAACCCACATTGTTTTTGGGGACATCAGCGGAGAGGAGATCAGTCTGGTAGTGACAACAACAAAGGGAAATGAAAACTCTAAAGCCAATAGGAAGGAGAGAGACATAGTGGTAACGAACCAATTTTCCATTGTGTAGCTTATTCTTCAGCTAGCCTTTTGTAAGTCTTATCATGCCACTCATACAAATACACTTTTTGTCTCTCACAGGTTCGCGTCGCTCAATCATTGGTGAAAGAATCCAAAATAAATCAACAGAGTATTGCAATTCTATCACCATACAATGCCCAGGTGTCCGAAATCCGAAAAGAACTGAAGAAAAACAAAATGGACAACATCACTGTCACCACCATCACAAAAAGTCAAGGTATAACTATCAAACACTCTTTTCTGTCTCCCATTTCCATCTTTGTAGTGTTTCTAGTAGTTTCACCTGCTGTCCTTTTGAAGCCTGAACCGATTGGGTCAACCTTGGCTAACACCAACACTGCTCTGTCACCCAGGAAGTGAATGGCGTTATGTCATCCTGTCCACCGTGCGCTCGTTGCCCAGCGAGGAGATCGACAAGGAGCCAGACAGGGCTTGGCTGTCGAAACATATCGGCTTCGTTGGCGACCCAAACCAAATCAACGTAGGCATCACCAGGGCCAAAGAGGGACTCTGCATTATCGGTGAGGGAGACCAATGCATGATCATCATGATGGTCATAGACCCCCAGGACCAAGCTCCGCACCATGGGAGATCGGGCCTTCTGCTCGGCTGCTCCCAGGCTGTGGAATGCTCTCCCTGACCACCTAAGGGCACCACAGTCTGTGGATGCTTTTAAACCAGGCCTTAAAACCCACCTTTTTAATAGAGCCTTTTTTTTGCCTTTTAATTGAAAAAGTTTATTGTTTTATCTTCCTGTTTTTAATTGTAGCACTCTGAGATTTCTTATGTAAAGTGCTTTTATAAATAAAATGTATTATTGTTATTATTATTATTATTATTATTATTATTATTATTATTATTATTATTATTATTATTATTATTATTATTATAGTTAGCCTTTCAAAATGTCATCTTCATTTGCTCTCTTCTTCTCCTCTCTAACCCTTTTTTTCCCCTCAAAGGTAACCAAGAGTTGCTGAGTTGCAGCCGGGCTTGGAAAAATCTCTTCAAACATTATTCGGCAAAGAACTTTGTCACGGAGGCCAGCAAAATCTCTGTGCGCAAAATGCCTAAATAGTCCTAAACATTGTCAACTTTGACACACATGGTCTCGGCACTGTGCGCTAATAAACTGTGCACTGTGCCTATTATCACCCTACTCATTTGCTTTATTCTATTATTGTTGCATTTGCATTCTGCTGCTATTGTTGATTTGGTTGATTTTATATCCTGCTTTATTTTATTATTCATGTTGTATTCTACTGCAATGCCAATGTCGAGAGAAGAACCTGAACACAAGAATTTTACTGTGTGACCTGTAGCCTACAACCAATTCTGATTCTGATTCAGTGACATTGAAAGAAAGATTTTTGTAAATGTGTTAGTTTAGGCGGAGGTTTGCAGTGTTGTATCATTTCAAATGTACTTGTTTGTGATTTGTATGTGGTTATCAGAAAACAATAATAATATGTAATAGAAGTGTCAACCTTTTTAGTGGGGGGTTTTCAGGATGGATTGTAGTCTTTTTATTGCATTACTGTGAAAATTATAATAACCATTGTAAAATAACCAATTGTCAAATATTCAAAGATATCAAGATCGATTTTTAAATGAATATAATAGTACTGATTTTACCGTGTAATGACATTATATGCAAACTTTGAGTCCAAAAAGTGCCTTCTCAGGGTCTAAAGCTGAATAATTAATGTGTATTAATTGAACATTTTCTTACTGCTGAAGATGTTTTTCCATTTTAGACAGCCTGTCTGCTGATAGTGTCAGGATATGATATTGTTCATTTTGTTTGGGAACATCATGGCTATGTAAATCACACATTTTGTATGCACCTCTTGAATTAAAAGTGTGTTAGCTCTGACATGTCTCATCCCTTTGTTCCATGTTTTTATTTGTCTTTCCATGAAAACTGTTAACACACTATTGGACATGATTACGTGTAAATGATCAAATCTGCATTTTTGTGCAGTGAAACTTAAATTCTCTGAATGTCACATGTGTTATGTGTTTCGTCAGTAGATTGTTAACAAACATGACAATATGTGCTAAGTCAGGTTTGATTGAATCTTTTTGATGACAAGACATCACCACAGGCAAGTCTACAGTAACAAGCATAAGCTATAGAAAAGTGTACTTGCAATTCATTTAAGTATTCCAAGCATATCATTGAATAGCAAGAGTGGCAAAAGAATTAGCAAGTTACTGTATAAACATATGGCATACAGTATACTGTAACATATACAGATTGTATCCTTTTATTACTGTGCCAGTGAATTTGCATGTGAGCAAAGGATGACCTCACTCCAATGACATCACATTGTCTGACCATGCCCAGTTGGGTTCCTTCCTGATTGTATTTCTTGTAAAGCAAGGACAGTGTCTCAAAGTTTCGATTTTGCAGTAAACTAGGAATGAGACTCATGTTAGTTCCTGTTATGTGCTAAGTTTCATTTCTTCAGAAACAGAAACTAATGCCCTCAGGAGATTGGATGTGGCGTTGCTAGGGAGAGACTGTGAATACACCATAAATACTGCAGCAACCACTTCCTGGAGTACACAGAGGACTGTGTGGAGTGCATGGGTTTATTGATGGTAACAGAATGGATTTCAAGAGGACAATACAGCTCCACAGTTTATGCCTCCTTTCTAATTTTTCGAAGAGGCAAGTATTTCATATTCCCCTTGTTTATTATGTTAATATTGAATACTTACTGAGTGATACATAATTATTTGAGTTTGAGACAAACAGACTGCCTAACTGTCTGAATGTTCTCTCAGGGTTTTATTATTATCTGATTATTGACTTTGTACTACAGTATGGATGCCATACTAAATTCAGAGTAACTCAATATGTGTTTGTTAGTGTGACCTATAAGCGTACCAGATATTAGATACTCAGGTATCAGGTGTCACAGGATGCTACTTAAAGATACAGTTCACAGATATATGTAGACTGCTTAATCGAATGTATGTTATTTTAGGGGATGGGTAGGGATGGGTAGGGATCTACTGTATTTCTATTTTTAAGTTATTAAATAATCTTGTTTTACTCCATTGTTTGTAAACAATATTGTAAACAAACACTGTATAGCTTCAAAATATAATATAATATTAAGACTTGTGTTTGTTTATAATGTCGAATATTTCTCTGTTTCAGTGATAAAAGAAGAGGTAAAAACTCCTGGCCAAAGTTTAAAAGTATTTATTCAAAAAAGATCCAGTCCTCAGATTACACGCATACGAAACAGTCACAACGTGATTCGAGGTAGACAAGAGACAGGCCGCTCCAGCCTCTGCACAGAGGTTTTATAGCGGCCCTCAGCCAATCACATCACAGTATGTTCTTGGCCAATCATGATCCTTCCTTCTAGGCCTCTGATTGGCCTAGACCCTCGGGGGCGTGCATGTGCGTGTGTGTGTGACTGCGCATGTGCGACAATTGAAAATCTTCCAGAGATCGTTTATAATGAAGTATATGAAGTAATAAAAATATACGTGTAATATGTGTAAAATATACGTGAATATAAGAAGGCTTATTAATGTGTAAAAATATACGACACATCCCCCCTCGGACCACCCAGAGGGTGTTCCGAAACTAAATGATCACGAAAACCAAAACAAAAACACAAACCCCACATATCACAGCTAAGAAAATAGAAAAATAAAAAATAAAAAAAGTAAAAAAAAAAAATAAAAAAAAAAATAATAACTATTAAGAACCCAAAGACATCATGCAAAAAATAGAAACCAACCAATAATAAAAAGAATCTTGAAAATAACAATCACAATTAAACTAAACACAGTCCATCATGCACAAATTAATATAGAAACTTCCAACGACCGATGTTTTCTTTGTCCTTGAAGCGCCAGGGACAGAGGTTACTAGCACATGAACCCAGTTGGAGAACAGCCTTTACCGCTTTCTCAGATTGATATCCTTTCCCAGTCAAGAGTGTTTTCTTCGTTGTGCTAGGAACAGAACCGCTTTCCTTTCTTTGCATAACCACCACACCACTACTCAACTGACATCAATCACATGATATAGAAAGAAACAAACCGTAATCGAAGCAATTAATCATAAAACATCACTTAATAAACAAATCATCAAAGGAGGAAACAAAATCAGAAAGCAAAACAGAATCCAGCTTTTGCTCATCAGCTACGTTGGTCAACATTAAAGCATTAATAGGAACATCAGAAATACACTTTCCACAACATTTGATCAAAATACCAAGTAACATAATACAGATGATAATGACAACAAAAATAATAGCGACGGACCTGATCATATTACCAATACCTGAAAAAGCAGAATCAAAGAAATCTAACATATTCCAACCGTGTTCTTTATGTAAATCCTCTACACCCTTCTTGTTAGATTCATGAAAATCATGCAAAGCGTTACCAGAATCCGAAATATAACTGCAGCATTCACCGCCTATCAAAGCACAAGTACCACCCTGACTGGCCAAAATAATGTCCAAAGCCATTCTATTTTGGAGAGCTACATTCTTAGTTTCAGTCAATTCAGTGGCCAGGGCAGACACTACAGCATCCGAAGCATTAATGTGTTTTTCAAGAACGGATGATAAGGCACTTAATTCAGTCTGAGAGTTGTAGACACCATAACTTGGGAATATTAGGCCAAAAAACTTCTGAGCGGTAGACAACGCCCTACGACTACGATGGGTTGCTTGTTTGTGAAGTACAGACATCTCCTCCCGAGTAACTTTCCTAATCAAAGGTATCAGATGAGCCAAATAACAACCACCCTCAATCAAAGCAGGAAGCTTAGAGAATGCATCATTATCACACACAAGAAACACATGTTCCGGGAGTTGAAGCTCCGTACCAGGATACGAGAAAATGGTTCCACCTATACAAGACGCAGCCCCTAACTGACGAACCGAGCTGATCTTGGGCCGTACTTGAATGTCAATACAGGTTGTAATATTTACGAGAGGCATGACTTTAAGCTGCGTGGTGCCTCTCTGCCGTCTGGTAGTATTGGTATCATGTAATTTCATTTGAGGCACCATAGCACAATCAACAACTTTACATTTTAATCCAGAAATAACAACTGAACCCCTCCACCGTGTAGAAGTCACACTCCCAGAACATGACAGATGAGGACTCAATGCAGTACCATTTAATTGAGCGAACATAGCTTGGATAATATATATCTTCTTCGGACCTGTTGGTTGTGACAAATGTGTAAGCCTATCAATAATAACCTTCCCCACACCGCTAGGCCTATGGTGTTTGTTAACCGCTGCTGTCAGACGTTCCAACACACCAATATCCACACCTGCATAGGAAGAATTTAAAGGAACCAGAATCGTGCTGGGCTGACAAGAAGAGCTCTGGTTCTTGCCCTGTAAAACAAATGGGGCTAAACCCTGCCAATTATAATGAAGCCATTCTGCTTTAGTTAACGGTATGGGGAAAAACATAGGAGCAGACGCACTTACAGGGACCTGTTGACAAATCCAGCAATCAGAATAATTCATTTTTGAAGCAAAATCTTTCATGATACTAGTGGCAGAATTAGGGTGGGACCGTGTCCCCAGGTGATTAGAATCATACAACAAATAATCGTCAGTAGCGACTACAATCGCCTTCGTAGGAGCCTTCACAGCAACATTTTCAACCTTTCCTGGTAACTCCTCGTGAACATATTTATGCACCAATGTCTCACAGTCCAACCTATAGTGGTGTGGAAAGTCAGGCCTGGTCCTACAAATTTTGTCCTTGAAATTGTTGGATTTACTAGCCACCGGTTCACCGATATCACGTCTAGCACACCAATACGAGTTCGACCTCTGGTCAACATTAGTTAATGTCACACGAGTTTCTTGCGTGTTGCTTGAGTATTGATCAAGTGTAACATATGTAGTATCCAATAAATACCACTCGCTCTCTTCGGCGGTATAGATCAAACAATCATCAATAGTACAACGTGAATGTGGGCAAGCAAAAGCTCTACTTGCTATGATCATTCTTCTCTGACGTCCAGGCATAACAGTGTGTGAGTAAAGTGTAACATTGTCCAAAGAAGTCAATGGGGTAGGAACACTAAGGGGTATATTAGTCTCTGAAACGGCATGGCTTGAGTTTCCTCCTAATTGGCCTTGGTGTTTTACGGGGTCTGTCTGGTTGAGGTGTATCACTGACAGGTCTGTGTCTCTCAATGGTACCTCGGTCCGGGCAGCCGCCCGGGTTGCTGACATCTCCGTCTGGAGCATTGTCAGGGTCGGAAGGGGTGACAACAGGGGCAACACCAGGCTCGGTAGAACCCCCAAGAGGGGTGTCGCAGTCACTGGATCCTTCACGGTCTCCGTTGGCCCACTCATCAGTGGGCTGGACAGGGTCTGGGACGAGGCCCCCGGCATCATCTGCATCATGGCGCAGATACTCACCAACATCTTCGTCAGCCTGGATGTCCAAGCTGTGGACTTCCTCGTCCCCAGGGGTCTCCTCACCATCCTGCTGAGGTTCTCCCTCATCGTCCTCATTGGGTGCCTTGATGCAGTGATGAACGTGATACCAGGTGGGGGACCCCTTGATTTGGAGGGCAGTCCCAGTGCACCGAACGACCTCGTATGGTCCTTCCCGTCGAGCCTCATGCCACTTCCGTCTGTAGACCTTCACGTATACCTTGTCACCCGGTTGCAACGCGTCCTTCCTCTCCTGTGCGTTCACCTCCTCTTCACGTTCCTGTTTGTGGAGCACATAAGAAGAGATACTCTTTTGCCGGTTAGTCATGTACTGTACATAGGCTTTCATGTCATTCTCCAGGAGAGCCAAACTTGGCCCTTTCCCACTGGTTCGCACACAGGGAGCTGTCATTATCCTCCCCATTACCAGTTCATGGGGAGTCAAGTGCAGCCCTCGAATCTCACTGGAACGACAGGCCATCAATGCAAGAGGGAGTCCTTCCAACCAATTAAGACCTGTATGCTTACAGACCTTAGAAAGACGGTTCTTAAGGACCCCGTTCATCCTCTCTACTATCCCCTGGCTTTGAGGTGAGTAAATACACCCAAGTCTCTGCTTGATTCCCAACTTTTGTAGTATAAGCTTTACCGTCTTATCCACAAATTCCTTACCATTGTCTGACGATATCCTATCTGGAATTCCAAACCTAGGCATGACTTCCCTGCATAGGAACTTTGCTACAGACTGAGCATCCTTTCTTCGAGTGGGGCAAGCTTCTACCCATCTGCTGAACCTGTCTACTACAACTAGCATGTACCTGTATCCTGCAACAGGTTGAATCATGTCCACATAGTCAATCACTAAATGTTTCATTGGCCCGTTTGGGGTAGGGATATGCCCAGTTCCCACTGGTATTCCAGGTCTGATATTGTTCTTCAAACAGACCACACATTGACCAAGGACATGGTCTATTTGTTCCAACAAATATGGAGCCCAAAAACCATATTCCTTGGTGATCTTGCGTCTTACCTCCCCCCTGGACACATGTGCTAATCCATGGGCTTCCTGTATCAGTACGCCTAATAAATCTGGGGGTGCCACAACCAGTCCCTCATGATTTCTCCATAGACCTGTGTCATCCTGACTAGCTCCCCTGGTTAACCATAAGTTTTTGTCTAGCGCATTTGCCTCACTCTGTAACATCAACAAATCCTCAAGCGTGACCATGCCCTGTAACTGTACTTCATGTGTGACCAGCAGAACTTTACCTGCTTTGTCTGCTCCTGTAATAGCTTTGGCTGCATCATCTGCAGCCCTGTTACCTTGTGTGACATGTGATGAGTCAGATCTGTGTGCGGCACACTTCACTATGGCTAATTCCCTTGGTTTCATCATGGCTTGTAACAGCTTCATGATTTGAGCGTGGTGCTGAATAGGCGAACCATCAGTTTTCTTAAAACCCCGTCCCTTCCATACAGCTCCATGTAAATGACACACATTGTGGGCATAGGCAGAGTCGGTGTATACTGTCACTCTTTGTCCGGTTCCCAAATTGCATGCTTCTGTGAGGGCAATCAATTCAGCCAACTGAGCTGAACAAGGCTGAGGAACAGCCTCGGCTTGTTCCACAATGAACTCCGAATTTTGGGATCGGACTATGGCATACCCGGCACGTAAATGTTCTCCTACCCGGTAACAAGATCCATCAGTCCAATACTCAACGTCAGCTTCCTTTAAAGGCAAAGCTAGTAGATCTGCTCTAAGCTTAGAGTACCTCGTAGCTTCCTTCACACAATCGTGTGGTTCCCCATCTTCTGGGGTTGGCAAGGTCTCTGCTGGGTTAAGTGTGTTACATCTTAGTAATGTTACATCTTCCCTTTCCAACATCCTGTAATAATCCCTAATCCTAGGCATCGTCAAAGTGTACTTGCCTTGATTCAAGAGGTTCCTTAGACTGTGGTGGCAGAGAATGGTAATTGGGTACCCCATTGTTAAGGTTGTTGCCTTCTCGTACATAAGATAAGCCCCGGCCATTGCTCTGTAACATGGCGCGAAACCCATTTCTACCTCTGAATATGCGACAGAGTAATAGGCTATGGGCTGTGGACTAGGTCCAATGCCTGTTGGTTGCGTGAGAACAGCGCAGGCATACTTCCCCTCGGCTGAAGAAGAAACATACAATCCAAATTCTTTGGAATAATCTGGAAGCGCTAAAGCTGGCGCTTCTTGCAATTTGTGTTTAATTGTCTCAAACGCCAAATCAGCTTCCCTTGTCCAAGTAATGCAAGATTGGAGGTTATCACTACCTGTTTCCTTAATCATCCCCCTCAATGGAGCGACTAGTCTAGTGTAATCCTCCACCCATGCTGAACTATACCCAGTAATGCCCAAAAACATCATCATTTCCCTAACCGTTCGTGGTTTTGGAGCCTTCTGAATAGCTTCCAAATGTTCATTTGTGACGCTGCGATGTCCCTGTGTAATGGATTGTCCTAAGTAAGTTACCTTTTCCTGACAATACTGTAGCTTCTTTTTAGACACCTTGTGTCCCTTCTCCGCCAAAACCTTTAACAGTTTAACGGAATCCCTGTGACATGTTTCTTCATCTGGGGCACAAAGGAGTATGTCATCCATGTACTGAATGGCAGTACTACTTATCATCTGTTCTAACCCGTCTAAGTCCTCCCTTAAGACCTGATTAAAAACATGAGGACTGTGTTTGTACCCCTGTGGCATTCTGGTATATTGATAATGCTGACCTTTGTAGGTAAACCCAAATAACCCTTGACTTTCTACACTAAGAGGTATAGAAAAGAAAGCCCCGCATAAATCAATCACTGTAAATACTTTGGCTGTAGATGGAATCTGAGTCAACAGCACATGAGGATCAGGAACTTCAGCTGGATAGCTGACGACTACCTCATTCACAGCCCGTAGGTCATGTACCAGACGATATGAACCATCAGGTTTCGTCACTGGCAGAAGAGGTGTATTGCTTAACGGATATTGAGTTATCTTCAGGACTCCTGCCTCTAACAGTCCTTTGATCTGTGGCTCAATTCCATCAATTGCTTCCTGTTTCAATGGGTATTGGTTTTTCCAAGGGGGTTCTGCACCCGGTATGAGTTCAACTCTCAATGGACGAGCTGATTTCACAAATCCAATGTCTGTACTGTTCTTTGCCCACAGGTCGGCTGGCACATTCTGCATCATTTCTTCTCTGAGGTCTCTGTCAGCTTGTACAGGAAGGATTAGCTGGTTCATTAGCTTCACAGTCTGCGGATGTCCTATTCCTTGAGCAGAGATCATCAGTTTTGTGAACTGTCCATCAATGCTCCTCCAGATAGCAGGGTTTTCTTTTGTCGTTACAAATCTGGCTTTTTCTGAGTCTGCCATCATTGCCCCTAAATGCTTCTGCTTATAGTGTTCAGATATCATAAGTGTCACATGAGGGATGCTACCCTCAATCTTATGCTCCTGATCTAGATAAGTGTCACTGTTTATCTTCATAGCCACTCCCTGAGGGCCTAGGATTATACAACTTGCACTAAGCTGTACCTGTTTTGGCTGATGCTTCAGCCACTCATCTGGGGTTGCATCTGCAACTTCTCTAAAATACTGGAGTGTACAATGCAATGGATCAGTAGGCCTTCTGGCCTCTGCCATGTGTGCCAGGATATAATTGTCCCACATCCTTGCTGGTTCCATTAGGTCTGGGCTAAGCCCTCCCACCCAATATACCATAGATGCGTTGTTGTCCATCATGACAGACAGCTGTCTGTTCTCTTGTGGCACTGTCACCTGACAGCCGTCCGGTGTGCATTTCACGGTACAATTTAACTGGCATAGTGCATCTCTCCCTAGTAGCCCTATTGGCGTGTGTTCTGATACAAGTATTGACAGATCTGCTCTCTGTCCTTTGTACTCTAAGCTTACAAGCTCAGTGGTAGGGATCAGCTGTTTAATTCCCTCGAATCCGATTGTCTTCACATATTTCCCAGACATAGGAAGGTGCGTGGCGTCTTCAGGCTTCAGACAGGTGTAGGCTGCTCCACTGTCCACCATCAATTCTAATGGACGTTGGTTGACCGACACCCATATTGTAGGTTCATCTTCAGGCCTGTTTGTCACCACCAGCTGGCACCCCCCTTTCGGATCTTCTGGGCACCCCTATAGCGCAGCTGCTGGGCCTCCATAGGGGTTCACCACTCCTGGAGCCGGTGCAGCAGGGGGCTTATATCCTCCTTTCTGTTTCCCCCCTGCGCCCCCCTGGTTCTTCTTAAAGCAGGTACGTTTTAAGTGTCCATACTGGCCGCATACGAAACATGGTCCTAGCACCTTCCTCGGTGCTGTGGTCCATCCCTCTTGTGGTGGTCCTTGGCCAGGCTGGTTGTATGGAACCACTTGCACCCCTGGTGGCCCCTGTGGGTATGGATTCCCCCCTTGTGGCCCCTGTGGGTATGACTGGGGAGGGACAATTTGCAGTTGCTGTGGCTGAGATGGGACCTGTAGGGCTATAGTCTGCTCTCTCTCTCTGGTTTTCTTGCCTTCTGTCAATTGCACTTGAGTTAGTTTTCTGAGTGAGTCCTCGTCTTGTGCCTTCTGTGCCTGAATCTTCTTTCTAAATAATTCTACTTGGTGTGCTATGTTGTCTATATAAACAGCCTTGCTCATGTGTCGTAGCCCCACCACTTCTGCTAACTTGTTCTTAACTGGGGTAGGGAGACCTTGTTGAATCTTTTCCCTGATTATGGCTTTTTCTAACGGGTTATCTTCGGCATCCTTCCCTGTCACACTTCTCCATTGAGAGTGCACACGGGCAACGAACCCCCGGGGATTTTCATCTCCCCCCAGTGGCTTCACAATGACATTGTCTGGGTGAATGTGAGTAGGGTATGTTTCTCTGATTGCCTTCCACAGCTTGCCTCTGTTTGCTGCGAAGAGTTCTGGATCATAAACGGATGTATCGATATATCTATGAAGTCCCGCCTTCATCAATATTTCCTGCATGGTGTCCAATCCTGTAATGGTAGCTAAGAGTCTTTTCAAATCTCCCATAGCAGCGTGCGTTCCTGTCAATCTCACGTCGACTTGCGTCGTCCAAGGGTGGCCACCATCTTCCAGGACTGGGAGTTTTTCGATCACTTCTGACAGATCTGTATGATTCCAAGGACGATATTCCATCTGGTTACCTCGAATCAGCACTGGGAAGTTCCCCTGAGTTTCCTCTTCTTCCGATGCTGTTTCATAATCGCTTACTTGTGGCTCCGTTTTTACTTCCCGCCTTGGTGTCGCTCCGGACCTTGGGGAGTTCAACCGGGATGCAGGTGATGCTGCCGCTTGAGATTGACGACACGTTTCTCTCTCTACGTCTAGGTCCTGCAGCTGTTGTCTGTAGTCCTCTTCGTTTCTTAGGATTTTCGCACGGAGTTTTCTTGCCCTCCTTTCTCCCTCCTCTTCATCCCTGTCTTCCTGCAGCTTCTTCTTCTTTTGCTTTAAGCTCTCTCTTCTCTTCCCTGCCTTCAGAGACTTCTGCTCATCTTCAGAACTATTTTCTTCTTTTCCCTTCTTATAGCGTATTTTCCCTCCCTGCTTTTCGGCCCTGGCTAGTAGTTTTCTTATCGGAGCACTGTAGCCTCCTTGTGCATTGCTGTCATCACTGGAATCTTTGCTATCTCCTCCACTGCCATCTTCACCGTCATCCGTCTTGTCCCTCCTGTCGTCCCCTTTTCCCCTCGGCTCCTCCTTCTTTTTCTGTTTGGCACCTGACCTGTTCTCTGGTTCGAAGTCCACGGTCACTCTCGCTCTTCCCCTCTCTAGTACATTTTCATCCTTATCTTGGATAGTGAAGGTTCCACTCGTACTTAGGACAGGGACCTGAGGGTAGATCCGCTGAGAATTGTCCTCCAGTCTCTTGGCATAGGGAGGAGGACTGGAGATTGGAGCTGTGTGTGAGAATGGAATGTTCACTTTCTCTTCCATTGCTTTGGCCAATTCATCTCTTTTTTCTGGATCCATGTGAGCTGTTTTCTCATTCCAAGCTAATGCTACTTTCTGCCCCTCTACCTTGAAGAGGTCTAAAATAGCTAACTCTAACCTGCGTTTCTCTGATCTAATCTTTCCTTTTTGATGCGCCTTATGTGCATTGATAAGTATCTCCAATGTTGCAATTAATTGTAAATCAAAGGTGCCCTCTGCTGGCCATGGTTGTTCAATGTCTGCCCAACGAATATTCCATTTCGTTGATATTTCGCTAATCTCCTTAACAAGAGGATTCATTTTTTCCACTATAGCCACAGGGGATGAATTTGCTAATATTCCCTTGTCTGTATTAACAGCCCTCACAATGTTACTGGGTTTGGCTCCCATGTCTGAAATATTTATACTGCTTAATATGCTGAAAATATGCTATAAGGTGTACTTTTCTTACAACCCACCTTCTGTTGCTGTATCTGCTAAACAGATGCTAGTCCAACTCTTAACTGTGTCAACTGTCCACACAGAACACTACAATTCCAGAACAACGGATTGTTTCAGTGGTATTGTGTATTATTGACTTAAATGTAATCTATGTGTGTGTGTTTTAATCTAAATGTTTTTTCCCTTATTATGTATGAATGTGTGTCAGTTAATTGCTCAATCAATATTAATTATAGTTCAGGTCAACTTAATTATTAAACTACAAAGGCTGTTCAACACAATTATCAAATTACAAAAGCAGGTCACGCTCTAAGTCTTTCTGATCCACAACCCCTTGCTTGATCAATCCTCGGATAGAAACTGTTCTGCTATTCTTTAATCAAGAACTGTGAAAAAAGAACTTAACTTCAAATAAAAAGATGTAAAACACGAATATTAATCACAACCTGTAAAGAAATCGACTTGTCATTGGGAAGGAATAAAATGATTAATTATTCATTACAATCTGTAAGGAAATCGACTTGTTATTTGAAAGGAACAAAATGATCAATTATCAATTACAATCTGTAAGGAAATCGACCTGCTACTCGGAAGGAATGCACAATCAACTAGACTTAGTCATTTACACTTCATTGATGTAATCCTGTGGAAGAAAACGTCATCCCTAGACCACTATAAACCAATTGATCAAAGTTTTGTGAAAACTGAAAATGAAATAATCTGAATAATTAATTCAATCAATTTGTAATTACTTAAATTAATTGAAGTAACCATCCATTTATCATTGTAAAAGACTATGTCGTCGACCTCAGGCGGATGCACTGATGGAGGACCAGTGTTCCAAAGTGTCTTATCGTATTCCGTCCACTGGAGAGCAGCAAACAATTAAAAATGTCTTATAGTGTTTCATCCACTAGAGGGCAGTAAATAATTAAAAACGTCCTATCCTGTTTCATCCACCAGAGGGCAGTAAATAATTAAAAACGTCCTATCTTGTTTCATCCACTAGAGGGCAGTAAATAATTAAAAACGTCCTATCGTGTCTCTTCCACTAGATGGCAGTCAATAATTAAAAACATCCCATCGTGTTTCGACCAGTAGAGGCCGCCACACCGAAGATGTCTTACAGAATGACTATATCTTACCTAAAACTCTCAATCTATCTTTTTTACTTTTACAATCTATACCTAAATCAATTGTTAAGTGAAAGGAATGAATGATTAGTTAGAATTATTCACTATATCATCATATACATTGATTTAAAACTTATGGAATCAATCAATTGTTTTGGGAAACAGAAAATGAATGATCTGAATAATTAATTCAACTGATAAGTAATTAGTTAAATCAATGTGATACTGAAAAGTCATTCACAACATCAATCTATGCATTAACCTTTTAGATTCTTTCACCAATATTCTGTAAGCGGGCCTATTGGCTCCGCATGCTCTCTCTGTGTTTGAAATGTGCTGGCCCCTGTTTTCCCTCCCGTTTTCCGAGTAACCGTACCTTTAAACTTATTTGAAATACCCCGAGATCAATTCACTATATCTCTATTTTTATCAATCCTAGTCTATGTGTATGGTTTTATCGTTATCGTTTAAGAGATGAGTACTGAAATCTATCAAACCCGCGCGTGTGTATTTGAAAAAATGGATGTCAGGGGGGAAAGAAGCCACCCAACACTCCTTTGTTCTTTTACCAAACCGCTGTGGACTGTAAGATTAATCTTCACACAACACTGCTTTTCCACAATAATTATTATTCTCCACAACACAGCAATTCCAAGAATATCTTTCAATGCAGTTCAACGTATTATTTGCCAAGATAATCTTATTCAAATACTCCTACAATGGCATATGCTTTCTACTAGGCTCTGTGTCCCCTGAGTCTGCATGCTTTCAGACAAAGAAAAAAATTGGCGCCAATTCAACTAGCGGCCTTGTCCGCAGGTCTGACATGCATTCACACAAA
Source organism: Nansenia antarctica (assembly GCF_963989245.1). Classification (NCBI taxonomy): domain Eukaryota; kingdom Metazoa; phylum Chordata; class Actinopteri; order Argentiniformes; family Microstomatidae; genus Nansenia; species Nansenia antarctica. The sequence continues at coordinate 11,755,542 of NC_137685.1, read as the reverse complement.
GAAAAAATTTGGCGCCAATTCAACTAGCGGCCTTGTCCGCAGGTCTGACATGCGTTTCAGACAAAGAAAAAATGGCGCCCTTTCTACTCAAACCACGTTTTTCCTCCGTGCTTCTCAAGTAAATTAACAATGTATCCCTTTAAAATAGCGCTATTTTCTGCTCACTAGCACGGACTCTGCTCTTTCAAACTAGGAATTCCGATTCCATACCATTGAAATAGAGCTATCTCCTGACAAACACTCACTTACAAACCACATTAACCAAGCTTTTACACTCCATCAGACTATTGCCTGATACAAACCACATTTATTAGCCCACTAGGAAAACGTCTCCCCCTAGCTTTTGTGCTAATACCTTGTTCTCAAAACAAGACTACAGCAGCTTCTTCTCTGCTATACCACAATTACCACACACACGATAAAAATCGTACAATTAAAACACTTTTCTCAATACAGGTTTTACAACCCGGCTCTCTCTGACTAACCTCTACCCAGTTATATATTAAAGAAGATCCGTTTTAAATATAGCTCATTCGATATACACAGTCTATTTTGCACAGCTCCGCCTTGTCCTCGCGAATTCAGCAGAAACTTACCCTTGTTGACTTGAAGAATTGCAAAACGACCGGTCATCCAGAGCTATGGAAATGTCCCTTCGTGGTCGCCACTTATGTCGAATATTTCTCTGTTTCAGTGATAAAAGAAGAGGTAAAAACTCCTGGCCAAAGTTTAAAAGTATTTATTCAAAAAAGATCCAGTCCTCAGATTACACGCATACGAAACAGTCACAACGTGATTCGAGGTAGACAAGAGACAGGCCGCTCCAGCCTCTGCACAGAGGTTTTATAGCGGCCCTCAGCCAATCACATCACAGTATGTTCTTGGCCAATCATGATCCTTCCTTCTAGGCCTCTGATTGGCCTAGACCCTCGGGGGCGTGCATGTGCGTGTGTGTGTGACTGCGCATGTGCGACAATTGAAAATCTTCCAGAGATCGTTTATAATGAAGTATATGAAGTAATAAAAATATACGTGTAATATGTGTAAAATATACGTGAATATAAGAAGGCTTATTAATGTGTAAAAATATACGACAATAGTAAGTAAGTAAGTAAGTAAGTAAGTAAAGCTTTATTTATATAGCGCCTTTCGTACATGAAATGCAACTCAAAGCGCTTATCTCATGGATGGTCAGTCCTTTCATTCATAGCTCTGTCTATGAGTTCCTGGGTAGTTACATTTGTCCAGCCCCATCCCTCAGCTTAAGAGGATGAGTGAGTGAGTGAGTGAGAGGTGGCAGGTAACCTAGAGGTTACGAGAGGTCAGCCAGCAATCGGTAGGCTACTACTGTACCCTTGAGCTCACTTAACCCCTAACTGCTCCAGGGGTGCTGAAGATGGCTGACCCTGTGCCCAGAACGCTGTTCTCCCTGGGGGTGTGCGTGTGTGTTGTTGTGGGGGTCTGACGTGCAGGTGTGTTGTCTTGGATGGTGTGTGTGTGCAGAAATACCACATTCCAAACACAGTGCAGAATTTCTTTTAATCACTTTACTGTGCTATATAAACAGATTGTAAACATTGACCAACATTGACCTCGATACACTCACAGTTGTGTTGCAATAATATCCCAACTAGAGCTACAGTATGTGTGAATAGTGACATGACATGACTTTGTTATCATTTCTAAGTTGAATGAAGTATTGATAAATGGGGAAGTCAACACATTTTTTTCATGGTTGGTAGAGTTGTTTTCAGAGGATATTGGGACATAACTAAGACTGAGATGTTTCTATGGTGAGAACTGTAAGACTAGGGTTTTCAATAGCCAATTCCAAATATAGCAACGTAAACCTACATCACGGGGGGGCACTATCAAAATCTTGTTCAGGGCCACCAAACTTCTAGAGCCGGGCCTGACCTACATCTCTCGTGGATTGCAGTCTTCTCATTGCAGTCTTTGCACTCTTATCAACACTAAAATGAGGAAGCCATACAGTGTAGCTGCGAGTCATAGCTTTAAGGATGCTTGCCCTCCATTCACAACCGTGGGTGTGCCGTGACCCCCTGCAGGTGCCTGGCTGCTTCCTTACTGCTGTTTCCCCTGGAATCACGTCAGGGTCACGTCAGGTCACCACTTTGTTGTTGATTCAATTGATAGTTAGGAGTGTAGATGGAATTTATATGAGCACAGAGAGCCTGAGTCAACTGGCTTTACAAGGCCTTTTATTATAATAATCCCTGCCACTCCTCAACCTTGACTCTACATTATCTCACCAATCTCTTCCCCAACTAAGGAATGTTTGATTGCCAAATACTGAACAGAGAGAGCTTCAATTCTCTCAGTATATTTGATATAAAACTACGACACATGTTTGATGGTTTGACAATTTAAGATGTTTTAATAGTTTCACACTACAATCTGGGTTCCCTGGAATGCTAACCACTGCCAACAGGTCTGTCTCTAGCCTCTGCTACAGACTTCTGGGGGGTATTCCATCACCATTGCTAAAGGAAAATCCAGGGTTATTTTGGATAACTCGCACGAGATGTATCAAAATAAGCCTGGATTTTTTTGCTAAGTCTCGCAAGACAGAATAAGCCTGTCTCACGAGACAGTATGTTTTTCTCCCCCTCTACCCTTTCTCTCTAACTATACCTCTACAAATACTAAAAGGAGCTTTTTCCAATTGGGAATTGCAGTTAAATTCAAATAGCCTCATCCCAGGCTGAACACCGAGCAACACAAAAAGCCATACAGGATGTACAGGCTACTAATAGGCTAGTCTGCTATGGATTTTCAACTGAAGGGCAGAGAACCAGACTTGATGATGGTTTGACAGTTTAATGGCACAGAGTGACATGGTGCCTGATAGTGCACACGCCCATTCGGCCAAAGGTTGTTGTAGTGTTGTAAGGTCTTAACTACGCCACCTATAGGTGAAGATTAGAGCACCATATGACTCAGGTTAGATTTATAAGAATGACCAGTAGGGGGACAGTGACCAAACACACTTTTTGGTCATTTGCGTCACTTCAGAATTGCGTCATGCAGACCATTTCACCAGACCGTGTCACATATGGGACCGTTGAAAATGACAACACTTTGTTTCCTGGTCCAATATATTAAAAAAATTACTTTTAGGAACTTTTACTTTTGTGTCGTCTTGTCATTTTTGCCACGTGTGTTTGATTTAATGAAGTGCCGAATTTGAAAGTACCTGAAGAGGTCTGATTGTTGTAGGTTGAAGGCAGTACACAGCTGAGCGAAGCTGGAGAATGTGCCATCCCTGTAGAAATCACCAATTGTGCTAAGACCTTGTCTGTCCCAAAGAGAGAATCTGACATTGATCCTAGCAGGTTTGAGCCGCTCATTATTGCATATTGGAGCGTATCCCAGCCAAAGTGTTGTTTGATTTGTTGCAAAAATATGAGTGTGTCTTCTTAAGATAGTGCATGGCACATTAGTCAAAACTAAATAATTGCGTGTCCCTTTAAGATAATGTATAGCACGTTAATCAAAACAAGATATCTGTTATCGTTAACTTTCTTGCCAAATAATAACCCCGCTCTGTCGCATTTAAAGATCAGTCAAATAAGTGAGTTGCATTTATTCATAGGAACAGGAGTCAGAGTCTGACATGACTATGGAAAATGATAGGCTAAACATGAAACCAACATGAAATCACTTGCTAGTCAAGCCAAAATACTGCAATGCAATTGATTTGGTGAGTAATCCCCACTGCTATGTAGTCAGAGGCGCCCCGTCCATAGAGGCAACCAAGGCAATTGCTTGGGGCCACCAAACAAAAAGGGCCTCCAAATTTTTTTCCCCCAAATTTTTTTTTTCACATTTTTTTTTCCACATTTTTTTTTTCCAGATGGGAGTGTTACATTAGTTTTCTTAAGATGGGATAAGAAATACATCTGTTCAATGGGCATTTGCCAAAGTAGCCTACTGTTAATCAGTATTTATCCTGTATAGAATAGAATAGAATAGACTTTATTGTCGTTGTACAGTTGCCTATACAATGAAATTGTAGTGGCTCTTCCGAAGGTGCAAAAAAACAGAAAACATATTCACATATTCACAAACATATACACATATAAGATAAACATTTATGAACATGTCTTATGTCTACTGTTCAGTGTCTACTGTATGGTGTATATGAAGATGTTATGACGTTTTATCATGAAAATAATGAACAGCAAGCTAGATCCAAAACTAGGGCCGGTGGAGGAGGGCAATTGTCACATTGGACATTTATTGAATAGAACAGTCAAACTTGGCGACGTACAAAAATAATCCATAAGCGATCTAAACCAGAAAAATAACAAACAATGCGTATAGAATATGCGTATAATGCGGTCAACAAAAATACATCGCTCCCCTCTCTCTCCACTACCACCATGCAAGGTGCGCAGGTGCTTAAATTACCTTGCAATATCACCCCCCATAACCATATGACTTCTCAATACGGTGATCTAGGCAATAAACAAACAATCAAAGTAAACTCACAATAAACCCATTAGCCTGTTATACTAAATACCCCCTAAATCATATTCATACCTCCTACAACACCTCAGGCCTTTGGGTCGGGTGGTTCATGGAGGCAGACTGAAAGGACACACATTCATTGCCTATTTCATAAATGTTCTCCATATAACGACGTCGATCATTGATAGGCAACGACACTATATAATTGTTTGCCTGACTGGCAATCGGATTTGGGCAGTCTGGGGATTTACACGACAAATCAAATGAAGAACTACAAATCCCTGATGACAGGGAGATGACGTATGACTGCTCTGATGAATCAACCCCTATTTCATTATTTTCTCTATATAGCGACGTCGATCATTGATCGGCAACGACACTATAATATAGTTTGCCTAACTGGCCATCGGATTTGGGCTCCTAATATCTAAAAAGCACTACGGTTTTCTTATTTTATCGGATTAAAGTAGCGAAGACCAGAAATTCCCATTGACCGCCAGTCAAACTTCTCCCCTTCTATCACCCAAAAAGGGGCGTGATCATTCTGATGACAGGGAGATGACGCGCAATTGCTCTGATGAATTGTAGTTTATTGATAGCTGGCTAGTCTCGCGGTGCCAGCCGTTTCCACTTCCGCTTTGCTCTCGCTCCAAACGTCTGGAGACCTTTATCCATAGAACGGATTCTATGTGCCGCCCGGAGCGAGCGGCAAATCTAGGACACTGATAGGCCGGACCGATGGGAAGCATCGCCCCCCCGTCCTTCTCATTGGTTCAGCGGGGCAGTTTTTTTTTTCAAGTTAACTATTCATTTGTTACGTATTTATTTGACATCTGGGTACAAAATATAAATAGTTAATACATCATGTAGCCTATATTAAAGCCTTTAAAAAGGATTCATGATAAGATCCATCATTTACATACATTTACATGCATCATTTACATGCTCCATGTTGCATGTAATTTGTATGCTACTTGTGGTCCAGTATGTCGCAATGTGTACTAGGTGTGCTACTGTACCTGTGGTCATGTACTGTTTTTACTGTTTTTATGTAATGTGCTTTGCATGTTTTTATGTGCTTTTATTATGTCAAATGTAATTGTTGTATTGTGGCTGTCTTGGCCAGGGCTCCTTTGTAAAAGAGACGCTAGTCTTTCAGACTGTTTTTTTTACTTACACACACACGAGCGCGCGCATATGCGCGAACTTTGTAAAACCGTATTATATTTTAGTGTCAGGGAAATAAATACATTTTAAAATGTCCACATCGTCACCCGCCTAAGACCCTTACCAGGGGCCTCCATAATGTTGTTTGCTTAGGGCCCCCAAAAGTCTAGGGGCTCCACTGTATGTAGTTATAGTGCTATGTAACTATAGTAGGGTCCAAAACCAAAATTCTGTGACTACTCTCTGGCTAACATGTTTTGATGATTGATTTGACTTCTAGGGACCTTTTATAAAAAATTTAGCCTCCAGGTCCCTCCCAAAGTTACCGTTTTTTTGAGGGCCAAATCCAAAATACCTGTAACAGTTTAAGGCGAGACATGGCAGGTGAATAGGGTAACATTTTTAACTAATAGATTAACTTCCTCAGGTAATCACTTACATTAAGACAATAATTAGCATTAGCATTAATTAAATATGCACAAAATGTGCAAGGTCGGTCAGGTAGCTTCATATTAGTTGTTGCAGCCGCCCCTGGTTGCTGACGCTACACAGCAGGGTTTTGAACACTCTGGCAGAGGGGAAGGGGTCGCCCAATTTCACGTAGGTAGTGGGGACATGTGCCTTACCCTGTACCCGCAGGTCTCGCTCGTCATCTTTCGTTGAGTACGCTCCATCGTACAGGTCATTCACACAGATGATACGGTCAGCATCACCAGCATCACCACAATGCCGAAATTTATTCACATTTTTTTAAAGAAAAGTCGGAACATTAAATCGGATGCTGACATGCGAACCAAAACACTAGAATTGATTGATTGAAAAACTTTATTAGAAGATTTGCAGAAGTAGGTACATGAAAGTACATATTACATACAAGGTCAACTAACAGGATAAAAACCCAAGAAAGCCACTGGCTTATTTCAATTGGGGTCCTTGATTCTCAATTCATCGTTACATGTAAGACCGACAAAACAAACTAGTACTATCTACAAGATAATACAGACAAATAACTATTACTATCTACAAGATAAAAATACATCCATCATGGGAAGAACAATACAACAAAACATCAGGTATGTACAGCGGGTAGGACAGGTGGGGACATACACCACAGGTGGGGGCGGGGGACAAAACACAAAGTATGTACAGTGTACATACATGTCACATATGAGGCGAGGGGTTGTGTTCTCACAAGTGGGTTATGACTGCGAGTTGCAATGTACCTCAATCCACGTCCCTTCGCATCTCAGGTGTCGGCTATGCTCCGATTTCAAGGCCTTTCTTTCTATATTGATTGTGTAAATGAACCATGTAAAACAGCAAAATGCACCGTCATCTTAAATTAAAAATCTAAAACCATCTTTGTCTTTCAGAGAGAAAAAAAGTCTCATCCAACCATGACTGAGCATCAACCTGATGAACACAACACAGACTTCCATCAATTACTATCAACTCATGATCTGCATGTCGGATGTGACATATGCTGCAAACAGGAATCGGAGATCACCTATTCTGTAATTAACCAGAGGCATGGCTGCACCAGTCCTCTCCTCTTGGCCAAACAGAAAGGAGCCACAACTAAATGGAAGCATGTATCTCAGCTACCATTGTTTCCCAAACCTGAGAGGTACGCGGTGTGCGGATACTTTAAAGAAGGGCAGGGCTGTAGCAGGCATGGAGACCGCTGCTCCTATGCCAGAAGCTCAGAGGAGGCGACGGTGTGGACCCTTCTGAAGCAATCAGGGCATCGTCATGTTGAGCTTATCAACTGGTTAAAAGAGACGGGGGTCCAATCCCAACAGGAAGTCCGGATGAACCACCTCAGCCTGGGGGAGACGATCCGGCGCCAGTTTCCTGGCCAGTTCAGGGAGCTCTGCAAAACATGCTTCCATAGTATTCCTCAGCTGTTCTCCAGTAAGGGAAACACAGCGACATGCAGTTCTAGACACAAGCACCATTGGAGGCCGACTTTGATTCTTCGTCAATGTGAAAAACCAACGAAGATTGTGTATGAGGAAGTCAGGTTGATGCATCAACAGAATCTCAGGTACTGTTGGTATGCTGAGAGAGGGAACCAATGCCAGCACGGTGCTGACCGATGCTGGTTTGCACACAATGAGGTGGAGATGGCCGTGTGGACAGCTGAGAGCCAGGGGTTTGATCGTTCTAAGCTGCTTCATCCGGTCCAGAGACAACAGCCCAAAGCAGTACCTTTGCCATCCCTGAGACAGCAGCACTTTTGCAAAGTCTGTAAAGTAGGGTTTTCCTCACGGGGATGTTACATGAACCACTGCAACACGTTCGATCACAGTACACGGGTCATGTATGACAGTATGCCAACAAAGGGGAAGTATCGAGACCCACCACAAACAAACCAAGCCTACAAACTATGTGAAAGGTACTCTTGTCAGTGTTTATGTACACATAACATATCAACATTGTAAGTCGCTTTGGATAAAAGCGTCTGCTAAATGGCAAAATTAAATAAAAAATTAAACACAACACATCAGATCACAATGACACCATTTCTATCCCAACAGTCATATTGTCATTTGATACCAATATCAAAAACAATAATGATTGACAGAAATGATTAACTGACATCATTCTTTTTTACCACTTCACGCAGCAAGGAAATGTTGTCTCAGCAAACTACTCATTAAACTTCTCAATGATGTTATTTGTCCATAGTGCCTCTACATGTGTGCTTGGGACCAGGTGCGTAGACGCCCACTCAGAGGAGGAACTGCGAGAGTGGCGGACGAGAGACAAGACTGCTCGAAAGAAAGTGACTGCCGCTGGAGAGCAGGGCTTACTTTCATACCAGGACCTTTTACTGAGAGAGTACAAAGATAGTGTCAATAAGGCTCTTATTGTAAGTATGGCCTTTGTTGAAAACGTATACACTAAAGTAACAGGCTTTTATGACACAAACTGGAACATCATGGTCAGTGTATGTCAAATGATTTTACATACACTAACATACTATTTTTTTTTTTTTTTAGTTGTCGGAGACATTGCCTGCGTTGATGTCCACTGTAACCAGGACTTGATGATCTCTGGTCAGAAGGAAAATGTGCCACTGACATGGAAGTTTAAAATACAGTCAGAGGTAAGGCTGAAATACCTTTGTGACGAACCCCCAGGGTAGAGTAACTCACCCCCAGGGGGTCTCGAACTCCTACTTCCTAACCGGCCGCGCTGACCGCAATGCCAAAGGAGCTAACTGGCGGAGCAGTTAACCAGCCATACCCAAGGACATTACACCATCCCCTTTTCCTTAGGGAGACCGTGCCCTCAGACTGGGCATTACACTACCCCTCCGTTCGGGAGAGCATGGCCAGACACTTCACTATACCAAGTTCCTAACGTGGACACGCCTCTCCGATGGTACCATCCCAGTCACCATCCCATTTTCCCCTCGGTGCCCCATTTCGGGGCCCTGCAAATTCACCTCGCTGGGGGTGAATGTGACTCACCCCAGGGTAGAGTAACTCACCCCCACCAAAAAGCGTGCATGGGAAACAGAACAGCGCATGTTTGGAGGTGCTAGCAGTTAGCCATCCCTTCTTGGCAAGCCATTCGTGTTTGAACGTACGGGTCACTTTATCCCCAGCCTGAAGCAGGACCAAGTCTTCCGGTCTGTGTGGCCCTAAACGTTTTATCTCCAACTTCTCTTCCAAACTCAATGTAATAAACCACAGTAATCAACAAATAATCTACACGATTCATTGAGATCAACTGAATTGCTTTGTAATTATTTCCTGTCACGTCAGGCCATGTTAACGTCATTAGCGTTTAATCTTTTTCCGCCAGGTAGAATTCAGCCAATGTAATTTCCCCCTGCTTACGTCAATCACACTCACGTTCCCCTGGCAACGAGAGGGCAGAGTGCTCCACTGTGCATTCCTCAGCACAAGAACACACACACACACACATTAGGGAAATTACTCCAAAACAGCACTAATGATTGTAAGTCAAGTTTATTATATTTACACCATTTTCACCATTGAATCACTATTTTGTATTAAATATAAAAGACATGTTGCCACAACATTCAGATGTAACGAGCATCTTGCACCACAGCACCACCTTGTGGGCTGGTGGGGAATTGCCCCAGAGATAGAGTCATGAGTCATGGATGAGAACCTCACCACAGGAAACAGGAACAAAAGAAAGGACTAATCCCTGATGTCTCCTTTTATATCATCCTAAAAACCACCAACCATCATTCATCTTATCGAATCTGAACTGATGACATCACAGCTTTGACACCTCAACACATTCCACAGAGCTCATGGCTCGCATTTCCCTTCTGGGGGATGGTAAACTTAAGACAATGGAAACGGTCCTCTTCCAGCTCCTTTGGCATTGCGGTTATCACGGCCGGTTGGGAAGGGGAAAGTACTCTACCCCGGGGTTTGCCACAACCTTAAAGGGACAATTCACACTACAATGAACCACATACCTTCACTCCAGTCAATACACCAAGTGACATTTTTAAGTCCAGTTATTTAGCACTTCAAAGTCTTCCAATACAATAGAAATGAATGGGGTTCACCTCCTGGCCAGAAAGTGGGCTCCATCCACTTCCATGATATTGGAAAATGTGGAAGTGCATGATAGAGAGGCAGGTTCTGGACCTGTAAGTTGAATCCCTCTGAAATAATATAGTGTCATGTCTTATTACAGAGAACCCTTGTAGAGGTTGCCTTGTTGAAACAGGAACCTGGAGCCTCTTTCTCCCTGGGTGAAAACAGTCCTGAGCCCTGCACCTACTCTACAGGTGAACAGTTCTGTAACACAGACATGACCTACGACATCACAGTCTCATTCAAGTCCCCCAATCCAGGCCTGTACGAACAGTGGCTGGTGTTTGACTTTGACATGAGACCAGTGCTCCTACAGAAACTCAAGGTTAAAGTAGGAAATCAGTCAGACCTTCAGCTAGTGGAGCCACCAGAGAGCGACAGACATCCCTCTCAGGATCTGGAACGTTGGCATTGTGGGAACAGGGTCATCATCCCATGTTTGGACAAAACCGAAGTACATGAAGAGCTACTACAGGAGTACAAGCCTCCTCAGATTAGCTTGCGGTATAAACCACTTGATGACAGCAGTGCACCCATGAATCACCAGAACTACAAGGAGAGAATGCACGGTTTCCTCTACAGAGAGGAGATGGCAGAAGATCAGGTGATTTCAAGGTAATTAAAGTAACATTTTTTTTAATATGAAAGCAGAGTGTGTGTCCAAACCATGGTGCCATTTTTATGTGTGCGAGGCACTCCTCCCAAATACATACATACATACTGCAGCACCTCCAGCAACGCTACTTCCTGCAGGGATGAGAATGGCGTCTTGTATGACATCATATTGTGGTTGTGCACCGTTGTTTGTTTTGTTATAAACGTACAATGTGGCTGTTACTTTCTGGTTAATGACTGATTGTAAGTGAAAAGGTTCTTAGCGATTATCGTACATTTCACATCCACCTCTCTTACTCCAGGACAGCATATTATAGATTTTAGAATACGTGAGTTTAGAATTATAAGGTTCTATCTCCGTCTAGGGTAGTTCAGAGATATTGAGCGTCAACGTTTTTACATTCCATTATGTTTTATGAGTTGGAACCTTTGTATTTTATGAATTACTAACTCAAAAATGTAAACATTTAAAAAAATAACACCACATAGGCATTAATAAACACCTAATGGATCAGATTATGTAAAACACTCAATTTTGACAAAACACAAACGTCACGATATTATAGATTTTAGAATAACCACAGACCAACTGAATTGACGCAGTCGCTCTAATGGTCGGAAATACTGAGCTGCCCAAAGAGGGAATCATTGCAAATATGCAAAATAACCTTAATCTGGTTGTGTTGTGTTTAATTATAACTGAACTATGACCACCACTTTCTATGTAGGTCAAACAACAAAATGATAACCAAAATATGACAACTATTACATAGTTTTAAGGTGTCTTAACCTTGTTGTAATTTGGTAATCTGATTTGGCAACTAGATGATAACCATAGAAATTAGGGCTGTCAAACGATATTGTGAAAATATTGAGTTATTCACATGGTTCACAAATATCACCTTCTCAGCCAATAACAATTGTTAAAAAAAAAAACGATTCCCATAAATAAAATTGTATTTTAAGTCTGTATTAAGAAGGACCAACCACCTAAGTCTCTCCATTTTCTTATGAATTTCAGACTCAATGTTCAAGGGACCATCGCCTTGTCTGACACCCTGTGTGACCCTCAGTTTGGGATGAAGATTGCTCCTCAGGGAGAACTGTTTGGTGCTGTCTCGGTCCCTTTCACTCTTACCCCAGACACCCTAGAGGGCTTGGTACTTAAAAGAGGTGTTCAGTCAGCTCTCATAGCACCTGTATCCCAAGCGAATCAAAGTCGCAAGGTCTATGAAGCCATTATCCTTCGAGACACAACAAGTGAAAATAAAATGCACTTGCAGCTCTCTAAAAGATGCTGCTCTGATCTTAAGCTACAAAGCAATGAAACATGTGACATGGAAGTTCAGTTCCAGCTGAGTCGTCTTAGGTTCTGTGAGATGCACAAAGCCATAGATCTCCTTCCAAACACAGAGAGAGTGCTACCGGAACTTGGAATCTGTAGTGTCCCTCTTAATGAAATGCCGTGCAAAGCAGTGAGACTCAATGCAAAGCAACAGGCAGCCATTGATTTTATCATAGGGGACTCGGATGGTACAGAGGTTGTAGCACCCCTCCTTATATATGGACCATTTGGAACCGGGAAAACCTCCACTCTTGCGACAGCAGCCAAAGAGTTGGTACGGCAGCCAAACACCAGAGTTCTGATTTGCACTCATACAGACAGGTAAATTACCCATAAACATCTTCAACACCAATTGTATAACTTGAATTTTTAATTTCTTTTACTACTATTTGTTATGATACAAAACCTGTGTATTATAAACACTGTAATGAATAGACTGGTTCCCTCTGTATGGTTGTTATGGTTGTTAACAATTAAATGGTTTTACTGCTAAAAGAAACAAGAAAGGCTAAACTCTCGAACTCTCTCTTTTGTCAATTCTGCAGATTTGTATGTCAAAGATCACTTCCATCCATACATCAGCTCTGGACACCCTGAGATTAAACCACTGAGGTTAAAGGAAAATAAACCAGGGGTTCCTGTCAGTGCCACACATAAGATCACACAAAGTTACTGCCTGCTAGCCCAAGATGGCCAGTTTTTCCTCCCTCCTACAAAGTCTGCCTTAGATTGCCACAGAATAGTCATAACAACCACTGCAATGGCAAGGTACTTCCACGACCTGAAGCTCCCTGATGGCTACTTCACCCACATCCTGATCGACGAAGCCTCACAAATGCTGGAATGTGAGGCACTGATGCCCTTTGGTCTGGCAGGGCGAGACACCAGAGTGGTTTTAGCTGGAGATCACATGCAGATGTCGCCAAAGCTCTTCTCAGTGGAAGATGACCAACGCTCCAATCACACTCTACTGAACCGCCTTTTCATCTACTATCAAGGCCAGAAGAGTAGTGCTGCACTGAAGAGCAGGATCATTTTCAACGAGAACTATCGCTCCACCAAAGAGATAGTGGAATTTGTGTCCAAGACCTTTTATGTTCGCAAGTGTGATGCCATTAAGGCTGTTGGAAATGTTCCAGCTCATCCTAAAGAATATCCACTGAGGTTCCACCATGTCAGAGGAGAATGCCACCTGGACCCCTTATCTATGTCATGGTTTAATCGTGAGGAGGCTGCAACCGTGGTCAAAATAGTGCAGAATCTTCTCAAAGACTGGCCACTCACATGGGAAGATCAGGATCAAAGCTCTATTTGTGTTCTATCTGAAGGATGCCAGGTAAAATGGCTATTTGTCATCTGAAGGTATTGGCAAACAGTAATGATCAATTATATGAAGGGAATATCAGTGTTTATTTTCATACTATTATGTAGAGGTGAAATGGGCTACACTTTCAAATGTGTAGATAGTTTTGTGATATTAATACTATGCTTCTTCATACATAGGTTTCACTGATCAGGAAAGCACTTCGAATGATACATCTTGGCCAAGTGACTGTGGAAAATATAGCCAATGTTCAAGGTATTTATAATGAAGACCTAATGTATTTGATGCCATTTCTTTATTCTCCAAACATAACAGATAGTTTCCCATAAAACATTGACACCTGTTTTGGTTTCTTGACAGGCAAACAGTTCAGGGTAATAGTAATGACAACCGTTCAAACCCGTGACAGCCTCCTCCTCTCTGACTCGACTTGTCTGGAAGTCTTCAATGATGCACGTGTGCTGAACACAGCCATGACCAGGGCTCAATCCCAGGTTGTTGTTGTTGGAGATGCTGCTGCTCTCTGCTACTTTGGGAAAAGTTCAAGAATCTGGAAGAGCTACGTCGAGCACTGCATCAGTAAACAAAGTACACATCCACAAACCTTTACTGAAGACATCCTGAAACAAGAAGTGAGAGAAATGTTAAGATTCATCAAACAGGATACAGAGGACGACAGTGATAGTGAATCATCCACATCGGAGATACCTGACATAGAAGACCCGATACTGAAGGAGCTTCTTGATGAGAGTACAAATGTACAAGTGGATGTAACATCAGAGGGTCTGTTAGATATCGTCCGGGGGGAGCAAAATGTCAACAAACTTGATGGACAGGAAATGGAAACAAGCCAAGATATATCCCCTACATGTCTAAACACACCGATACAGAGAGGTCTAAATGATTACAAACACTGCACCTTGATTATGGAGAGGTTTTACTCAGGTTATGCCATACCTCTTGACGATCCTTCTCTCCGCATCAATATCAAAGGTAGAAAGAACATTGGTCGTTCTTTCCCTGGAGATCAGGTTGCTGTGCAGATATTGAACATTGAGTGCCATCCTCCAGATGGGAAAGTGCAAAGCGTGCTCAACAGTGAAAGTAACTCCAAGGTGTTCGTCTGTACCCTTGATACCCATGATACCCAGGTAATGACACCTATCAACAACTGCATCTCCAAAATCTACACACCATTTTGGAAGGATAAGCCAAACTACATTGCAGTGCGAAAACAGGATGAACATTTAAGAGTCGAGAGGTTTGTGAAGATAAATGAGGAATCCAAAAGAAACAATCTCTTTGTTGTCAAAGTCTTGAAGTGGCGAGAGAAATCTCGATACCCCTTAGGAGTTGTAGTAAAAGTCCTCCCCAAAGTGACATCTCTAAATGCTGGACTGGAAGTATTGGACATAGAGTATCAATTGGCAAGGGCACCCCCACCATCTGTTGAAAAACACCTTGAAATTATCAAGGATCTGAATGCAGATGTAAAAAGTCGGCGGGATTATCGAGAATTTACTACCTTTACGATTGACCCTGCACATTCCAAGGATCTTGATGATGCAATCAGTGTGAGAGATTTAGATCAGGACTATGAAATTGGAGTTCACATTGCTGACGTTGCAAGTTTTGTGACCAAGGGCAGTCCACTAGACAAATACGCACAGCAGATTGGAACAGCGTTCTACCCCCCCGGAAGAGAGCCTGTTTTTATGTTCCCGAATAGTCTGAGCACAAACAATTTCAGTCTACTCCCTGGGTGTGAACGAAATGCCATATCTTTGACATTGAAAATTGACAAGAAAACGGACCACATCAAGGCAAGTGCATTTTTCCTCTCTGTCATATGCTCAGACAGGAAGTTATCATATGAGGAGGCTGAAAACATCCTCCAAAACTCTGCTGATGACAGCCCAACTTATGACACTCTGGAAGGCTGCCTCGCCATAGCATGCCACTTCTCTGAGACACACAGGAAGGACAGGAAACAGGAAGACTGGTGCTACAAGTCTCCGGATGAAGATGTGGTCATCGGTAGAAGACGCTCTCATCAGATGGTAGAGGAGCTCATGGTCATGTTCAACCATGCTGTCACTAACCACTTGCTGAACGATGCAAAGACGGTGAGCTGCACCCCTGTTCGATGCCAAGATCGGCCGAACGCTGAGAAGCTTCGCCAACTGAAAGAAAAATTCAGCGCGTTGATTCCCATATCCATTCATTTGACGCACTGTACAGATCAGAGTAGCAATGCTGAAGATAAGACGAGGGATGGAAGAGGAGGGGGGAATGGTGTGGTTTCTACGCTTTACCAGGGTTCCTCTAACCAGATGCGTCCAATTGGAACAGTCAATGAAATCCATCAGGGGCAAGTGTCCCAGCCCCCAGAGACATTTTCAGTTTTAACCTCCATCATGAGGTGCCTGGAGTCTGCACGGAAAAACAAGGATATCCACGGAATTGTGGACCTTGTAGCAACTGACGATATTCATCCCCAACTTCAGCCTTTAGTCATTGAATTAAGGAAGACCATGCGTAAGTCACACGTGCTGCGCTCTAACTCAACTCACCTGTCTAGAATTGGCCATTACGACCTTCAGCTTGAGAGCTACACTTGGGCCTCCTCACCCATTCGGCGATATGTGGACGTTATTGTACAGAGGGTCCTGCACTCAGTTCTAAAAAAGAATGAAGTTGGGTACACTTCTCTTGAGATTGACATGTCCTGTCTGAGCTTTTCTCAAAAAGCTAACAGGCAATCAATGTATGATAGGCAAGCCCACAGTTTGAGTCTTGCATCACAGCTGAACAACGAAAGTGCAAGAAAGGTAGCCTTTGTCATTGACGCGTCCCAAATTGGAAGAGGTTTAATGGTATCTTTTCCATTGAATCGAAGATCCATACCAGACGTGTTGCCAATGTTGTACAGGGACATGCAGTTAACAGACCAGCCAGAGTGGAACGAGCATGACAACTCTGTGGTTCTGAAATGGATGAGAAGAGTATACTCCTTCACTAATGAGCACATCATTGTTGAACTGCAACAACAGGGCCCTGATCCATCGGTGTCATCAGTGCCTACTGACTCGTGGAAAGCTATGCTGTCAGCTCTCAAGGAAGAAAACTGGGACAGCATGCTTCAATCCCTGCAGACCATCAGCACAAGTGTCAACCAACAGGAAAGATCAGACCAATGTTTGCATGCAGATACATTAAAGATGGCAAGGACCAATCCCCATCCACATCACTACGCTGAATTGACCTTGAGGGTAAAGCCTGGCATGACAGTCCAGGTACAACTGGGTGCAGACACCACGCGAGGACTGTTAGTGCCTGTAGTTCACATGCTGATTGTAAGTGCCAAGTTTGAGATTTGCTTGGAGCACTCCAAAAACACCATTCAGTGTTTCTCCAAATATGCACTTCATGCATCCAAGCAAACATATTCCACTTATATGGAATATCAGAAGATATGGAAACCATTGTGTGAGATGGAATCAGCCTCCAATGCTGTTTCAGAAAACGATAGCATTGTCATTGAAGATGTGCACTTGACATGGAAACAGACACATAAAGACAGACAACTCTGTGGATTCTTCCAGTTGCCACTTGAGAAGATAAAGCAGTGGGCCATCGAGTGTGATCTTAAACACACATTCTTGTGCATTCGCATGAGGGACCAGACCAGTGTCAGGGCAAATGTGCCAAACTTTGACACTGCTGTGAATGAACACCATGTTGATCTCACTGACATCCAATCTCCTATTTGGGTTGCTCATGGAATAACTACTAAAGTCACTGATGAGGAGGAAGCTAAAGAGCTCTCCTACATTCAGATTGACTTCCGGATTAACCACATGTCTATGGCCGAGATTCCAGAAAGGGTCTACAGGACAGATGCAAGATACACAGTGGAACTGATCCCCAAATTGCTACCTGATGTGTAGGTTTTTTGATGTTTTAACCACTTTATTTATTTACCCAAGTCAGTAGGCACCACATGTTTGAAGTTGTAATCCAGGAAATAACGTGCCATAAAATGAATGTTTCTGTATAATTTGCAGACGTAAAGAGGATGCCATCACCAACATAACCAAGGCAAATCAACTTGTGAAGGATATTGCTCTTGGCACGAAACCAAAAGGTAGAAACACCTCGCACAATCAAAGAGTAGATGACTGAAGCAACCATAGATAATCCTTGTGACGGCAGCCGGTGAAAGGGGGAACAAGTCGGCAACCGACCAAATGTTCTGACTTTTATTCCGAAAAATGGAACTCACAGAATCCATTGCATTGCAATATTTTGGCTTGACTAGCGAGTGCGTCATTGATTTTCAACAACTTTTCAGTAAAACAATGTGTTTTTAATCAATGCTCTTTTAAAGGTGATTTGAAATAAATTAAGTCACCGCCCACAAATGAGCTTCAATTCCAATTTGTTTACATTTTTCAGAATAAAAGTCTGAAGATTTGGTCGGTTGCCTTTCACCAGCTGCCGTCATATTTTTTAATGTTTTAAATAATGCCACTTAAGCTCTGCATGGTTGTGAGGATGTTATCACAATAAATGGTCCTTTACATTGTTTGTGGTTTTGTTTCACATAGTACCTGTAACTAAAGGACTGACGCCAGTCAGATTTGAGATTAAAGATCTCAGTTCCTCAGTCCAGTTTCCAGATCTGAACAATAGCCAAGTCAATGCCATAAGAGAGGCCCTCCAGAACCGATTCACTCTCATTCAGGGCCCTCCAGGTAGGCACATTGTCCATATACTGTTGCCATATGATGTTGTTATACTGTTTATTTAGTTTGGTCTGGTTTTTCTTTTACATTTCCTGTTGCTATGTTTATTGGATAACACTTTACATTATGGTATCAAATATAGAGGGTTTGTGAAGAGTATAGGAATTGTTTATGGATAGTTAATAGATGGTTAATAGATGGTTAATAGATGGCTGTTGTGTCATTACTTCAGGGGTGCAGTTCAGCATCTAACCAGAAGGGCAAATAGTGATATAAAACATGATAGAGATAGAGAGGTACAGTATGGCAAGTACGGTAGTTAGAGGTATATACAGTTATGAGCTATGTACACTTACGGTACCTATGTACAGTATGTAATGTACGGATGCATAAGTGGTGGCTATATCTAAGGAGGTATGTGCAATGTGAAGAACAATATGGTATGTGTATGTAAATATGATCTCAAATAATATTTTGCAGGGACTGGGAAAACAGTGGTTGGAGTTCACTTGGTTTACTGGTTCTTCGTGCAAAACCAAAATGTCCAAACCACCCAAAGGCCAAAAGCTGTTGATGGCTCTCCAAAGAAGATGTGCATTCTGTATTGCGGCCCCTCCAATAAATCTGTGGATGTTGTAGCTGGTATGTGCCCTTTCCTTGTATGATGTGATGGTAGTATCTAGATGATACTACAGTTATTTGGAAGTATTTGTTTATGGAATAGTTGACTTTCAATAACATTGTACACCTGACATGATGTTAATAGGCCTATCCAGTGTTGATGTTATGTGTCTGTAGGGCTGGAATGCCCAAGTGGTGTGTGACAGCCCAAAGTAATGACAGAATAAAAGATCTATGGACTTCAATTGCTCTACATACAAAGATCTGTGCATCAGTGCCTTGGTGTCTCAGTGAGACAGATCATCACACATGGCATGTGTCATAAACCTGTCTCTCTGTATGCCAAAGGTCAACTTCTGAAACTGAAGGAGGTACTGAAGCCACTCCGCATTTACAGTGATCAGATGGAGATGTTGGAGTTTCCGTATCCAGGCAGTAGCATGAAGCTGTCACGGAGATCTGTCAGGGAGGAGAAACCCAACAGAGAGCTCAGGTACTATTTTTTATTAAATGTACAGTGAAACGGCACCACTTTGAGTGTCAGAACATCCAATTTGGCATTGAGATTCCATAGGTTTTGCAGTTTGCAATACCCACTGTTAACATTTATACATTTTTGGTTATCTCATAACGTGTCTTTACTTCATAGCATGACTTTCATTTACCATTAAAACATTTTAATTTATGGCCGTTTTTAATTTGATTTCAGTTCCATCACATTGCATCATCTTATGCGAATGCAGGAGAACCCATTCTCTTCTCAAATACGTTCCTTTGATGCAAGAATTCGAATGGGAGAAAGCATCACAGACAAGGAGATTAAAAGGTATTTCAACTAAATAAATAAAACTTAATTGAAGTGCACCACGTTGATATCATGTATAATTCTGAGATATACAGTACATTAGGATGTTATTATTCATTTAATTTTGTGCTTTGCCCTAAATGTATTTTCCCTCTATTATTAGCTACAAAAGCCTCCTATACAAAGCCCGGCATCATGAGTTGGTGAGGCATGATGTCATTCTTTGCACTTGCACTGCGGCATCAAATCCAAACTTCTCCAAGCTGGACGTGCAACAGATCATCATTGATGAGTGCGCCATGGCAACTGAGCCTGAAGCCTTCATTCCTCTTGTGACCCATACGCCTGAACAGGTAACTGACAGTGGCTAATTCATAGATATTAACTAGGATAATAAATTGATCATTGTAAAATCATATGTTAATTCTCTTAATTATAATTGTTTTAACACAGTACTGAGAGCACTGTGGTGTGAAGTGTGATTTAGATTACAAGAAGCAATACCCAAAGAGGATTATCACTAGTCAAAAAACTAAATGTTCTGATATTTTTACTGATGAAATCCACCTTCCAGATTGTTTTGCTGGGGGATCACAAGCAATTACAGCCAATTATCCATTGTGATCTGGTGTCGAGATTGGGTATGAAGAAATCTCTCTTTGAGCGTTACATCGAGAAGGCCATGATGCTTGATACGCAGTACAGAATGGTATGTGGATGTCCAATTATAAAGATATGATATGATAAGACACTTGCGTAACATCGAAACCTGTGGTGGATGATATGAAGTGTTACTCTTGTCACATCAGAGTTGTTTGTGTATACTCCCATAACTCTTAAAACAAACTAACTCTGATTCGTCTTCTCAGCATGAGCGCATATGTGAGTTCCCCTCTAAGGAGTTCTACGAGGGCCTTCTCAGGTCGGGAGCACAGCGGAGAGCCAGCGTCATGCTCTCTCCATCTCGCTATCCGACCCCCATCCTCTTTGGGCATGTTGAAGGAAAGGAGATCAGTCTGGTGGTCTCCACAGAGCGGGGGAACGAGAACTCCAAGGCCAACGTGGAGGAGGCTGAGCAAGTGGTGAGA
The DNA here is from genome assembly GCF_963989245.1 of Nansenia antarctica. NCBI lineage: Eukaryota > Metazoa > Chordata > Actinopteri > Argentiniformes > Microstomatidae > Nansenia > Nansenia antarctica. Next base: position 11,734,743 of record NC_137685.1, on the reverse strand, counting down.
TGAAAACACTGAGACTGTTGTGCAAATAAATCTCAATCAGAGTACATTCCTTCACATTAGCCACAGTGTGGCTAAAATATTTTCTCATGAACAGGTTCGCATCGCTTCACTGTTGATCGAGCATGCTGGGGTGGAAGGGAAAGATGTCGCCATTTTGACGCCTTACAACGCCCAGGTGTCGAAGATCAACAGTATCCTCTTAAAGCAGCGTATCGTCAATGTCAACGTGAGCACCATCACAAAAAGTCAAGGTAAAGCTGTTTTATCTAGAAAGCACAAACATTCTATTTTCTATGTCAAGACATTTATATTTTTAGCAGACTCCGTTACATGTTGTCACTCGGGATTTTGCGGGTTTGATTTAATTCTAGCCCTAAGAGGAGAGATAGAAGGAAAACTGGACATGAAGCATTTATACTCTTTTCAATCTAGGGAGTGAATGGCGTTATGTCATCCTGTCCACCGTGCGTTCATGTCCTGAGTCAGACATCGACCCGGCGCCAACCAAAGCGTGGCTCATCAAGAACCTTGGTTTCATCATGGACCCCCACCAAGTCAATGTGGGCCTAACCCGAGCTCAGGAAGGGCTCTGCATCATTGGTAAGATATGTAATATCACACAACTTAAAAGCGCAGTTCACCCAAATTATGAAAATGACATAACTTACTATACCTAGAAAATGCTAATATTACCAGACTTTGGCAGTGGCTACACATAAACAAATCCAAACAGTGGATTGAGCTCTGGGGCCTCATTTATAGAAAGTGCTTTGGATCAAATTTGATCTTACCCGTGGCGTACGTAGAAAACCACATCAAAGAAAGAGGATCAGGACAAACCAGTTTAATTTTCCAGGGAAATTAATTCCCCTTTCGTGACACCCTATCTTAACTGTAGGCATTTACTGTCAGTTTTGTGAATGAGTTATATTTCTGTTGGTTTTAGTGTTTTACTCTCTGTGTTCTTTTATAGGAAACCGGAAGTTACTGAAGCGCAGCTCTCTGTGGGGCCGTTTGCTGAGTCACTATGAGGAACACGGCTGTGTGGTCGATCCTGCTAAGGACATTCAAGTTCAAAAACCACAAGTCAAACACAAATCACCAAAGAGGCGAGCCTCAAAATTTCAAAACCGGAAATGAAGATGTGTGAGGTGATATGCCTGAGATTATTGCCCGAGATTATCAGTTATTATTTTGACATGACATGAGACTGTCTGTTGAAAAGAAACCACTGGGAAACATTTCTGGGAAACATTTGAATAATGTGAGAGTCACTATGCACTAGTATCAGAGTGGTTCTAAAAATGTAAGAAGATTTATTCCCCGGGTTGAAAAAGAAAGCCTTTTATACTTGCTGGTTTTGATCAGCAATTGGGCTTGTTAGGTACATTCAGAGTGATGTGCGTACAACCTACTCATGCCTTATCTTTGGTTATACTGTTGCCTCTCTGAATCATTGATTTGTTAATTTCAGGACATCATTACTGCTGCTGTCAAGTGAAATATGGGCTTAGAATCATCCTCATCACACACACACACACACACACACACACACACACACACACACACACACACACACACACACGATCCCCATCTGATGCTGTAAACACAGTTTGTTAAGTTAAACATCAGACTGCTGGGTTTGTGACTAACAATCCCAAGCACACAGATGCAATACCACATGTCTTCCAATACTGTGATTGTATCTACCAAGGATACGCAACAAACAACAAACACCATGCATAAATCAGACCTTATTCTCAAAACCATTCAAACCACTACTGCACTCAAATGTAAAAATCATGTTTTATTTTTTATTAAAATCATATATTTTTAAAAATGTCTTTCATTTCATATAGCTGGGCATTAACGGCAACAACACACTACCAGAGAAACAGCCTCCTCTTCCTCTACCGGCTCTCCATGGACCACGGCGTGGTTTTGAGGGTAAGGGTCTCCTTCCAGTGACCGTAGACATGGCCGAGGCCGTCTGCCCTCTTGACCGTGAACTCATAGCACCTCTCAGGCATCAGGTTGCCGATCAGAACAGAGTAGGCGGTACAGGTGACCATTCCCTGTGGGCTCCCTTCCTCTGCATTGGCCGGCTGCAAGAGCTTGTAGCCGATCTCAAACTGCTCCCGCGGGTCCTGTGGCGCTTGCCCGACGACGAACCAATACAGCTTGGCGCTGGTGCTCAACGCCTCTGACTGGATCTTGTCAAACACCACGGGCTCTTTGACGGTCAGCAACAGCTGATACAGCTGCACGGTGCTAGTGCTAAAGCCGGGAATGAGCCGGTGCTTGGGGTGCAGCTTGCCAGGCCCCAGCCGGGAGTCAAAGTCCAGCAGGGCCTCGTTGAGCTGGGCCACCTTTCGTCGCAAGGGAGCGTCCTCCGGAGCGAGGGAGAACAGTCGGAAGAGGGAGAACACGTCCGACTGGTCGCCCGTGGACTCCAGCATGGCATCCAGCTCCTCCTTGCCTTTACAGATCAGCTCGCAGAGCTCCTCCAAGAGGCTCAGCTGGATCTTCACCTGGCTGGTTGCAAGCTTCTTCATGCGTGCAAGCTTCCCAGGGTCTATGAGTTGAAAGAAGGTGGCGGGGGGCATGGATCTCAGCCGCTGCTGCTGCTGCAGTAGCTGCTGTTGCTGCCGGTCCTGAGCCACCTCCAGGTAGAAGGAGCACTTCTGAAGGTGGTCCAGGTGGCTGATACGGGCCTTGAGGGCGCAGGGGGACAACTGGGTGGAGAGTAGCTGCAGGATCTGGCTTGGGTGGGTCACCTTTCTTCTTCTCATGTTAACTGCAAAGTAACGCAGATACACTATGTTGAAAACCTCTGCATCCATTTTTCAAGCTAACTTTCTCCTCTCAGATAAGCCTGCATTTAATATAATTATAGATTATTCTTATTATTATTTTTTTTTTATTTTTTTTGTTAATCATCAGTGGCATCACGTGTGTTGGCATGTTTCATTAATAAAACATTGTGCTAGGTGTGGAATGTTGAATGAGTGAAATGTCAGACATACTGAGATCACAAGCCAGATCAAACAGACCAACTCTATAAAATAATAAACTCATAAAATCTCAATAAACGTTGTACTGCCCTGTTCTCACATGCCCACACTGACACATACGCAGTCATCAATGCCCCCCAACATTATATTCCCCCTAAATTTGATCAACATTGTTTAACATGCATGCATAGCTTGTTACCTGCGCTTTCTAGTCCCGTCTGCGTCACGTAAACATTTGACGTATATTTTAAGTATAAACATCTGACAGTATCCACATGTTTTGTTTTGATCTGTTGTCAGATTCACCATGGCTACGAGCTGAAGGGGTGACGTCATAATCGCATTCTACTGATGATGCATGGTGAACGAGGACAAAAAGGTCTCATAACTGGGCATAAACATTCGACATCATATCGGATGTATTTACATACTTCACTGTGCCTTAAAATATTTTTAAAGATGTTGTAAAATGTGTGCAGTTAATAGAAAATGTGTGCGATTTTAATAAAATGTTCAACAGTTATCAATTCGACTGGCCTTTCCAGAGTCCCAAACACTTGCGCCTGAAGTCCATCAAATAATACCCTAAGTTCTTGAGAATATTATGACTGACTCTCTTATAATATTATGTCTCTCTTTCTGGAACACATTCCGCAAGGATTCAGCATAGAAACTCGAAATGGGAATTCATTCAACAATCTCATGGGGACAATATACGGCATTCGAAAATATAGCGCATAGTCAAATGGTGTGTATAATAGCAGGTGTGTTATTTTGACGGTGAAGAAATGAAATAGTCGCCAGGTGGACAGTGACTGCACCATCTATGGAGATCCACCAGGAGGCAGTATGAAACCACTATCAATCTGACCCTCTATTTGAACAACAACAGCTAGAATTGCTTAATCTACAAATTTGAGCCCCAGCTATTCGTTTTAAGCATCTGTTCATTATTGCATGACCAAATAAATATGGTTAGGTAAACCATATCTATGAAAAAAAATGACTTTCCAGAGTCAGACCATGTGAGTCCATTATTCACTCATTTGATTCAATTTATGACAAACTAATGACTTAAATCCTCATTTCAAGGAATGGCCTTAAATCAAGATGGTCCTAAATTAAAAGGTTAACTGCATTTGAAATTAACAGGACAAGGAGGAGGACAAGGACAAGGAGGTGAAGAAGGAGGAGGAGAGGACGGGGAAGAGGAAGAAGAAGTGTCAGGAACACAATAGAAATTAGTGAAATGAGAGCAATTGTGATCGACCGTGTTGTCAACCTTGAGATGAGCATGAGGGAGACTGGGCAACGGGGTTCAACCAAACCTGAGCCTCTATACTGTTGTATCATCCTCTATACCTCTATACTGTTGCAGGTATCATCAAGTAATTTTAGTCTTACTGGTACAGTAATATGTACTGTACTTTCATAATGAGAAGGATCACTAAAACCATTCAATGTTTTTACAGAACTGCAAGAAAACCAGTATCTGAGATCAACTGTTCACCCGAGAGCAGGAGAGCCACATATGGTCATTACAATTAACTGCATCACACTCACTCATGGTGTTATCTGCCATTATGTGAGGTGGGGGGGTTGAAACAGCAGTGTCATATAAAGACATAAACAGGTCAGGTGAAGACTCTTTATTTGGAAGGAATGACAAGTCCTGGAGTTTAGACTGCCTGAGTGATGGTTATACATACAGACACAATAGCGTAAATACTGCAGTGTCAGGCCCTCAGTCCTCCAGAGTAGGAGTGTACCTGGATCACAGGGCAGGTACTCTGTCCTTCTACAGCGTCTCCTCTGACACCATGACCCTCCTCCACAGAGTCCAGACCACCTTCACTCAGCCCCTCTATGCTGGGCTTTATATTGGTAGAGGGTCCAGTGTTGAGCTGTGTGACCTGGAGTAGAGGTCCCATAAGAGTGATGCTTTATTATCAACTAACCTGTGATTTGGTTTTCAGAGATATAATCAAGTAAAGTGTATTATGTTGAGTGTCAGTAATGCTGTACCCAGACCAGTTGTTAATACAGGGTGTTGTGTTGAGTGTCAGTAATGAATGAATGAATGAATGAATGGTCTTTATTGTCATTGCTACAGTACAGGTACCAAACAACGACATTTAGGAGGGGTGGCTCCCCTGGTGTTAGGAAAGGGGGGGGAAAAATCACAAGAAGGGAAGGAGCTGGTTTACATAAATAAAGGCTATGTACACTATCCACTAAACTATACTGTACAGATAGACGACTAGGGTTGTCATATTGCACAGTAGTGTTATTTCACATTTATTTAAAGTGTCGCAGTTTGCAGGCTTGGAATGTACATGTTTGTGCCTCAGCACTACACCTGATTTTTTCAGTCCAGCAGCTGCCATCAATCCGTCCAGACTGTCCAGGGCCCAGAACCTAGGTCTTTGCTGTGTTCCGGGCCTGGACGGCCCTGTGGTAGAAGCTGTTCTTCAGTCTGTTTGTCCTTGCGCCCAAGGTCCTGAACCGCCTTTTCGAGGGCAGCCTGGTAAAGTGTTCGTACCCAGGGTGGGTCGGGTCCCTGGAGATCTTGGAGGCCTTCCTGAGACAGCGTGTGTTGTACAGCTCTTCCAGAGAGGGGAGGGGGGCGCCGGTGATCTTCTGTGCTGTTCTCACGACTCTCTGTAGCGCATTTCTCTCCACTGTTGTGCAGCTGGAGAACCAGTTGCAGATGCCGTAGGTGAGGATGCTCTCCACTGCGCCGCGGTAGAAGGTCACCAGTATCTCCTGCTTGCTGTGTAATGCTGTACCCAGACCAGTTGTTAATACAGGGTGTTGTGTTGAGTGTCAGTAATGCTGTACCCAGACCAGTTGTTAATACAGGGTGTTGTGTTGAGTATCTCACCCTCAGCCAGTGGTGCTGTTCCCAGATCAGGGGTCTCATGTATAGAATGTCCTCATGCACAGATCTGATAGTGAATTATGCATACGTTGAAAATGATACATAACAACTTTATCATTTATAATCAGATCCATGAGAGGTGTGATTTTGATTATTTTAAAAAAAAGGGGGGGAAAACCTTATTTTCATGTGCTCTACTATATTCAGGTGATAGTGAATAAATACTGTTTTTGGAGCTACACTTTCTTTTGTTGTTTTATTTCACCCTTCAGGGCTTCCGTAGATAATGCTTCTCATTGCAATTACATGGAATGTCCTCTAGATGGCAGGAGAGGACATCTTATATTGAATCAACATGAGCAGTCAGCAGTGTGGAATGTTTGAACAGCCATGCTCTCCTCCTGGCCTCTGTCCCACACCACGCCCTCTACAGCTAACCAGGAAGTGTTCCCACCCACGAACACAAACACTTCTAGAGAAACTAAACTTCTCGTTCTTTCTCTGCTGTTCAGTCTAGTGTGTGCAGCAACATGGCAGAGAGCACGGACACAGTGAGTTGTCCAATCTGTCTGGATCTACTGAAGGATCCGGTGACTATTCCCTGTGGACACAGCTACTGTATGGGCTGTATTAAGGGCTACTGGAATCAAGACAACCAGAAGGGCGCATACAGCTGCCCCCTGTGCAAGGAAAGCTATGTCTCCAGGCCTGTTCTGAGGAAAAACATTCTGTTGGCTGAATTAGTGAATATACTTAAGAAGTCAGGACTCCAAGCTGCACCTCCTGCTCACTGTGATGCTGGACCTGGAGATGTGGTGTGTGATGTCTGCACTGGGAGAAAGCAGAAAGCCCTCATGTCCTGTCTGGTTTGTCGGGCCTCTTACTGTGAGACTCACCTCCAGCCTCACTATGAATCTCCTGCCTTTAAGAAGCACAAGCTGGTCAAAGCCTCCACACAGCTGGAGGAGAAGCTCTGCTCTCGTCATGAAGAAGTGTTGAATGTTTACTGCCGTACTGATCAGCAGTGTATCTGTGTGCTGTGTTACAAGGATGAGCATAAAGGCCATGATACAGTCTCAGCTGCAGCAGAAAGGACTGAGAAGCAGGTAAGAACCAGAGCTTCTCACTGGTGACTCTGATAAATGTGGAACTGAAGTTAGTAAGGCTATTCAATCTTGATTAAATATAAAAACATAGGACGATGACTGATTTGAACTGATATGGGACCATTTTAAAGTATTGCACAACAAAAGATCCATAGTCTCTTCCACACTACTATGTTGGTGTATTGGAGAGGGTAAAGGTTGATGTTGTTATTGTTTTACAATCTAGTTCTTGTCACACAGGTTGTCACAGGTAGAATGATTAAGTAAAGACACTCTACATGTCCTGTCTAGACTCCTATTCTCTCTGTCTGTAAAACTCATGATGTCTGCTTCCATTGTCCAGCTTTTACCCTTTTACTTCATCAACAGATTATAACATGTTTAATGGAAACAAATGTTTTCTTTCAATATGAATGATGACTCTATCATCACTGTTCTCAACATGGCTTATATTTATTTGAAACAATTGAAAGTTCAGGGGTTGTTTGGGTTTGTGTGATATCAGCCACACACCACGTGCAATAGCCTGCTGTAATAAAGTGTGTTTGTCTACAGAAGCAGCTGGGGATGAGTCAGCAGAAAGTCCAGCAGAGAGTCCAGGAGAGAGAGAAGGACCTGAGGGAGCTCCAACAGGGTGTGGAGTCTCTCACTGTGAGTATTGACCAGAGGAGACGCACCATTTCACTACTCTCTTCTAGTCAGCAGGTCACACTCCAATCACACACTCTCTGTCTCTGTGTGTGTGTGTGTGTGTGTGTGTGTGTGTGTGTGTGTCTGTGTGTGTGTGTCTGTGTGTCTGTGTGTCTGTCTGTCTGTCTCTCACTCACTCTCTCTGTGTGTATCCTAACAGCGCTCTGCACAAGCAGCAGTGGAGGACAGTGAGAGGATCTTTACTGAGCTGATCCGCTCCATTGAGAGAAGGCTCTCTGAGGTGAAGGATCTTATCAGAGCCCAGCAGAAGGCAGCAGTGAGTCAGGCTCATGTACTCGTGGAGCGACTGGAGCAGGAGATCGCTGAGCTGAGGAGGAGAGACGCTGAGCTGGAGCAGCTTTCACACACAGAGGATCACATCCATTTCCTCCAGGTAACGACACTGCAACTACCACTGCATGTATCCTCCAGGTCACTACACTGCAACTACCACTCCATCTGGAATACTGAAAGCTGCTTCCTGTTCATGTAATTAATCCTCTTGTTTTCTCTCTCTCTCTCTCTCTCTCTCTCTCTCTCTCTCTCTCTCTCTCTCTCTCTCTCTCTCTCTCTCTCTCCAGAGTTATCAGTCTCTCTCCAGTCCCAGTGTATCTTCAGACATACCCAGCATCATTGTCCGTCCTCTTCAGTACTTTGGAGATGTGAGTGAAGCTGTGTCTGAGCTGAGAGAGAAACTAGACCACATCCTAAAAGAGGGATGGCCCAAGATCTCAACTACAGGTGGGCTAAAAACAAAAATTCTCTTCACAGAACCATTTTTAGACCAATTCAATGACATTAACATAAACATGGTTATAATCTGAATGCTTTCTCTCTCTCTTTATGTGTGTGTGTGTATGTGTGTGTGTGTGTGTGTGTGTGTGTTAATGTGTCCGTAATGAATTTGGTAGATGTATTACTGCCACCAGAGCCCAAGACCCACCCAAGAGCCCAGTTCTTTCAATGTGAGTCTCTTTATCCTGAAGTAGCTGACATTCTCTCTCCGTTGATCCTCTCCACACACACTGAGATATAACTAGGGAGGTCTAGGAGAGGCAGAACATCATCAAAGACAGACTAGATATCTGACTCTCCTTATTCCTCTGATTTGGTCTCTGCTCTGCTCTTCTCCCAGATTCCTGTCGGCTCACACTGGATCCAAACACAGCATACAGCGACCTCTCTCTGTCTGAGGGGAACAGGAAGGTGACACGTATGAGCCCAGCCCAGTCATATCCTCATCATCCAGAGAGATTCACTGACTGTGCTCAGGTGCTGTGCAGAGAGGGTCTGTCAGGACGCTGTTACTGGGAGGTTGAGAGGAGAGGTGGATCGCTGGAAACAGCAGTGTCATATAAAGACATAAACAGGTCAGGTCATGACTCTTATTTTGGATGTTATGACAAGTCCTGGAGTTTAGAATGCCAGAGAGGTGGTTATAAATTCATACACAATAATGTAAATACTGCAGTATCAGGCCCTCAGTCCTCCAGAGTAGGAGTGTACCTGGATCACAGGGCAGGTACTCTGTCCTTCTACAGCGTCTCCTCTGACACAATGACCCTCCTCCACAGAGTCCAGACCACCTTCACTCAGCCCCTCTATCCTGGGCTTTGGTTAAGTAGTGGGGCCAGAGTTGAGCTGTGTGAGCTGGAGTAGAGGTCCCATAAGAGTGATGCTTTATTATCAACTAACCTGTGATTTGGAGATACATTCACCGGCCACTTTATTAGGCACACCTTGGTGGTACTGGGTTGGACCACCTCTTTTGCCTTCAGCTTCAACTCAGCTTTAACTTCCTTAAGCAGTCTCATGTGTAGAATGTCCTCATGCACAGATCTGATAGTGAATTACATTATGCATATGTTCTGATTGACATAATACAACACAGTTGTTGCATAAATTCTATGCTAAACGTCATAGTTGTTAATACTTACTTTATGTATGAACAGAAACTCATAAACAGATTAATAAAATGTGTGTTTTTGTTAGATTTTTCATTTTCAGTGCCTTATTATGAATAAATTGTTTTATTTTTTTAAATTAAATTATCACAAGCTGTAACTGTAACTTTGTATGATAACTAAACACAAACTCCTTAAATTATTTATCGTTCAGAGGGAGTGAACACGCTGTTGACACTCTTTTATTGTGATGTGTAAGATAAAACTATAATAAACTTGAATATTAACAGTAACATAATTACTCTGAATTAGGTTATCGATTATAATTATAGAACGGTGCATTCTGATCATTGCGGCTCCCATCTACTGTCATTCTTGGTTCCAGCGATAAACGCTCAACACATTCGGTGCTCGACCACATGAGGGGCTATATCTACTACTGAGTGTCTGTGTTCACAACGCATCTCAGTGCTGGGATCAGTTTGACTGTTCAGACGCCTCATCATGAACATCCGATGTGAAACACATCCTTTAGCTAGGTCTTTTTGAAATCAATGAATTGATGTTTGTGTGTTATGTGAGTTACTTCCTACCCTTGTCCGTCGTCATTTGGTTTTTATCATTTGGGAACACCGGGACGGTTTTTGGGCTGCCTTGCGCAACTACACTGTTGGGGAGCTCGTGATACTGCCCTCATCCGTTTGAGCGTGCTTAAATGTATATGATATTGTATAATATGATATATTGTATAATATGATATATTGTATAATATGTATGTATATAATATGTATAATATGATATATGATATATTGTATAATATGGGATTGTAGTGCTGTGCTTCCACCTGTTTTATTGTGTAGACTTTTTTGATATTTGTGGAATGCCGTGTAGCAGTAGCTTATAGGCTACACCTTGGCAGTTGTGAGAGTGGAGAATACGGGTTTTATTGCAGTGACTCACCCTACGGCAGAAGAATAACCAAGCTGGGCGCTGCAGAGACGCAACATTATTCCCCGAACCTAACCCTAACCCCCCCCCCCAATGAATTTTAAAGTGCTGGTGTAGTGACTACATTATGGGTTCATGTTCTCCTCTTACTGTTGGTTGTGTAGTGGGAGGGAACCAGTTCTGGCACTAGGGGCAGAGGGGAGGATTATTAACGTTGCAACTTCCTGTTTAGACACAACAGTTTTGGTGATCTATTTTCTGGTCCTGTACTGAGAGTACAAGTTGTTATTTTGATTAAACAGTTATCATTACGTTGCCTACGTCTTTCCTTTTTCCTCCGGCACTACACTGGTGACCCCGACGTGGATTTTTGTTAACGTAATTGTGTACAAAAACCAGCGAACGAACATTACAATCCTGCAAAATGTCCGGGCGAGGAAGACGTTCAAACCAGCGGCAGCCATCACCATCCCCTGTCAGGGTAACGCGTGGTGCGCACACTCCCACTCTCAAGCTACCAGAGTTCTGGGACTCAACGCCTGCTGCATGGTTTGCTATTGTAGAGGCACATTTCAACAAAAGTGACATCGATGACGACGACGACCGGTACAACCATGCTGTGGCAATGTTGGGCAGCTCCACCGCAGCTCGAGTGGTAGGTTTTTTGTCTGCTCCCCCGACGACGAACAAATATGAGCGCCTCAAGGCCCTGCTTCTAGAGACATTTGAACTGTCCACTGCGGAGAGGGTGCGTCGCCTATTTGCCATGTCGGACTTGGGTGACGAGAGGCCTTCTGCGCGCATGGAGAGGATGCTAAACCTGCTCGGTACAGAAGACCCCATGATCCTCTTCACAGAGCTGTTCATGCGCACATTGCCAGCTCAAGTTAGGATGGCGCTGGCCAACACCGCCATCATGGAGCCCCGCGCCCTGGCCAGGGAGGCGGACCGGTTCGTCTTGGCCATGCCTCAACGGTCCCCCGACCTGCTCGCTCCCGCGGCCGCCCCGCCACCCGACCGTCGCAGGAGAGCGAAGGATGACGCCAGACCTTCTGGCCAGCAGGGTAACGCTGCGGGCCATTGTTTCTACCACGCCACTTTTGGCGCCAAGGCCAAACGGTGCCGCTCACCCTGCACCTTCGGACCGACGGGAAACGGCGGGGCCGGCACTCAGTAGTGGCCCTGAGCGCTGGCGTCACCAACAGGCTGCTCTTCATACAAGACACCGCCTCTGGTCGCAGTTTCCTTTGTGACACAGGTGCCCAGTGGAGCATCATTCCGGCAGAGAGATCGGATGTGGCGAAGGAGGAGCGTGGTCCGCAGTTGGCAGGCGCGGACGGCACACCTATCTGCTCTTATGGCACTAGGGCGGTGGACGTGTGCTTCGGAGGGCAATGCTTTTCGTGGGATTTTGTCATAGCGGCTGTCACATTTCCCCTCCTTGGTGCGGATTTTCTGTGCGCCCACAACCTGTTGGTGGACGTGGGGAACAGGCGCCTGGTCAACTCACAGACTTTCGCTTCCTTCGCCTGTACGCAGGGGGAGGCGGTCTACAGCGGGTGGTCCAATACGCTCGCCGAAAGTGACCAGTACCTTCGGCTGCTCGCCGAATTCCCCGACCTTACCAAGCCCACCTTCTCCGCGCCCACGGTGAAACACGGAGTGGAGCACCACATCGAGACCGAGGGGCCTCCCCTCCACGCCAGGGCCAGGCGCCTCAACCCGGAGAAGCTGGCCATCGCCAGGGCGGAGTTTGCGCATATGGAGCAGGTGGGCATCGTTCGGCGCTCGAGCAGCCCCTGGGCGTCTCCCCTGCACATCGTCCCTAAGTCAGACGGCGGGTGGCGCCCATGTGGGGACTACCGCCGCCTCAACGACGCGTCCAAGCCTGACCGCTACCCGGTCCCACATGTCCAGGACTTTTCAGCGAACCTGGCAGGCAAACGCTTCTTCTCCAAAGTGGACCTGGTACGGGGGTACCATCAGGTGCCGGTGCACCCCGAGGACGTCCCTAAGACGGCCGTAATCACGCCATTTGGACTCTTCGAGTTTCTGCGGATGCCGTTCGGCCTGAAGAACGCGGCGCAGACCTTCCAACGCCTCATGCACTCGGTGCTCCGGGACCTACCATTCCTCTTCGTCTACTTGGATGACATCCTCGTCGCAAGCACCACGGAGGAGGAGCACCTGTCCCACCTCCGGGCCCTTTTCACACGGCTCAGCCAACATGGGCTGATTGTCAATCCGGCGAAGTGTGAGTTCGGACGGAACACCATCGACTTTCTCGGGCACCGGGTCTCCGCAGAGGGGGTGACCCCCCTCCCCTCGAAGGTGGAAGCTGTCGCTGCTTTCCCGCGCCCCAGCACAATCAGCGAGCTCAAGGGGTTCATCGGGATGGTAACCTTCTACTATCGCTTCCTCCACCACATCGCTCACATCCTGCGGCCTCTGTACGATGCCCAGAAGGGCAAGACTCTGAAGCAGCCGGTGGACTGGACGGCGGAGCGTGTCAAAGCCTTTCAGGACACCAAGGCGGCCCTGGCCCGCGCTGCCATGTTGGCCCACCCCTCGCCCTCGGCACCCACTGCTCTCACCACGGACGCCTCTGACTTTGCTGTGGGAGCGGTGTACGAACAGTGGGTTGGGGACGCCTGGCAGCCTCTTGCATTCTTCAGCCGCCAGCTGTCTCCCAGAGAGCAAAGGTACAGCACATTCGACAGGGAGCTCCTCGGGCTGTGGCTTGCTGTCAGACACTTCCGTTTTTTACTGGAGGGCCGCGAGTTTACGGCCTACGTGGACCACAAGCCACTCACGCACGCCATGTCCAAGGTGGCGGAGCCGTGGTCCGACCGCCAACAGCGCCAGCTCGCCTACATATCCGAGTTCACCACAGACATCCAGCACGTTGCTGGGAAGTCCAACCAGGTCGCGGATTGTCTCTCCAGGGCGGTGGTTGGTGCGGTCCAACTGGGTTTGGACTACGCGCGCATGGCTGCAGACCAGGCCGCCGACCCCGCCGTCCAGGCTCTCAAGTTGTCGGACACAGGACTGCGCCTAGAAGAGGTGGTTTTCGGTGACGCAGGGGCCACGCTCCTGTGCGACGTCTCCATGGGTCAGCCACGACCGGTGGTCCCCGCCAACTGGAGGCGCCCCGCCTTCGAGGCGATACACGGCTTGTCTCACCCTGGTAGGAAACCGTCCTCACGGCTGGTGTCAGAGAAATTCGTCTGGCATGGGCTCAAGAGGGATGTGAGGGCCTGGGTAGACACGTGCATCGCCTGCCAGCGCGCCAAGGTGCATCGACACGTCAAGGCCCCCCTGGAGCAGTTCTCTGTGCCTGAGCGGAGGTTCGATCATGTAAACGTGGACCTGGTAGGGCCGCTGCCCCCCTCGCACGGATACACCTATCTCTTTACCATGGTGGACAGGACGACTCGCTGGCCGGAGGCAGTTCCGCTCTCCTCAACGACAGCCCCCGACCTGGCCCGGGCGTTCATCGCGGTGTGGGTCTCCCGCTACGGCACCCCTGCTGATCTCTCCTCTGACCGTGGCTCACAGTTTACTTCAGAGCTGTGGGCAGCGGTGGCGGAGAATCTGGGGGTCAAGCTCCACCGCACAACCGCCTATCACCCACAGGCGAACGGGCTCTGTGAGCGTTTCCATCGATCCATGAAGGCCGCCCTTCGAGCCAGCCTCACGGACAGCAACTGGCTTGACAAGCTGCCGTGGGTCATGCTGGGGCTCAGGACAGCGCCTAAGGAGGACCTCCAGTCGTCGTCCGCTGAGCTGGTGTTTGGACAGCCGCTGCGGGTCCCCGGTGACTTCATTCCCAAGTCAACGGAGCCCTGGTCCGCCGCCGCTCAGCGCGCCTCCCTGCTGGACAGCGCCAGGACCTTCGTCCCGGTCCCGACTACGCAGCATGGTGTCCCTACTTCGAGGGTGCCCCCGGAGCTGCACTCAGCGAGGTTCGTTTTCATTCGTCATGATGGCCACAGGACTCCACTACGTCCTCCTTATGACGGGCCTTTCCGTGTCATCGAGGCCGGAGCCAAGAACTTCATGGTTGAGATGGGGGGTAGGCCTGAGTGTGTGTCCGTTGATCGCCTCAAACCGGCCCACTTGGACCTTGAACTGCCCCTGGACTTGGCCCTGCCACCGCGCAGAGGCCGGCCTCCAGTCCTACCTCCCCTGCCGCGCCCTGGCCATTCCCCCCTCCGACCCCGACAACCCCCCGCAGCTCGCGAGCCCCCGGTCGTCACTGCCCCCCGTCCTTCCCTGCAGGAGGACGTGATGGGCGATGTCACACCTCCTCCCGCACCTCCTGACTTTACCTACGATCGTAGGGGCCGGGCCATACGCCCTCCTCGCCGTGAGGATTTCCAATATTGAGGTGAACACTGGGGGGGCTGGTGTAGTGACTACATTATGGGTTCATGTTCTCCTCTTACTGTTGGTTGTGTAGTGGGAGGGAACCAGTTCTGGCACTAGGGGCAGAGGGGAGGATTATTAACGTTGCAACTTCCTGTTTAGACACAACAGTTTTGGTGATCTATTTTCTGGTCCTGTACTGAGAGTACAAGTTGTTATTTTGATTAAACAGTTATCATTACGTTGCCTACGTCTTTCCTTTTTCCTCCGGCACTACACTACATTCAATAAAGTTCATGCCAACCTATTTGGATGGATCCACATGTTATTACAATAATATACCATGCCATGCCATCTACCGCATCCGCATCGCGCATCCACATTTCGCGCAAACACCAGGACGGTGAAAAGCCGACGGTGTATGGAGGTGGAGGAGAGGAGTGAACAGGCAGGTGTATGGAGGTGGAGGAGAGGAGTGAACAGGCAGGTGTGTGGAGGTGGAGGAGAGGAGGGGCAGGTGTATGGAGGTGGAGGAGAGGAGTGAACAGGCAGGTGTATGGAGGTGGAGGAGAGGAGGGGCAGGTGTATGGAGGTGGAGGAGAGGAGTGAACGGGCAGGTGTATGGAGGTGGAGGAGAGGAGGGAACAGGCAGGTGTGTGGAGGTGGAGGAGAGGAGAGAACGGGCAGGTGTATGGAGGTGGAGGAGAGGAGTGAACGGGCAGGTGTATGGAGGTGGAGGAGAGGCTGGGCTACTTTTGATCACACTGCGCCGGAAAAAAAGCATTTGGGCGGGTTGGGCTGGATAAATAGCATTTAGCCGGTATCAACATGTCAGTGCCTGAAAGTTACAAACGGCGTGAAGTTAAAACACACACCCTATTAGCTCCATACAATGTGCAGTTAATTTTTTTATTTTTTTTATTTTACAAACATCATTGGCAACAGCCATGACGTTTAGCGGCAGGAGATGGGCACCTGCCCAATAGTAGTTAGCGGTTTTCTGACAATATAGGTTTTGGGCTGGTGGTTTTTGGTGGATTTAGCGGTTTTTAGACTGTGGTTAGGCTGGAAATTGTCAATCGCATCTGGCAACCCTGCCGGTGAAGGGCGCGGAGGAGAGAGGAGGTTGAACACCAGGAGAGAGGAGGTTGAACACCAGGAGAGAGGAGGTTGAACACCAGGAGAGGGGAGGTTGAACACCAGGAGAGGGGAGGTTGAACACCAGGAGAGGGGAGGTTGAATACCAGGAGAGGGGAGGTTGAACACCAGGAGAGGGGAGGTTGAACACCAGGAGAGGGGAGGTTGAACACCAGGAGAGGGGAGGTTGAACACCAGGAGAGAGGAGGTTGAACACCAGGAGAGGGGAGGTTGAACACCAGGAGAGGGGAGGTTGAACACCAGGAGAGAGGAGGTTGAACACCAGGAGAGAGGAGGTTGAACACCAGGAGAGAGGAGGTTGAACACCAGGAGAGAGGAGGTTGAACACCAGGAGAGGGGAGGTTGAACACCAGGAGAGAGGAGGTTGAACACCAGGAGAGAGGAGGTTGAACACCAGGAGAGAGGAGGTTGAACACCAGGAGAGAGGAGGTTGAACACCAGGAGAGGGGAGGTTGAACACCAGGAGAGAGGAGGTTGAACACCAGGAGAGGGGAGGTTGAACACCAGGAGAGGGGAGGTTGAACACCAGGAGAGGGGAGGTTGAACACCAGGAGAGGGGAGGTTGAACACCAGGTCGGTAGCATCCTGGAGGAGCTGCAGAGGTCTTTTGATGACATTGACATTTGATAAGTACGATAAGCTAGATAGAAAATGAATTAGTATGCAGTTGTGGAATTTATCTCCACTTCGGCTGATGTGATGATGTGACCTTGTTTGGCTAGTTAACTAGCCGACGCCATAACATTAGTGTACCGTGAAATTAGCATGCTAGCATCTGTTTTAATTAGGGAGAGGGAGTGCTGTTATACTGAATATCAGAAGACAATCACAGCCGTTAACAGTAATAAGCGGTTAAACAGGTTATGATTTGTTTGTTTATTTAATCATTTATAAAAAAATAGTTCCGCAAGTGAACTACAACTGGACTGTTGCCTAGTAATCTGAACACAAACATCCGCAGCCTAGCTACTTTGTATTGTGTACATTTATCTGTACGTTTCCATTTAGACTCTGTTGACAGTCGCTTTGGTGGTGAATGTGTGAATGCGATTCAGACGAGTTGACATCAGATAGTACATTGCTCCATCGTTTCCTGTTCTCGGTGGTCTGATGGTCTCCAGTAACTTATTAGCTTTCAGACCTGCAAAACACATTCGTCCTCTTCTGATGACCATTCATAATTTAACTCAAATGTTATATTTGGAATTATACAACAGTTAGTTCCGACCAAGTAATTTGATTGGATGAGAGGCATTCCGTGAGTGCTGATACACAGTATAACAGCACTGGGACTTTTAACTATAGGTATCACTCCGAAATGACCGTTAATACAAAGTAGCTAGCCTGCAGATGTTTGTGTTCAGGTTACAAGGCAACAGTCCAGTTGCCGAACTATTTTTTGTTAACGGAGCCAAAATAAATGATTAAATAAACAAACAAATCATAATCTGTTGTCACTTATTACTGTTAATGGTTTTGTTTACATTTTGTCTGAATCCAAGATGGCGGACACTGAAAATAAATGAATTCTACTTTAATCCTGGTTTAAACTAGGTTGAACTAATCCAGGATTAAAATGATGATGTGCAACACGTCTCTGGTTAAGTTTAAACCTATTTTAAACCTGGATTAAGTCTAAACCAGGATCAGGCTCATTTAAACCATGTTGGTGCAAACTTGGTTGGCGTTGGGTGACACCCCCATTTTTTAGAACAAAGAATAAATTGGTTAAAAAAAAATCCCCTCCTCTCTCTCTCTCTCCCTCTCTCTGTCTCTCTCTCTCTCTCTGTCTCTCTCTCTCTCTCTCTCTCTCTCTCTCTCTCTCTCTCTCTCTCTCTCTCTCTCTCTCTCTCTCTCTCTCTCTCTCTCTCTCTCTCTCTCTCTCTCTCTCTCTCTCTCTCTCTCTCTCTCTCTCTCTCTCTCTCTCTCTCTCTCTCTCTGTCTCTCTGATTCAGAGGGTGAAGACTTGAAACAACTGCCCAAATCATGAATCTAGTTTGTTTGACGCTCGCAGCTGATCAAAATGTAGGTTCTAATTTTCAGTGAAGCGCGATTTCTGTATTCGCATTCTGTAATGCAGAAATTGCACTTTTGCGTTTTGGTTGTTAGGAGTTTTAAACTGGAGGCAGGGATGCTGGGAAGGTGGCCAGAGGGACCAGCGGTGGATGCTGTTAGCATTAGCTGTTAGCATTAGCTGTTAGCCTGTGATAATGAACAGAAACATTGGGTTGCAAAAACAGGCTAGTGTCAGATTAAATGTCCAGAAAAGTTACAGCTTTACAGGGGGGGTGGTATACTCCCTCGGGGAAGAGTGTGAACCTCAAGTCAGGTTATGGTCCCTCATTGTCATGGTGAAACATTATTCAAAGCAAGTGTTCTGTCGGGTAACCTATCTAACATTGCACAGCCGTTCAATGAAAGTGAGTAGTATCACAGTACTAGAATCAATACCAACAAGCAGGGAAACATGGGATATATCCATAACCGCTTTCTATATTCATATAGAATACAGCCCCATATAGCCCCATACAGTCCAGATCACTCATGCCATCCCTCCTTAAACTTTCTTTCCTCTGTTTTAATGAGAAAACAAAACGGCAATCATATCGTCCTTAGGAATGTGTCATAAAGTTTAAGCTGGGGTCAACTGTCTTGGACATAGGCGGAGTTGTTTTCCATTACTTGTTAATAAATGAATAATGTTGAAATCATTGAAAATGAACTCTGACCTTTTTGTGTCTGACGCGCAAACTCTCCATCTCCATCACAAACTCTCCATCTCTGACCTAATAGGTAATGACTGTGGGAATTCAACATCTGAATGGAATTGGACAGCTTGTTTTTGCTTGCTGTCGTCTGACCACTGTAACCTAAAAAATACCTTTAAAAAATATTGTCAAAGGCATGAATCTGAGTATATACATTAGCGTACACTTCCTAGGCCTCAATACTAGTTTCACAGGCAGAGTTCAGACTTGCTTACTTGTATTTGTGCCCCTTCAGCATTGACCATTCACACTTCTCTTCCTTGGTTGACAGAATGTTATCTAATGTTATCTATGACCCTTTTGCTCAGGCAACACAGCTGTGTTTGCGTCACAGAAAGAGAAAATCCACAGGAGGTCGGTAGTAGTACAGTTTAAATGGGGATTAACTCGAGCATTTCTTAAGTGGCCTTAACTTGGTTACACAATAATACACGTTGGTTGCATCAAATACCTTTTGTGTAAGGTAAGCAGCATTCAAGTGTGAATGTTGGGAGGTTGGTGTTAAGTATTATACTCACAGAGAAATGTGAGTGTGTGTTCTCACATACAGTATTTTTGTGTCTACAATAAATTATACAGTTCAATGCAGTACACTTAAATAAGAGCCATTTAACGCTAACGCTGCAACCAGCCATATTTAGGCCCAGGAGTTCTTTTTTCTTGACCAAACTCAACTTTGGGCCCTTGTTGTATCAGTGACCCTCTCTGACTGAGCGCTCCAACAGACCTCAAACAGGCCTGTTAACCCCTCCTCCATCCCCCATTACCTAGATGCCACCTCCACCCGGTCTTTGAGTGCATGCAGACACACACACAGACACACACAGACACACACACTCACAACATTTACATTTACTTTTTTGGCATTTAGCAGACCCCTTATTCCAAAGCGACTTACAATCAATACGTTATTTTATTGTTTTAAATACTGGAGGAACAGAGAAACAGTACAAGGGGGGCAATATAAGTTATTAGGGACACAGTAGAGGGGAAAGCGGACGTCTTTAGGAGACGTAGAGCTGAGGGGCAGAAGATGTCACAACCCTCCTTCCCAACATAGCCTTTCTCCCCTCACCCTCTCATTTTCACAGCCACTACCCCTCCCCCACACTGAGGAACACATACCATAGACATTCTCTTCCTGGTAAGTGTCCCACCGCCCCAGTGCTGTATAGGCTACAGTACTGTGCGTTTTTGTTTTGGCTTGTTTGTCAGTGGCTTACTGTAGGCCTACAGTGTGTCTAGTCTTTTATGTTCATCCAGTACATACATCACCATCAGTTGGAACACCTGGTTTTGATTGCTCCAGTATAAGAGCCTCCATCAGAGCCCCCCAGCTGAGAAGAGTGGGAGGACTGAGGACTACATGTGAATGATCTAACCACTCTGGTGCCCCTGCGGGAATAGACCTGGGCGGTATTCCACGTATGTTGGATTAGTATATTCGCGATTAAAAGGAAAGCCTCGTTCAGGCAACTCCTGATTGGGATTCAAGCCTCAAGTGATTCCTCGAATGAGAATCAGGCTTGTGTCATCAATGTTCACACAAGGCCGAACTGGAAATTCTCTATTTGGGTGCGTGCTCACAGGCAGAAGGAGCGCAGGAGAGCCGATTGTCGAAAAGAAGATACTAGACTGGAACTAAAGAAGATACTAGACTGGAAAGTGACAGCGCAACGGTCCTACTTATTGATCTTTATGAAGACGAAAAATAAGATGTAAAATAATAATAATAATAATAATAATAATAATAAATTTTATTTATAAAAACACTTTACATAAGAAAATCTCAGAGTGCTACAATTAAAAACAAGATAAAACAATAAACATTTTCAATTAAAAGGCAAAAAAAAGGCTCTATTAAAAAGGTGGGTTTTAAGGCCTCGTTTAAAAGCATCTACAGACTGTGGTGCCCTTAGGTGGTCAGGGAGAGCATTCCACAGCCTGGGAGCAGCCGAGCAGAAGGCCCATTCTCCCATGGTGCGGAGCTTGGTCCTGGGGGTCTTGAGGAGGTTGGTGGCAGTAGAACGGAGGGTGCGTGAGGAGGTCTGAGGGGTATGGAGGAGTTCCTTGAGGTAGGGGGGGGGGGGCAGTTCCATGGATGCACTGGTGGGTGAGGAGGGAGACCTTGAATTCGATTCTGAGGGAGACGGGGAGCCAGTGAAGTGATTAGTAGTGCAATAGTGCTGCAATTAACAAGGCGAGGGAAATGGTTTGGCAAGAAATTGCTGAGCGATTAAATGCGTAGGTCATACTAGACCCTACTTATTGTTTTATGTTCATATCTTAATAAATGAATATTCACTACTGTGGTGATATCAGCAGCAGGCTATACATGGTCAGATCATTATGATGGCATAGTGGTATTAACCACTGCCATAGTATCAAATCGTTGTTTTGAGACGGGGGTTCAAATCCATTTTCTGACACACTTTTTACTGCATTTCGTTGTCTGATGCTTGTACTCTATAACAATAAAGTTGAATCTAATTTTAAAATGTATGTATAAAATGATGGGTTAGGCTAATCTATGAGAACTGACACGATTACAATGGTGTTTGAAGCCTTTCTGACTAGTAAATTATGTTCTTCTAACTGGACCCTGGATTTGGCATAGATAATTTTTTCTTATGATTACTGATGGATAGATGATTCACTTACTTAGACAGATGTATATATTGTAAATCGATTTGCGTGAAGGCTTCGGTTAAATGTAAAAAAAACTAAACATTAAATGAAATCATATATTGAACCGTCAACCTTTGTTTGTTGTTCATATGGGAAATAATGAATCTTATGAATGGAGTAGTCCAAAAATATATCCCCTAGTCATACTTGTCAACATTGGGATTTGAAAATAAGGGATATTTCCCCCAAAATAAGGGAAAATAAGGGATATCCCCCCCCCCCCCCCCCCACCGTCCACAAACCATACCCCTTACATTTAGACAAGGGTACACACAGTCAATCCTAACATCACCACTAGACAACCATAGGAGACCCCTTACATTTAGACAAGGGTACACACAGTCAATCCTAACATCACCACTAGACAACCATAGGAGACCCCTTACATAAAGCAATCCAGTCAACCAATGGTAAATAAGGAAATGAGTTTACTCATATCATGTAAGTTCTGCTTTTTGCTGTGAAACAGGAATTAATATGTGATTTCTAACTTACATCTACTGATGATAATACAGCTTACCCTCTTCTCCAGTTATAAGCAAGTGTAGATAATGAATTTAATTTGACCAGAATAGTGGATGTACGGTTCCAATGGAATGTCGTCATTGAACAGCAAGAGACAACACATTTAAATGTATATTAACCAACCAGCAACAATGCAATCCTTTTACACATGGAATTGAAATAATTGATTTGAGTACAAATAATGTTGATTTTTATAGTGGTGATATGAAAGTTAGGTGTTAAAAAGCTATTTGGAGTCCCAGTCCCAAAACGTTTAAGAGGGAGCAGACTATGTGAAATAAGTACAGCAGTAATAATAGTATTTTTTTTTTTTTTATATTTTTTTTTTTACATAACATAACAGTCTGTCGCTCTTCTCCCCTTGTCCTCATCCAGTCCCGGACACAGTGACGTCACTGTGCAGCTGCCCCCCCCCCTCGCGCGTGCCTCCACACGTGTTCTCAGCGTTGGATCGCGCGCACGTGAAGGACCATGCTGGACGGGAGAAACCATTCTGGGGAAACATAAGGGGGACCATCCAAATTCAATACATTTGTAATTGGAAAACATATTGATATGATGGCAGTCAGATTTGCTTTTTGTATTGTTTATTGCATATTAAGCGAAATGTCAAAATCAACACTTAAGTGGTTAAGTGTTTCTAGGCCACTCACTCCTACTTCAGGGACCGTTTGTTAAATGTAGTTTTATTTTATTTATTTTTTAACACGGAACGTAGGCTATATAATTTGTATTGGCTACTGTTTACATAATAATAATATATATCATTGTATTATATTCACAAGACTTTCACAGGGGAATTTCAACCGGGTTCTTCAGAGTGGAACCCCTGCATATAATAAATGGAACAGTCTGTCCCGCCCTCCCCTCTTGAATTCTTCAGTTCAGTTGGTGGTCAGTTCTTATCTAATTCGTCGTGTGTTCGCCAAGTGTGTTTCCGTATACATACATACGTTACGAATACGTTAGCTAAGAACACCAGAGTTGTCGTGAGTTATGAACGTTATAAGTTGCCATTTCCTCGAGCGTCCGTTCCTAACGTGAAGACACTCATGGAGACAGGCGACGACCCCCGGCGGAGACGCACCAGGAGCGCCCGGGCTTCATGCAGGAGAGTTGCTGCGGTGAAAAGGGACAATGCAACAAACGTCCTGAGATCGCTGAGTGTGGGGAACACGGATGACAACGATGTCATGGAGGATGACGACTGTGATTTCCTAAAAAATGGGAGCTTGGAGAAACGGGTCATGGCTCCCCGGTACAGTTTGCTCCGGGAGGTGGGTCGGGGCAGCTATGGGGTGGTCTACGAGGCGTACGCCCGGAGGTCGGGTCTGAGAGTGGCCGTGAAGAAGCTCCGCTGCGACGCGCCGGAGAACATCGAGCTGGCCCTGGCTGAGTTCTGGGCCCTGGCCAGCCTGGAGAAACGCCATGAGAATGTGGTGCAGTTGGAGGAGTGTGTGTTGCAGAGAAACGGCATGGCTCAGAAAATGAGTCATGGAAACAAACGATCCAAACAGTATCTGCGATTGGTGGAGACTTCACTCAAAGGTATATGGTTAGTTCTTACGACCTATGTTATTTTAGTAAAAGAGGTATTCAGGTCTATGACCTAGTGCAAAAAACACAGTTTCTGACCCCTTTATCTATAGACCAATGCAATTGTCATAACAGCCCCTGTTTAAGATGTTGGTCATGCAATGAAAGAAAGTCAGTAAGTGAATGTGTTTGCAGTTGAAACAATGTTGCTTTCGGTGGTTGCATATCGTGACTAGAATGATAAGGTTCTATCTCCATTTTTGTCACAATTGAGTTTTTTTTACATAATCTGATCCATTAGGTGTTTATTAATGCCTGTGTGGTGTTATTTTTAAAATGTTGACATTTTTGAGTTAGTAATTCATAAAATAACAAATGTTTCATGATCTCACAAAACATAATGGAATGTCACCTTGACGCTCAATATCTCTGAACTGCCCTAAACGGAGATAGAACCTATCATGCTAAGATCACGAATTGTCATAACAGCCCCTATTTAAGATGTTGGTCATGCAATGAAAGTCAGTAAGTGACGGTGTGTTTGCAGTTGAAACAATGTTGCTTTCAGTTTCAGTGGTTACACATATGGATGACGTAATCAGGTATAAGCAGGACTCCTTTGTCATGATCTCAAGTCAATGTTGATGAATGTGGTTCAGCTATCTGACATGATGGCGTGATCATTCACGTTGGGTTTGGGAACTGAATTGAGGCCTTAGGTCTACTGAATGCGTTGGAACATATTGATTGTTGCAACTATGCTTCATTGGATCGATCCCAGTTTCATCGACCCCTCTACTGGTTAGGCTATTTCTTTTCTCCAAACTGCCTAATTGCCCTGTCACAATTGCTGGCCCTTAGCAGTTATGTAAGCCATATCATGCCTCAAAATAACAAAGATCTGTTGTCCTCGTGTAATCTGCATGTTGTAGGCCTAGTTTTGTCTCATGCCATAAATTGAGTTGAGTCGTTGGGTGCTTGTTTCTCTTTAAATGTTTTCTAACACATTATGGATAATTAATGTATGTCCAAGGAGGTCCCAATTCTGAGTTGCATTAGAATATAGCCCTTGACCGATTCCGGTCATGATGGTAAACAGCACTGCAAACAGTTCCATGTAATGTTATTTATTTGAGCTTTTGAGTTTACAAATCTTGAGTTGGCCCTGTGATAGATAGCGGTATAGCCTACTTTAGGAAACGCTCTGACATTCCACCAAGTCATTTGAAGGAGTCACTGATTGTCTCAACTGATTACTAAGGGTAGGCTACCTGTGATGTAATCATACATGATTGCCTCTAACATTTTTAACCTACTTAGAAATGTACGATTACCAGATTTACACATTTATTGATCTCCATCTTGGATGTGCTGTTACTACAATTCAAGGTACAAAAAGCTGTACACTAAACTTTGAATGCCCTCAAGGTTCTCCTTGTCATATTTTGGAACATGTTTTTGCCTATACCCTTTACCACTGCGTCCCTGGGGGGGTTGGTGTATCACTGACTGTAGTCAAACAAGTCCTCTCGCCCTGTAATCAGCAGGTGTTGCTATGACTAGCCTATACAAAGTAAGGGAACATTCAAGCTGCTTCAAACTGGTTCTTGCCTCTGGCAATCCAGATAGTTAGAGCTCGTCACATGATGCATAATGGCTCCGATCCCAGTGTTTTTAAGAGTGGAAACAAACTGAGTTTGATTGTAGATGAGTCAGGAGATTGATATGTTGCAGGAATTTACTGACAACTTACGGCATCTACTATGGCTTGCTTTGTGCTACTCCAGTATGTTAGTAATTGACGTAGACTAGAATGAAGATTAGATTGAAGTAGGCCTATCCCTAATATTCAAGGGTGCAGTGGCTTAAATGCTTTTTACAAAACTTAGTTGATTGTAACAGTGGTGTTTGTCCTTTTATCTGGTGTTGACCTAAACATTCTAACACTTAAGGTTTTGATAAAAAATCTTTGATAAAAATCTTTGCTATTTTTACAAACCACGGTTCTCGGTTTATCCGTAAAACTGTCCAACCCTAAACCTCACAATGGATTTTGATCCATCGCTTATAGGCCCTAGTAGATGTTTTAATGACGTCAATGATTCTGTTCAAATAGTTTTGCCTCTGGTGTGTTTATTGTGTTTACCACTGTGCACTTTCTGTTGCAGGTGAGAGAGTGCTGAGTCACCCCGAGGAGCCCTGTTACCTCTGGTTCGTCATGGAGTTCTGTGAAGGCGGCGACCTCAACCAGTTCATCCTCTCGCGAAGACCCGACCCCCAGACCAACAACAGCTTCATGGTCCAGCTCACCAGTGCTGTTGCGTTCCTGCACGAAAACAACATTGTCCACCGTGACCTCAAGCCAGACAACATCCTCATCTCTGAAAAGTCGGGCACGCCCGTTCTCAAAGTGGCCGACTTCGGTCTCAGTAAGGTCTGTGCCGGCTTGGGAGGCACCGGGAAGGACAAGGACGGGCAAGACCGTAACAAAACCGCCGTCAACGTCAACAAGTTCTGGCTGTCGTCGGCTTGCGGCTCAGATTTCTTCATGGCGCCGGAGGTGTGGGAGGGCCACTACACGGCCAAGGCAGACATCTTTGCTCTGGGCATCATCATATGGGCCATGCTGGAGAGGATAACTTTCATCGACGCCGAGTCCAAGCGCGAGCTGCTCGGCACGTACGTGAGGCAAGGCACGGACATCGTGCCCGTCGGCGAGGCGCTGCTAGAGAACCCAAAGATGGTACTGGACATCCCTCAGAAGCGCAGGTCCGCCATGTCGGACGGGGTGAAGAAGCTTTTGCAGGACATGCTGGCGGTCAACCCTCAGGACCGGCCCGACGCCTTGGAGCTGCAGACCAGGATGGACCAGGTCACCTGCGCTGCTTGACCCTCGGGAGTGGAAATCAGACCTTTTTTTCCAGGTGCTTTATTCTGTTCACCTTTTTTGATGTTATTTTCCCATGTGTGGGTCTGTTTGAGTTGGTCAGGAGTTATGATGACTGTTGTTTTGTCTGCATGTACTTTGTTTATTATTCAAGGCATTCATTCAATGGCTCAGTAGAGGCACGTGGGATTGACCTTTATCAGACCACAGAATTGGTGGTGACAGAATGTTCTGATCCGAGCACCGGCTCATAGATAGCATTCCAAATGTTGCTCTTCAGTTGCTTTCCAATTAAATCACCATCTTCAGCATTTGTAGCTGTGTTTTTTGAGCAGTAGACAGTGTTCTTCCTAGGGCTGGGTATCGCCACTGATTTCCCAAAACGATTCGATTCCGATTCACAGCTTTCGATTCACGATTCGATTCGATTCCGATTCGATTTAGTTACAATATCAATTTTCCTTGAATATGGAGAGATTCTCAGAACGAATGCTATAAATGGTTCAAGGAACCCTATAACATGTAGCATTGTTAAACATATCAATGTTTACATTAAGAATTGACTCCAAAGCAGAATGTACGGTACTTCTTATTGGAACATAAATGAACATCATTGACCAACATTTTGATAAATCAGACACTACAAAAAGTGCTTTTTAACGTGCTTTACTGCAGCCAGTGTAAATAAAGGGGCTACAAACATAGCCTATCGGTAAACAAGACATCACATATCCCTCAGGACTGTCTCAAATAGCTTATTTGCATAATATAGGCTATATATATATATATACACTAAATAAAAATGTGCAAAACTCAAACGAAAATAGTGCAATAGATTAGGGTATTTTGGGGAACAAAAACACACATTGTAAACCATAATGTCCATGAAACTAAAGCCCTTCATTACTGCTTTCTCACTTTTTGGAGATTGGAAAATTTTATTCAGGAATAAACATAATTGGAAAATCAATGATTATTAAAGTACTGTAGTATACAGTAACAATAAGTTCATGGAAACACCACAAATCTACGGAACCACTTATTAAGGCATCACCCTGACGTGAAACATGGAAAAGAGGATCCGAAACAAGCCTCGCTGATAAAGTGGCAAGTGATTGTCAGGTACGAGTCCATTGCTCTGGATGTCCAGCTGTCACACGTTATGGCAACTCTCTCTGCTGGCTGAAGTGAAGTTGCGCGGACATGTCTGGGACTATCACTTCACTCAACTGTTTGCGTGTCGGTAACACGTAGCGTGGTTCTAGTACACTGACGAGGCTTCAAAAGCCAGCATTTTCGACAACGCTGTACGGGCGTATATCCTTGCAAATAAAATTTGCTACAGCCTCTGTAATTTGTTGGGCACGCGGAGAATTTGATTGTAATTTGCAACCAAACGTCTTTATCAGCGAGGCTTATTTCGGATCCGCTTTTCCATGTTTCACGTCAGGGTGATCAATAAGTGGTTCCGTAGATTTGTGGTGTTTCCACAAAATGTAACCTCCACTGCGCAGTGCGCACAGCTTGCATATGGCTTTGCTTTTGTCCTGCTCATCTCTATCATCATAATTTTTACATCCAAAATGCACCCAGACATCTGCCTTTAAGCCTGGTGGAGTGTCCCTGCCATCGCCATGTTTTTAGATTTTAGTGTTGAGACCTCTCGTTGCGTGAGATATGAGATATGATACATTCTTGTAGCGCGAGATCTGGCCACGAGATCTCGTTGCGGGTTGAAGCTGCAAGCAGGAAAATGCATGAAAGATCGATCTCGGGATTTATGAATCGATAATCGCTCATTCAATGAAGATCGATTCAGAATCGGGAAATCGGTTTTTTGAACCCAGCCCTAGTTCTTCCCATTTTTCTTCCCCTAGAAAAAGGACATGGCAGCCTGCATTGCTTTGATTAGGCTTGCATTTTTGTGTTCTGTTCAAGAGAAACATAACACATGACAGAAAAGGAGACTTTGGACTGCCAGGTCATTGTCAATTATTTTGTCTCACTAGCCTTTGAAACACTATGGTGAGGTTTAAGGCTCTAGAAATCAATTTGCCGATGCCAAATTGGGGGTCATTCTCAGGTAGTGTCTACCCTTTTCTCCCTCTGTCAATGGCACACGTTTAACTGGCGCGCAGGGGCTGACCCCAGCTTTTCTCCAGCTGCAGCTGCTCCCATGCTGTCTGTTTGAATCTGTGGAGGGCTGTCTTTTTTTCTCACCAGGCATGCTGGGATACCTCTTATGCAACTAAGCCCTCCCCTTTCCTTGCCCTGAGGGTAGAGTCCATCATCCGTCAAATGCCTGTGTTTAGAAGAAGTCGGGTGGATGATCACAGGCTCTCTTTGTTTAGCCCTTAAATGTTATATGTGTGGTATTTTCTGCACTTTTAAAAATAGCCAGTTTTAACTCCAGCGGCATTTCCAGTCACTCCCTCGCTTTGGACTGCTATACCAGTCCAAAAGCAATGTAAATTACAGGGAACTATGTGTGAAAAATGGCTTATGGCTTAGGTGGTAGAAGTAGAGGTGATTTCTCTTTTTGAGAAAATCAAAACAAACCCGGTGCTTGTCATTGTGCTGACATTATTGAGATGTATAAAAACATGAAATAATGCATGATAAAATATTTATTGAAGGATTCATAAACAACTAAAGTGGCAGCTCTGTCGGGGAGGAGGAGTGTGTGCGATTGGACCCGAAAGATGGTGAACCATGCCGAGGCAGAAACTCTGGAGCAGGTCCGTAGCGGTCCTGACATACAAATCGGTCGTCCGACCTGGGCGTATGGGCGAAAGACCAATTAAACCATCTAGTAGCTGGTTCCCGCCAATGTTTCCCAAGCTGGCACTCGGAAGTCTCGCAGTTTTATCTAGTAAAGCGAATGACGAATGATCTCAACCTATTCCCGAACTTTAAATGAAGAAGCAAGCTAAGCAGAACTGGCACTATGTGATTAACCGAACGCCGGGTTAAGGCGTCAGATTTTTGGGTTAAAATGTTGTCTTATGGCCTTGTTTGGAAGAACAACTGGAGGTACAGTACAAATGTACGGAGACCCTTAGGGGACATGGGTGAGGAGAAAAAATGATGGGAGAATCTTTTTCCCTTCATAGGATAATAATGTGTAATGCGTTATCTCTCAAAAAAACCTGAGTGGTATTTTTTTGTTGTTAATGCAAGTTTTGTTTCTCCACACAGTTACTGTGAGGGCGTGGGTGAGGCAAATTGCATAAATCTCCCATAAATATGTTTTACCTTACTGTTACCGGCACAGCCATTTGCGTGAGTGAAGAGTTGGCTGCATGTTTCATGCAACAGATATTGAGTGATGACAGTCAATGTAAAAGTGTCCAGATAAGCTCAGGATTACAGCATAAGTGTTATGAGGCTGTGAATTATGTTCGTTGCTGCGGAGGAAATAAAGCGCCTGTTTATGAACGTCACCACAGCATGCTAGCATCCTTCAGCAGCAGAGCGGTCCCGACTGCTACAGCCTAGTTACCAGCTACGAGTCTGGCTAAATTAGTCTAAAGTACCCAGTGCACTCCCAACTACGGTTCGAGGCCAATAAACTGGAAAGGTAACGTTGCCTATGTCCTGTAAGGGGCTCCAGTCCATACAAATTAACCCTAAGGGCAGGGCGAAAAAAGCCTTAGGTGGGCCGCCATGCTGGTAAAGCTCCAGAGTTGGTTGAGCTTCTCCCAATAAGAGTCCCCTTGTGACCCTCTCCTTTCATCCTCTGGTAGCAGCCAGTCTCTCTGCCCCGACCCTCACAACTCTGTCCTCTGCTCCGCTCCCTGCACGTCTGCCATGGTGGGCTGCTGCTCTTGCTGCACTTAAACACATTGGCTTAGTGAGGGATTAATCACTCTCTTTCTAATAACGACAATGAGCTTAACATGCCTATGTACAGCATTGTCGCTGCTGATGATCCCCATGTGGTTGACTTTAACGAAGGTATTAGAGGTGATGGCAATGGCCATTAGGCCACTGAACTGAGCCAATATGAATGTGTGATTTTGAGCAGTCTTTACAGTGGTATAAATTGATTTTTATATTAACTCAAACCTTGCAGTAGAGATGTGTGGCGATTATACATCATGAGCTACAGCAAAGGGACGGTGAAGAGTCGTGACTGCGACGCCACGTAGAGGCGGTAGTGCCAGTCGGCCAATAGATATTAATCAGGCCTGTCAGTCAATTAAACAATTGAGTTTTTTTTTGTTTTTTCTTCCTATTAGTAGTTGAATAATCTGATGTGGAAATGTGAAATGTTCTCGCCTTATTTTTCACCTGGGGGCCTTGTGGTCAGAGGGTTTTTTGACACAAGAAACCCGAAGTGGTGCCTAAACAATGATTGATGGCCTCCAAATCAACGGTGCGAATTGCCATTCCCATAGATTAGGACACAGGGTGCCAATTGCTTGAACTGAGCTTCCTTAGAACAACACTATTATTCTTCTTGGCTATGTGTCACTTAATCTAGAGCTAGTACTCTAGCTTGTCCTTGGTCTGAAGTTATAGAAATCTCATATAGTAATCTGATAGTGTTTTTCCTCCGGATTAGTCAACTAAAGTGTGATTCTTTTCAATTGAACTGTACAGCCCTAATATGAATACATCATTTAATAACATGTTTTATATGATGAAAGCACACGTCTTGCAACATGCATGTAGGGCTAGTTCTAACCAGAGGCACCATCATTGCTGTTTAACAGTGCTGTGTCTGGAAAAGTCTTATCTGAACTTACTTTTGGACAGACGCGTAAACTGCAGGCGAGATAACATTTCTCTTGTGAAAGGCATTGACTGGTACAACAGTGTGTAACTAGACCTAGGCTATATCCTCTATGAACGGCTGTGTTTGTTACTGGACAAGAGCCTTGTTATCAGTAGCAAGAAATGGGCCTAGACTGATGTGGTAGACGAAAGATCCTAAATACAAACTCCCCACTGTCTCAACAATGGTGACACAGTGATGACTATCACAACATGTCAACCTGATGAACAGGGAGTTGAGCTTATAAACCCAGCCTCCCCCAAATCCTCTGTTAAACCAGTTACATAACAGGTTTGTGGGAAATAATGACAGCATTACTAGGCACATATCTCCCCTTGGCAGCCTTAGAATTTGCCATTTAGCAGGCGGCTTTTAATCCAAAGCGATTTACAATTACGAATTTCAGGGACATTCCTCCCGGAGTAACCGAGGGCCTTACTCAAGGGCACACTAGTGGTGGTGGTGTTTTCGGGCGGGATTTTTAACTCACAACCAGCCTAGCAGCCATCTTCACACAGTCCAATGTTGACAGCAGTACATTCCAAAAAGGAAACATGGTAGTCTATAACAGAACATATTATCTGCTCAGTTGCCTCAATGGTTTGCGAAGCAACATCGTTTATCCTCAACAAAGGAGGATGTGAGTCAGTCTACTAGACCTGTGTGTATTGGACTCCAGGACCCCCGAGCTCTCTGTCTGTCACACCCTAGTCTCAGCCACTGTGTCTGCCCAGTTTGATTGAAGCCAAGACTGTCTGTGACCCCCAGTAGAAACCTCTGAATGGGACCCAATGAAGCTACTGTCTCTACAAAGCCCAAGTCCAGTCCTGGTTTTCCCAGTCCCTTGTTCCTTGTATAGATAATTCCTATATAAGGACAGTCACAAAGAAGCAGGATTATTGTCTGTGTGCACAATAACGTGCTGCTGCTACTACCTTAATCTATACCGTTATATCAGGAAAGTCAATCCCCCCTCTTTATCCCTGGTTTAAAGTCATATCCATGCTAAGAGGGAGGATGACAGGATGATGAACAGTGTGTCTGATTATATTAGTATTGCTGATATGGAATACGTCAGTGAGTTCAGTCAGCTGGTGGTTGGGCTCAGGCACCCCCCTGCAGCGGTTACTGCAGATGACTCTGACTTTACGTAGCCTCCTTAATGGACTGCAGCAGAATGTAGCGTTTGCTGCATTGACTCAGCAGTTCTCATGGGAGGGAGAGCCTCAGGATCTCAATCATCCAGGCCTATTTAGACCTTCTAAAAGCAGCCATGCCAGTTAGGTTTCTAGAGCATATTACAGGGTTCCCAGTTCCCACGGGTCCTTGAAATTCTTGAAAGTTTGTGAATTTGAGGGGGAGAAAAATCAAGGTCTTAAAAGTTTTAGAAGATAGACATGGGTGCTTGAATTCCCTCTCTCTCTCTCTCTCTCTCTCTCTCTCTCTCTCTCTCTCTCTCTCTCTCTCTCTCTCTCTCTCTCAAAAAATAATTATATATACTGTATAGCCTATTCAAACATGTTTTACTTTACTGTATTGCTTAACTTTACACATATTTCACAATATATTGTTTTGCTGTGCTGTGGTAGAGAAGGCAAGAGACCATCTAGTGATCACACAGTCAAGCTGTCATATGCGTACAGAATATTTGTAATACCACCACAACTGGTGATGTAGGGGTTGAGTTAAGACCAATGACAAACTTTAAAAAAAAAAAAGTTTATTCTCTGAACTCTTGACTTGAATTATTTATTTATTCATTTCTACAGATACCTCGTTCAATTCTCCTGGACTCAGTGAATCGGTGAAAAGGACGAGAGCATCTGAAGACTGTGAAACGTGCATCATGATAAATGGACAGGCATTCAGCTCAACTGCAATTCACCACAAATGGAAGCGTTTTGTATTTTTTTCTTCACAGTATGGGTTTCAACCGATATGAATACGAATGAAAAGGCTACAATTTGAGAAAGTTTTCTTTCGTCACGCCCCTGTGCCTTACAATTGCTAATCAGCTGAAAGTGTGATTGAGATTATTCATTCTCTTTAATTTTGCCCTTTAATTTTTCAATTCAGTTCAGATTGTCCTTTTTAATTTAGTTTTGCCTTGGAAAATGTGTGCATTTAAAGCCATTGGGTGCCCTTTTGAAATGTGATAAGATTGATGCTGAGGAGTGAATACGACGATATCACCCATTCTGAGTATTGATGATTTTTTTTCTTCCTGAATTTATGAGGATTGTGAAGAGAAATGGAAATCAGTTATCCTTCAACTGCTCCAATGGTTCAAAGAGTGAGTTGACAGTAATTATTTGGTGGAAATATAATGTGTAAGAGTATAAAGGAAAGTGAAGAAAAACTTCAACTTTTTCATGTATTTTGTGAAATGTTTTTTTTCATCACACTGCAGTACTATTGTTGGGTGTTTATTTTTGGGGGGTTTTAAAGATGTTATGGGGAATTGTTCGTATTTTACTTTATTTTATTTTATTTTAAATTTTTAAATTTTATTTTTTAAAGTTGCCCCTATAATGACTAGTTTTATATGCCTCAATATTAATTGTTGCATACCAATATTTTTGGGAATGTTGCTCCTTTTAATGTAATTGGAACACCATCATTATGGGAAGTTGAAATGCAAAATGGCTACAATTGAACAAACTAACATCTGTAACCAAAGTTGTAACTTTGCAAAGCATGGTCATTTTTATCCTCTTTATCTCCAAATCTCATCTTCAGGGTTTCTTACCCTAGTCCCTCTTGTGGTTTACAGTCACTAGTTGGCCTAAGGACTTGATCCTGGTCATCCCTTGTATTACTACCTCATGTTTTCCTGCACATCTGCAGACTTCCATCAATTCAGCCATTGTGTATGTTTTGATTTTCTGATTATTTGTGAAGGCAAGAGGTTGTATTGCAGATGTTCCCTGGTTGGAATAGAAGCTTATTAATCTTGTTGCTGTTGAAAAGAGTTCCATTCAAACAGTATTTGAGTTTGTTTTTTTCATTTTTCTTTTAGCGAAGATTAGTTTGAAAGGGTCAATCTCACCTCTAATTATTAATCTAAATTATGAAAGAATAACTGGATTTTATTTTGTGTTTTTGCTGTTTGTTCCTGTCATCTAGTTATGTTTACATTTGGCTTAAGCTTACAGCACATTAAAGTCAACTCTTTCTAATACAGTAGTCATCGGTTTCTATGGTTTATCTGTTTTGCGTTAGTCAGAAATATACCTCGTGTTTCTTCTTCCGGTCTTTTTGCGGGGTGTGAGGGAAGGAAGCTAGCTCAAGTTCCAATTGTATCGTTTGAGCTAAGGAAAGGGACCACGCTAAACCAAACTGTCAATGAGGTAAAGTAAAGTCATTGTGTAAAATGGCCAGATGTTTTAGGCGAGGGCAGCATCTGTTCAACTTATGTCTGGCCTTAAGTCCTTTGTTTTGACAATGTTGACATCATTTACCATTTTGTTTTAGTATTTTTTTTTTAGAATAGTTTATTCTAACAGTTCCTTAAAAACAACAATTTGAAATGCAATCATTAGACTATCTAAAGTCTTGTAGTGGACCATGGAGAAGTGCTGTGGGCAGGGTTACATTGTAAATGCCTCCAGACATCCCACTGGTCTCAGTTGTGTTTGGTATAGTAGAACTGACTCCTCCTTGCTGCTGGACTTTGGTTTCTCACAGATGTTATCTGATCTTAGTAATGTTATGGTTAACTTGTGGTTTAGTGACACACTTTTCATCTCACGTTCCTTTACTTCTGCAATCATGCCATGTTCCAGTGGATAACACTGGTGATGCAGCCCTGTCAGGTCTTTGTAGTTCCCTCGATCATTCACACACAACACTATCTTCTATGCAACCATCCCTCACTCTGTAACACTGTGCAATGAAGCAGGTTAGGGCAGTGTCTTCTCCTCTCTGCTTCTTATCATTCTCAAAGGGATTATAGGAGGAAACTCAATCTTGTTGTGATGTTGGAATTGTTTTTCCTATTTTTTTTCAAAAGGAAGTCACTGTCATGGTCTTAGCTTACTAGAGCTGTTAACTTCAGTAAAGAAATGTGTTGGTGTTGTTGACATCGTACATCTTTGCTTTCTCTTTAAATAAAGTATGGAAACCCAAAAAAAAGAAACGTTGCTTTGGGCCTTCTTTCACCGATTCTTTCTTCAGGAGATTAGGAAGTGTGTAGTGGGTCTGGAGGGAGAATGCAATAAACCAACTCACTGTTCTTCCCAAAGCATGTTGGCATTGGCTTTTATGACTGTTGGCTGTGTTCTGTGCTTGTCTCACCATGCCTTTGTGTTACAAAGAGAAGCCTTCTGCTTCAGGGTTCATTGTTTTAAATTGAACAACATGTTTTGTTACAGTTACTTTTATAAAACTGGTATGTGAAATGGCCAAACAGTTATCAAAACACAACATCCAAGTTGAGTCAATAGCTCTCTCACAGTGAAGAGTCATGCATTGGCACCTCTCGCGTTGCACTATTGTAGTTTTAATGCACACTGTAAGAGCTTTCAGGAGCTCACATTTATGCTCAAAGCTCACTCATGAGGGAAGCCAATCATTGCAAAAGTGGTGGATAAGATCTGTGGATTTCAAAGAGATGTTGTAAAGTATCAGTAGAGCCGTCAAGCCCACTTATGGCGCTTTTCCATTATCGGCCCGGGTCGCGTCGGGTCGCTTCGGTTCGCTTCGGCACGCTTTTGAACAGTTCTGGTTTTCCACTATACACAACAGACCAGGAACTAGTAGGAGGAGTAGGCGTTAGTAGGCGGAGTTACGCGTCATAAAAGCGCGCCATGGTGGTGACGTATATTTTCACGAGACACAACACAGCCACAACAACAGCGACATGGAGGAACTTGAAGCTGTCGTATGCCTTTCCCTCGGCATGTGGTATATTATTAACCGTGTTTTTTTGGAGAGAAAGAGAAAGAGAGAGAGGAAGCTATGTACACATAATAAAGTCATGTTTTTTGAACCCTTAAAACCACTGCCTTCACTTGTCTGCTTTATGAACTGTAGTATCATTGTGTGCCGTGTTATTCACGGACAAACACGGTGCCCGGAGGCACCCTTTGCGGGTTAATAACTTCGGTTTACCGTGGGTTAGGATAACAATTCAAACGTGTCCGGATAGGGGAGAGGACAGGGAATCCAAAACCATTTGAATGGTGTCGATCCTACACTCCTATCACGGCCGACACAGCGCGGAGCGAATTCCCTGGTAAAACGTTTCTCTCCCCCCGCTGTCAACAGGAGTTTCAACCAGCAGGCGCGGTGCTGCAGGCAGCAGCGGGTGAACTCCCGGTTCATTGAGTTTACGGTTAAAAGCATAACTTCTCGGGGTGTCAGCGCGGTGGTTAAGGGCTCAAAATGACCGTATACCGATGGTGAAGTTAGCAAAGGAGTATTGTGTTTGTACCACCTCCACAGCCGGTGTTATTCACGGGCAAAGACGGTGCATAATAGCAGTTTTTGTGTTATGCTTGTTGTAAATAAAAGTTCTATGATGCATTGAAATGACATTAAACTAAGATAATACGATGGTCAGCATAATTTTTTTAATCTTTATTAATAAGCTATTACAGAAACTGTAGTGACATTTTCCAAGAGCGAATGTGGTATTTAAAGATGGCGGTTCGCGAAGAAATCTATGAACATGGGATGACGATTTCCATTGACCAATCAACGGTGTGCAGCGTCACACGTCACATGCAGCCTGGCAAAAAGGTTCCGGGTCTAAATTTGGTTCCTGGTATCGAAGGGTAGCTAAAGAAGCGACCCGAACCGAGCCGAGGCGACCCGGGCCGACAAATGGAAAAGCGCCAAAGAAGCATGCCAGCCCGGGTCGACCCGGGCTGGCCCTGTAATGGAAAAGGGGCTTTACATTACACTTTTTGGAGTCTTCTCATTTAAAAGACAACATGATTACCTCATGAAGAAGATGGATAACATGTCAGAACACATTCATGAGTTCCCTCTTGGGTAAAGCTGTTTTCAAGAACAAAAGAGGAAAAAACACACCCCAACAACATACACTTGTTTCAGGAAGAGGAAACCCCACTGCAGCAATGGTCATAAGAACAATATCCGAATCCATCATTTAATGTGGAAAATACAACTGTTAAAAACAACATTTTCTCACACAACAATGTGTTTAACATGTTTTCACCAGTTACTTTTTCCTGAGATCTACAGAGATGTATAGAACAAGAATTACATTATCGATATACAGTAATTGTTTTCATGATGAAAATTAAGATATTTTTCTTTTGTTGCTTCTTTTTGGAACATCCAGATCATTCAGGAGAATAGGTGATATACAGTAGCCTATAGGGTCATGACTCATGTCATCCATCAATGTAGATTTCATGAGCATAAGATATTGACAAGTCTCTATACGCCTTGCACCTTGTCAGCGAACAAAACCATGGAGGCTGGTGCTCAGATATACTCAGACACATTCGATCCCCTCCTCACTGTGTGCGTCTCCCCCCAGTACAGACCACACCCCCTGGGGAAGGTTGTCTGAGAAACAGCCCCTGCCTCATCATTAAGAGCCCTTCCATCGCCATAAAAGAGTCAAACAGGCCACCGCAGGAAACAAAGGCTGACCTCTACAATGAAATGCAAACATGCCTGTGTTCACATACTGTAGTCATGCGTGACATGCACTAGGGGATATATTTTTGGACTACATAAGCCTCCAAAGATCAATAAGTAGGACCGTTGCGCAGTCACTTTCCAGTCTAGTATCTTCTTTAGTTCCAGTCTAGTATCTTCTTTAGTTCCAGTCTAGTATCTTCTTTAGTTCCAGTCTCGTATCTTTTCGACAATCGGCTCTTCTGTGCTCCTTTTGCCTGTGAGCACGCGCCCAAATAGAGAATTTCCAGTTCGGCCTTGTGTGAACATTGATGACACAAGCCTGATTCTCATTCGAGGAATCACTTGAGGCTTGAATCCCAATCAGGAGTTGCCTGAACGAGGCTTTCCTTTTCATCGCGAATATACTAATCCAACATACGTGGAATACCCCCCAGGTCTATTCCCGCAGGGGCACCAGAGTCAGTTCACGATTCCAGAAAATATGTAGTCCTCAGTCCTCCCACTGTTCTCAGCTGGGGGGCTCTGATGGAGGCTCTTATACTGGAGCAATCAAAACCAGGTGTTCCAACTGATGGTGATGTATGTACTGGATGAACATAAAAGACTAGACACACTGTAGGCCTACAGTAAGCCACTGACAAACAAGCCAAAACAAAAACGCACAGTACTGTAGCCTACACAGCACTGGGGCGGTGGGACACTTACCAGGAAGAGAATGTCTATGGTATGTGTTCCTCATTGTGGGGGAGGGGTAGTGGCTGTGAAAATGAGAGGGTGAGGGGAGGAAGGCTATGTTGGGAAGGAGGGTTGTGACATCTTCTGCCCCTCAGCGCTACGTCTCCTAAAGACGTCCGCTTTCCCCTCTACTGTGGCTCTAAGAACTTCTATTGCCCCCCTTGTACTGTTTCTCTGTTCCTCCAGTATTAAAAAAAAAAAATATATTTTTTAGAAGAAGGTGGTAGAAGAAGGTTTCTCCTTCTATCAATGGCCCTGGGCCTGAGCTAGATTACTCTTCCTGCCACGAATGGTGGACTGATGATTCACATGCTTAGCATTCAAATGTATTGATTGTAAGTCGCTTTGGAATAAGGCGTCTGCTAAATGCCAAAAATGTAAATGTAAATGTTGTGAGTGTTTGTGTCTGTGTGTGTGTCTGCATGCACTCAAAGACCGGGTGGAGGTGGCATCTAGGTAATGGGGGATGGAGGAGGGGTTAACAACAGGCTTGTTTGAGGTCTGTTGGAGCGCTCAGTCAGAGAGGGTCACTGATACAACAAGGGCCCAAAGTTGTGTTTGGTCAAGAAAAAAGAACTCCTGGGCCTAAATATGGCTGGTTGCAGCGTCAGCGTTAAATGGCTCTTCTTTAAGTGTACTGTATTGTACTGTGTAATTTATTGTAGACACAAAAATACTGTATGTGAGAACACACACTCACATTTCTCTGTGAGTATATACTTAATACCAACCTCCCGACATTCACACTTGAATGCTGCTTACCTTACACAAAAGGTATTTGATGCAATCAACGTGTATTATTGTGTAACCAAGTGAAGGCCACTTAAGAAATGCTCGAGTTAATCCCCATTTAAACTGTACTACTACCGACCTCCTGTGGATTTTCTCTTTCTGTGACGCAAACACAGCTGTGTTGCCTGAGCAAAAGGGTCATAGATAACATTAGATAACATTCTGTTACACAAGGGAGAGAAGTGTGAATGGTCAATGCTGAAGGGGCACAAATACAACAAGTAAACAAGTCTGAACTCTG
Organism: Nansenia antarctica; assembly: GCF_963989245.1. NCBI lineage: Eukaryota > Metazoa > Chordata > Actinopteri > Argentiniformes > Microstomatidae > Nansenia > Nansenia antarctica. The sequence continues at coordinate 11,695,104 of NC_137685.1, read as the reverse complement.
CCTGTGAAACTAGTATTGAGGCCTAGGAAGTGAAAGCTACTGTATATACTCAGATTCATGCATTTGACAATATTTTTTAAAGGTATTTTTTTAGGTTACAGTGGTCAGACGACAGCAAGCAAAAACAAGCTGTCCAATTCCATTCAGATGTTGAATTCCCACAGTCATTACCTATTAGGTCAGAGATGGAGAGTTTGTGATGGAGATGGAGAGTTTGCTCGTCAGACACAAAAATGTCAGAGTTCATTTTCAATGATTTCAACATTATTCCTTTATTAACAAGTAATGGAAAACAACTCCGCCTATGTCCAAGACAGTTGACCCCAGCTTAAACTTTATGACACATTCCTATTAGTTATATTCACTTTAATGACTCAACTTGGATACAAACCTAGGTATCAAGGAGCCAAGCATTGCAAACACACATATTCAATTGTATATATACATTTATAATGTATCACAATTAAATTCTATCCATCCATCATATTTCATCCGTCTGTGAGATCGTCTTTGTCTCTGACGGACAACTGAAAACACAAAGAGCCAAGGCTTTGTTTCCCAAGAAAAACTGTGTAAATAACATATGAAACACTGCCTCCTAGTGGCGATGTATTTATATGCACTGTCACATTGATGTTCTCTGTGATACACAAGTTAGCCAAATACAATGTCTTATCTATTATATATATGAAAGTTGACATTGTTGCTAGTTTGAATGACATAGATTCATATTAATGTACATTATAGAATACAGCCCCCCCCCCTAAAATAAGTTCACCTTTTACCAGATTGATCCAAAAAATGTAAGTAAACCATGCATTTGATGTGCAGTAATAACGCAGGGAGTAATATCAGTGTATGACATTACTCACTGAGCTCATTTAAAACCCATTTGAAATCCTTTGAGGTTGAGGTCATCCTCTTGATTGATTCTGAGTACCTCTGATCTCAAGGCTCTGCCAACTCTGATTCAAATCTTCTTTTGAAGATTGAAAACTATAATGATGGATTCATAAGTCACCCTTGTTTAGGTGTTGTTTTGCTTATCGTCTGATTTCCCTTAAGGCCACGTGCTCATTGTCCTGTAACTTATACCAATGATGAGTTCAATTTTTTATTTTATTTACATTAATAGTATATTATATATATTTATAAAACTGTATATATTGATTTGTAAATTGACCTGTACACACTGTTGCATCTCTATTTATCTCTATATAGTCCAACCTAATAGTATAGTTGTACCCAACCTGCAAATGTCATCTGTGCATACTGCATACCCCCCCCCCCCCTCCAACCTACTGTACTGTACATATCCTTTGTTTTTCTGTGTGATTTGAGTGTGATTTTGTGTGATTTTGCTCGTCATTTGTAAATTGAATTTTTGTACTCCACCTTCTTACTCTTGTAGCACTTCTTAGGAGCCGGCAGTAACATTTCACTGTACATTGTACCTGTACGATATGCACGTGACAAATACAATTGACTTTGACTTTGACTTTGACACATTTCAGGGGGAACAAGAGGATCTGCCCTCCCCAGTGTGTTACAGGTAAAACCACACAGCCACCAACTTTCCGACTGCCCGGTCAGAAATCTTGCGAGGAGCTCCTGTGCGTGAACGGTTGATGGTCGAGCGATGTTCCTTCCACTTGTGGATAATGGCCCCAATGGTGCTTATAGGAACATTTAGGAGTTGAGAAATCTGTCTGTAACCAGTGCCGTTACTATGCTGCTCAACAATCTTGTTGCGATGGTCTTGAGGGAGCTCTTTGCCTCTGCCCATCGTGGGAAGTTTCTTACAGGAAAGCTTGGTGACTTTTTGTTTTCTTGCATTCAGAGGTAGTAGTTTTATTGACTTAATACCAACGCCTGGTCTAAATTGAACTGTAGTACCTGCAACAGTATAGGTACAGAGGATGATACAACAGTATAGAGGCTCAGGTTTGGTTGAACCCCGTTGCCCAGTCTCCCTCATGCTCATCTCATGGTTGACAACACGGTCGATCACAATTGCTCTCATTTCACTCATTTCTATTGTGTTCCTGACACTTCTTCTTCCTCTTCCCCGTCCTCTCCTCCTCCTCTTCCTTCTTCACCTCCTTGGCCTTGTCCTCCTCCTTGTCCTGTTAATTCCAAATGAAGTTAACCTTTTGATTTGTGACCATCTTGTTTGAGGCCATTCCTTGAAATGAGGATGTTATGTTATGTTAATTTTATTTATAATGTGCCCCCCATCCAACTTTTACATCGGCCCGGAGCACAGCCCGGGTAAAGGAACAAATAAAGACAAAGACAAGGAACACAGAAAGCAATCAGACACAGACAACTTAAACGTACATCTCAAGGCATACATTTCACAACAAATAAGGACTTGACTTAGGGAACATCATTGACAAAGAGGTGGGTTTTTAGCTTGGCTCTAAAGGTGTCCAGAGTGGGTGCAAACTTGATGTCAGAAGGGAGCGCGTTCCACAGGGTCGGTGCCATCACCGCAAAGGCACGGTCACCCTTCCTCTTGAGGTTGGTGCGCCCTCAGGCTGAGTTGGTCGTCGGACCTGAGCCTGGGTCTGGGCCTTGAGGTGGAAGACTGGTCCAGGAGGTCCTTGATGTAGGGTGATGCGAGACTGTTGAGAGCTTTATAGACAAAGGTACAGATCTTGAACTTCACTCTCTTCTTCACTGGGAGCCAGTGAAGGGAGATGAGGACAGGGGAGATGTGGTCCCTCATTTTGGTGCCTGACACCAGGATATAAGTCATTAGTTTGTCATATATTGAATCAAATGAGTGAATAATGGACTCACATGGTCTGGAAAGTCCTTTTTTTTCATAGATATGGTTTACCTAACCATATTTATTTGGTCATGCTATAATGAACAGATGCTTAAAACGAATAGCTGGGGCTCAAATGTGTAGATTAAGCAATTCTAGCTGTTGTTGTTCAAATCAGAGGGTCAGATTGATAGTGGTTTCATACTGCCTCCTGGTGGATCTCCATAGATGGTGCAGTCACTGTCCACCTGGCGACTATTTCATTTCTTCACCGTCAAAATAACACACCTGCCATTATACACACCATTTGACTATGCGCTATATTTTCGAATGCCGTATATTGTCCCCATGAGATTGTTGAATGAATTCCCATTTCGAGTTTCTATGCTGAATCCTTGCGGAATTTGTTCCAGAAAGAGAGACATAATATTATAAGAGAGTCAGTCATAATATTCTCAAGAACGTAGGGTTTTATTTGATGGACTTCAGGCGCAAGTGTTTGGGACTCTGGAAAGGCCAGTCGAATTGATAACTGTTGAACATTTTATTAAAATCGCACACATTTTCTATTAACTGCACACATTTTACAACATCTTTAGAAATATTTTAAGGCACAGTGAAGTATGTAAATACATCCGATATGATGTCGAATGTTTATAACCAGTGTCAATTATACTTTTTTAATTTATTAGTATTGATAAGTATTCAGTAGAATGCGACTTTGCCCCAAATGTAGAATGCGATTATGACGTCACCCCTTCAGCTCGTAGCCATGGTCAATCTGACAACAGATCAAAACAAAACATGTGGATAGTGATACTGTCAGATGTTTATACTTAAAATATACGTCAAATGTTTACGTGACGCAGACGGCTCTAGACAGCGCAGGTAACAAGCTATGCATGCATGTTAATGTTGAACAAAAACCGTAAGGTATCACATTTAGGGGGAATATAATGTTGGGGGGCATTGATGACTGCATACGTGTCAGTGTGGGCATGTGAGAACAGGGCAGTAGGCCTACAACGTTTATTGAGATTGTATGAGTTTATTCTTTTATAGAGTTGGTCTGTTTGATCTGGCTTGTGATCTCAGTATGTCTGACATTTAACTCATTCAACATTCCACACCTAGCACAATGTTTTATTAATGAAACATGCCAACACACGTGATGCCACTGATGATTAACAAAAAAAACTTAGAAAAATGGATGCAGAGGTTTTCAACATAGTGTATCTGCGTTACTTTGCAGTTAACATGAGAAGAATAAAGGTGACCCGCCCAAGCGATGGCATCAGTGAGCAGCAGCCCCCCGTGAAGACGCACTGTGGCAGCACTGGCCAGAAAGGAGACAACCCCCAAGTGTCCAACGACTCATGGACGACCTTCATGGACGCCCGCCACCAGATCCTGCAGCTACTCTCCACCAAGTTGTCCCCCTGCGCCCTCAAGGCCCGTATCAACCACCTGGACCACCTTCAGAAGTGCTCCTTCTACCTGCAGGTGGCTCAGGACCTGCAGCAACAGCAGCTACTGCAGCAGCAGCGGCAGCTGAGATCCATGTCCCCCGCCACCTACTGTCGACTCATAGACCCTGGGAAGCTTGCACGCATGAAGAAGCTTGCAACCAGCCAGGTGAAGATCCAGCTGAGCCTCTTGGAGGAGCTCTGCGAGCTGATCTGTAAAGGCAAGGAGGAGCTGGAGGCCATGCTGGAGTCCACGGGCGACCAGTCGGACGTGTTCTCCCTCGCTCCGGAGGACGCTCCCTTGCGACGAAAGGTGGCCCAGCTCAACGAGGCCCTGCTGGACTTTGACTCCCGGCTGGGGCCTGGCAAGCTGCACCCCAAGCACCGGCTCATTCCCGGCTGTGGCCAAAGCACCGTGCAGCTGTATCAGCTGTTGCTGACCGTCAAAGAGCCCGTGGTGTTTGACAAGATCCAGTCAGAGACGTTGAGCACCAGCGCCAAGCTGTATTGGTTCGTCGTCGGGCAAGCGCCACAGGACCCGCCGGAGCAGTTTGAGATCGGCTACAAGCTCTTGCAGCCGGCCAACGCAGAGGAAGGGAGCCCACAGGGAATGGTCACCTGTACCGCCTACTCTGTTCTGATCGGCAACCTGATGCCTGAGAGGTGCTATGAGTTCACGGTCAAGAGAGCAGACGGCCTCGGCCATGTCTACGGTCCCTGGATTGAGACCCTTACCCTCAAAACCACGCCAGAGAGCCGGAAGAGGAAGAGGAGTCTGTTTTTCTGGTAGTGTGTTGTTGCCGTTAATGCCCAGCTATATGACATGAAAGACATTTTTAAAAATGTATGATTTTAATAAAAAATAAAACATGATTTTTACATTTGAGTGCAGTAGTGGTTTGAATGGTTTTGAGAATAAGGTCTGATTTATGCATGGTGTTTGTTGTTTGTTGCGTATCCTTGGTAGATACAATCACAGTATTGGAAGACACGTGGTATTGCATCTGTGTGCTTGGGATTGTTAGTCACAAACCCAGCAGTCTGATGTTTAACTTAACAAACTGTGTTTACAGCATCAGATGGGGATGGTGTGTGTGTGTGTGTGTGTGTGTGTGTGTTATGTGTGTGTGTGTGTGTGTGTGTGTGTGTGTGTGTGTGTGTGTGTGTGTGTGTGTGTGTGTGTGTGTGTGTGTGTGTGTGTGTGTGTGTGTGTGAGAGAGAGAGAGAGAGAGAGAGAGAGAGAGAGAGAGAGAGAGAGAGAGAGAGAGAGAGAGAGAGAGAGAGAGAGAGAGAGAGAGAGAGAGAGAAAGAGAGTAGGAGAGAACGAGTGTGTATTAGGGATTGCCTTTCTCTTGCCAAATGGAAAATGCTAATATTTATAGGCTAATCAGAGACAATCTATAAGTTGGCTTAGACAAAATAAACAATCTCATATCCCACCTTTCAGTTGTTGCCAATTTAGTGTGAATGAGCCCTGTGTGAGAAAGCAAGAGGACAAAGACTTAGATGACACACCGCAGTGCCCTCAGTATTGTGTAATCAACATTCTGGAAGTTGGGTGTGGAAGCATGAGAATGTGCAACCTCTTTCGCTATGCGGGATGTCCAGGGTCCAGTTAGAAGAACATAATTTACTAGTCAGAAAGGCTTCAAACACCATCGTAATCGTGTCAGTTCTCATAGATTAGCCTAACCCATCATTTTATACATACATTTTAAAATTAGATTCAACTTTATTGTTATAGAGTACATACATCAGACAACGAAATGCAGTAAAAAGTGTGTCAGAAAAGGGATTTGAACCCCCGTCTTAAAACAACAGTTTCATACTATGGCAGTGGTTAATACCACTATGCCATCATAATGATCTGACCATGTATAGCCTGCTGCTGATATCACCACAGTAGTGAATATTCATTTATTAAGATATTAAGAACATAAAACAATAAGTAGGGTCTAGTATGACCTACGTATTTAATCGCTCAGCAATTTCTTGCCAAACCATTTCCCTCGCCTTGTTAATTGCAGCAGTATTGCACTACTAATCACTTCACTGGCTCCCCGTCTCCCTCAGAATCAAATTCAAGGTCTCCCTCCTCACCCACCAGTGCATCCATGGAACTGCCCCCCCCCCTACCTCAAGGAACTCCTCCATACCCCTCAGATCTCCTCACGCACCCTCCGTTCTACTGCCACCAACCTCCTCAAGACCCCCAGGACCAAGCTCCGCACCATGGGAGAATGGGCCTTCTGCTCGGCTGCTCCCAGGCTGTGGAATGCTCTCCCTGACCACCTAAGGGCACCACAGTCTGTGGATGCTTTTAAACCAGGCCTTAAAACCCACCTTTTTAATAGAGCCTTTTTTTAGCCTTTTAATTGAACATTTTTATTGTTTTATCTTGTTTTTAATTGTAGCACTCTGAGATTTTCTTATGTAAAGTGCTTTTATAAATAAAATGTATTATTATTATTATTATTATTATTATTTTACATCTTATTTTTCGTCTTCATAAAGATCAATAAGTAGGACCGTTGCGCTGTCACTTTCCAGTCTAGTATCTTCTTTAGTTCCAGTCTAGTATCTTCTTTTCGACAATCGGCTCCTCTGTGCTCCTTCTGCCTGCGAGCACGCGCCCAAATAGAGAATTTCCAGTTCGGCCTTGTGTGAACATTGATGACACAAGCCTGATTCTCATTCGAGGAATCACTTGAGGCTTGAATCCCAATCAGGAGTTGCCTGAACGAGGCTTTCCTTTTCATCGCGAATATACTAATCCAACATACGTGGAATACCCCCCAGTTCTATTCCCGCAGGGGCACCAGAGTGGTTAGATCAGTTCACATGTAGTCCTCAGTCCTCCCACTCTTCTCAGCTGGGGGGCTCTGATGGAGGCTCTTATACTGGAGCAATCAAAACCAGGTGTTCCAACTGATGGTGATGTATGTACTGGATGAACATAAAAGACTAGACACACTGTAGGCCTACAGTAAGCCACTGACAAACAAGCCAAAACAAAAACGCACAGTACTGTAGCCTATACAGCACTGGGGCGGTGGGACACTTACCAGGAAGAGAATGTCTATGGTATGTGTTCCTCAGTGTGGGGGAGGGGTAGTGGCTGTGAAAATGAGAGGGTGAGGGGAGGAAGGCTATGTTGGGAAGGAGGGTTGTGACATCTTCTGCCCCTCAGCGCTACGTCTCCTAAAGACGTCCGCTTTCCCCTCTACTGTGGCTCTAAGAACTTCTATTGCCCCCCTTGTACTGTTTCTCTGTTCCTCCAGTATTAAAAAAAATATATATATTTTTTAGAAGAAGGTGGTAGAAGAAGGTTTCTCCTTCTATCAGTGGCCCCGGGCCCGAGCTAGATTACTCTTCCTGCCACGAATGGTGGACTGATTGATTGATTGATTGAAAACTTTATTAGAAGGTTTGCAGAAGTAGGTACATGAAAGTACATATTACATACAAGGTCAATCTAAAAGGATAAAAACCCAAGAAAGCCACTGGCTTATTTCAATTGGGGTCCTTGATTTTCAATTCATCGTTACATGTAAGACAGACATAAGAAAAGAACTAGTACTATCTACATGATAATACAGACAGATAACTATTACTATCTACAAGATAAACGTACATCCATCATGGGAAGAACAATACAACAAAACATAAAGTATGTACAGCGGGTAGGACAGGTGGGGACATACACCACAGGTGGGGGCGGGGGACAAAACACAAAGTATGTACAGTGGGTAGTTCGGGTCTTTTAATCTGATTTTTGTTTTAGAGGGTCCAGTTACGGATTGCAGCCTCCTGTAAATGTTTTTTGAGAGTGGTTTTGAAGGTGGGCAGTGTTTTGCACTCCTTTAAGATTATAGGAAGGGCGTTCCACATCTTTACTGCATAGTTTGCAAACGAGTTTAAACCCTTGTTTGTGGTGCAACGCGGTTGAACGTGGTTCGTGGAGCTTCCTCTGGTGTTGTATGTGTGGACGTTGTTCACTTTTTGGAAGTATGTTGACAGGTACTTGGGTGTCTTTGTGGTGTAGCGTATCTTGAAGACCAGGCCCAGTGCAAGTTGCTGCACTCTGTCAACTACTCGTAGCCAATCAAGGCTCAAAAAATGAGCAGCGGTTAGATGTGTCCTAGGGTTGAGGCCTAGCAGAAGCCTAACCAGTTTATTTTGGGCTGTCTGGAGTCTTGTTTTATGGGCCTTTGTGGTTCTATAGTACCATGATGTTACGGCATAGTCGAAGTGACATTGAATGAGAGCTCCTGATAGGGTCCTCAGTGTGTTTTTACTGACAAGTGAGGATATCCTGTACAGGAATCTAGTTTTATGGTTCACTTTTTTGATTACTTTTGCTGCCATTTTATCTCCGGAAAGATTTGCCTCTAAGATGGAGCCCAGGTATGTAATATCCTCTTTTCTTGTGATATTAATGTTACCCACTTTTATTTTAAAATTTTCAGCCTTTCTGAGTTTAGATAGGGATCCGTATAGGATGGTTTCAGTTTTACCTAGGTGTATTGATAGTTTATTGTCAGCTAGCCAGATGCAGATTCTACTCAGTTCAGTGCTTAGCGCTTTTTCCACCTGCAATATGTCCCTGTCAGAGACCAGCAGAGCCGAGTCATCCGCGAACAGGAACAAATTGCAATTACATGCTGATGACATGTCATTCACATATATTAGGAACAGTAAAGGTCCCAATATGCTTCCTTGTGGAACGCCGCAGGTCACTGGGAGGGGGGGGGGACAGTGTTCCGTTCACACTAACCACCTGTTCCCTCCCCTCTAAGTAGGATTGCATCCAGCTCACCGATGTTCTATCGAACCCAATTGCTTTCAGTTTATCTAACAATATGTGGTGATCTACTGTGTCGAAGGCCTTCTGGAGGTCCAGCATGACCATGCCGCAGTACTTGCCCGAGTCCACCTCATGGTTGATGTGGTCGTTCGAATAGAGAAGGCATGTGTCAGTGGAATGGGATGTTCTGAATCCTGATTGAAATTCATACATCAGATTTTTTTCGGTAAGGTACCTATCGACCTGTTCATAAACTATTTTTTCCATAAGTTTCGAGATGGAATTAAGAATAGAAACAGGTCGGTAGTTGCCTGGGTCTAATTTGCTTCCTTTTTTATACAGTGGGGTTACCCTTGCTATTTTAAAGTCAAGGGGGACGTGTCCCTGTTTGATGGAGAGGTTTATTATGTGGGTGATGATTGGGGTAATGGAGGCAGCTGAGTCTTTTAGAAATCTGGCTGGAATATTGTCATGGCCCGTGGCCTTTTCTGAGTGTAGAGCGCCTAGCTTTTTAAACACCTCATCGTTTGACACCATGGAGAGTTTAAAATCATCATTGCGTACACCCAGTTTATTGTAGAACGCACGGATGTGCTCTACACCATAACGCCCTGAGTGGGGTGGTAGATTGTTAACTAATTTAGTGGCTATGGTTGTAAAGAAAGTGTTTAAGCACTTAGCCACATCTAGCTTGTCTGTAAGGAGAGAATCACCAGATTTTATGCTGATGTTTGTAGACCTGGTTTTGAGTTTTTGACTGCAACCTAGTTGGCTATTAAGTAGCTTCCAAAGGTCACGTGGTTTGTTTAAGTTTTCTTCGATTTTGTTATCGAGGTATTCTTTCTTAGCAGATTTGGTCATGGTAATTACCTGATTGCATAGTTTGTTGCATTGTTTTTTAATTTTCTCAAAGTGGGTTTTGTGATCTTCGTTTAAGTGTTTCACTCATTTTGATTTGCATTTTTGAACTTCAGAGCATTTTAGGTCTCTGACTTTCATAGCATTTAGAATGTCCGAATTCATCCATGGTTCCGATCGGGCTTTAACCCTGGTGGTTCTCATGGGGGCTATACTGTCAATAATATTTAGGAATTTGGTTTTGAAACCTAGCCATGCCTCTTCAACCTGTGTGCATTTTAGTTCATCTAACCAGTCTTGATTCTCCAGTTTATGGTTTAAGGCCTCACTAGAATAGGATTTAAGGGATCTAGTGGTTACAGTTTTATGACCGCCAGCCTTGGGTTTATGTTTTTTACGAGTGCAAAAGATCATGTAATGATCACTTAGCCCACATACAATAACCCCACTCTTGGAGATTTTGGACTCATCCGATGTTAGAATGAGATCTATGGTGGTTTGAGTAGAAATACACACCCTAGTGGGTTTGGTAATTTGTTGACGGAGACCGTGTAATTCAGAAAACCTAGTGAAGGATTTGAAAACGGATGCTTCATTTCTGAGCATGTCCGTGTTCAAATCTCCAATAAGAATCTTTTCCACACAGTCAACGTCATCCAAGCACCCCTCAAGAATATCATAGAAATCATTCTGATCGGGAGGTCTGTAGATAGTACCAACCAGCACCGGTTTTGCTTTGTTAAAGATAATTTCAACCCAAACAGATTCTAATTTGTCACGATTCAGGTCATCACGGGTGTTAAAGATAATATCGTTGTGAATGTACATGCAGACACCACCCCCATACCTGTTTCTGTCGTTTCTGATGACTGTGTAGTTAACTATTTCAATCTCTGGGTCTTTGATGGATTCATCAAACTTGGTCTCAGAGAAGCTCAAAATGTGAACCTTGCTGTCATGGAACATTTCTCTGATTTGGTCCAGTTTAGGCACAAGACTGTTCACATTAAGGTGAACAATATGCAGGCCCTTACTGCTGTGTCCAAATAGAGAGTTCATGTCCTTGACTTGGAAATAGTCACAATTCAGGTCATCGACAAGTTGAGGATTGGGGGATGGGGGGGGGGCGCCCATTGTTCAACGGTTTCGTTGGAGAGTCTCCGGGTGGAGAAGGGGGGGGTCGTCGTCGGGTGGGGAAGGGAGGGGGGAGGGGGGGGTTCGTCACCGGGTGGGGGAGGCCTCTGTGTTCACTAGATAGCTGGTGGAAGTTAGGTGGGGGGGTAATGTTATTAGCATAGCTACCCATTGTTTTGATAGCCTCGTCTGAATCCTGGAAGTCTGCTGCTGCCGGCAAAATAACCGGTTTGTCGACAATGGCGTCAATGTCTTTGCTAGTAACATTTGCCTGGGAAAGGTATAGTTGTTCTCTGGCTAAACGCGTAGCTTGCCTGGTTGAGACTGGTCCGGGATTCAGCTGAATGTCTCCCGAGAGAAGTAGATAGAGCCATATCACGGTCCTTCGGTCCATTCTACCTGTCGGGGGTTTGTTCCTTCTCGTCCGGTCCGCAGTCAGCGTCGTGTGGATAGTTGCTGCTCCGAAGCCCAAACATTTCTTTGCGGCGTGGAGATAAAAGTCGCTATGGGTCTCACCTTTTCCAACAAAGTTTGACTCCTTCTCCATAAGATGCAAGTTCTGTGGTGATTTGATGTACAAATCCGTAATCCATAGAAGGAACAGAAGAAAATGAGGGATAATCCTCGCCGTTGCATTGCCGTCGAAGCAGCGGCACGAGCGCTGATAGATGCGACTACTCATGATGACTGCTGTGTGTGTTCTGACTGATGATTCACATGCTTAGCATTCAAATGTATTGATTGTAAGTCGCTTTGGAATAAGGCGTCTGCTAAATGCCAAAAAAGTAAATGTAAATGTTGTGAGTGTGTGTGTCTGTGTGTGTCTGTGTGTGTGTCTGCATGCACTCAAAGACCGGGTGGAGGTGGCATCTAGGTAATGGGGGATGGAGGAGGGGTTAACAGGCTTGTTTGAGGTCTGTTGGAGCGCTCAGTCAGAGAGGGTCACTGATACAACAAGGGCCCAAAGTTGTGTTTGGTCAAGAAAAAAGAACTCCTGGGCCTAAATATGGCTGGTTGCAGCGTTAGCGTTAAATGGCTCTTCTTTAAGTGTACTGTATTGTACTGTGTAATTTATTGTAGACACAAAAGGTATTTGATACAATCAACGTGTATTATTGTGTAACCAAGTTAAGGCCACTTAAGAAATGCTCGAGTTAATCCCCATTTAAACTGTACTACTACCGACCTCCTGTGGATTTTCTCTTCCTGTGACGCAAGCACAGCTGTGTTGCCTGAGCAAAAGGGTCATAGATAACATTAGATAACATTCTGTCACACAAGGGAGAGAAGTGTGAATTGTCAATGCTGAAGGGGCACAAATACAACAACTAAGCAAGTCTGAACTCTGCCTGTAAAACTAGTATTGAGGCCTAGGAAGCGTAAGCTACTGTATATACTCAGATTCATGCCTTTGACAATATTTTTTAAAGGTATTTTTTTAGGTTACAGTGGTCAGACGACAGCAAGCAAAAACAAGCTGGCCAATTCCATTCAGATGTTGAATTCCCACAGTCATTATGATTACCTATTAGGTCAGAGATGGAGAGTTTGTGATGGAGATGGAGAGTTTGCCCGTCAGACACAAAAAGGTCAGAGTTCATTTTCAATGATTTCAACATTATTCCTTTATTAACAAGTAATGGAAAACAACTCCACCTATGTCCAAGACAGTTGACCCCAGCTTAAACTTGATGACACATTCCTATTAATTATATTAACTTGAATGACTCAACTTGGATACAAACCTAGGTATCAAGGAGCCAAGTATTGCAAACACACATATTCAATTGTATATATACATTTATAATGTATCACAATTAAATTCTATCCATCCATCATATTTCATCCGTCTGTGAGATCGTCTTTGTCTCTGACGGACAACTAAAAACACAAAGAGCCGAGGCTTTGTTTCCCAAGAAAACTGTGTAAATAACATATGAAACACTGCCTCCTAGTGGCAATGTATTTATATGCACTGTCACATTGATGTTCTCTGTGATACACAAGTTAGAAACATAAATCTAAATTGCCAAATACAATGTCTTATCTATTATGAAAGTTGACATTGTTGCTAGTTTGAATGACATAGATTCATATTAATATACATTATAGAATACAGCCCCCCCCCCTAAAATAAGTTCACCTTTTACCAGATTGATCCAAAAAATGTAAGTAAACCATGCATTTTATGTGCAGTAATAACGCAGGGAGTAATATCAGTGTATGACATTACTCACTGAGCTCATTTAAAACCCATTTGAAATCATTTGAGGTTGACTCTGCAAAACATTTAGGTTTTTAGCTTAGATTAAAATATTTAAGGGTTTGGGCCTGTTTGATTTCTTCAGGGAGTTTGTTCCAGGAGCATGCGGCAGCGTGACTGAAAGCTGGTACACCGTGTTTTGTTTTCACTCTTGGAATGATCAGCTGATTAGTCTTAGCTGACCGACAGTAGACCGACAGTAGACGGGACAGAACAGAGAGACTCACTCTGACATTGTGGAATATGGTGTCATCTGCCATTATGTGGTCCTGCACATAATGGCAGATAACACCATGAGTGAGTGTGATGCAGTTATTTGCAATGACCATAATGTGGCTCTCCTGCTCTCGGGTGAACAGTTGATCTCAGATACTGGTTTTCTTGCAGTTCTGTAAAAACATTGAATGGTTTTAGTGATCCTTCTCATTATGAAAGTACAGTAATATGACCTCAATCAATCATCCAGTAAAAAATTACTTGATGATACCTGCAACAGTACAGAGGTATAGAAGATGATACAACAGTATAGAGGCTCAGGTTTGGTTGAACCCGTTGCCCAGTCTCCCTCATGCTCATCTCATGGTTGACAACACGGTCGATCACAATTGCTCTCATTTCACTAATTTCTATTGTGTTCCTGACACTTCTTCTTCCTCTTCCCCGTCCTCTCCTCCTCCTCTTCTTTCTTCACCTCCTTGTCCTTGTCCTCCTCCTTGTCCTGTTAATTCCAAATGCAGTTAACCTTTTGATTTAGGACCATCTTGTTTGAGGCCATTCCTTGAAATGAGGATGTTATGTTATGTTAATTTTATTTATAATAGAATAGAATAGAATAGAATAGACTTTATTGTCGTTGTACAGTTGCCTATACAATGAAATTGTAGTGGCTCTTCCGAAGGTGCAAAAAAACACAAAACATATTCACATATTCACAAACATATACACATATAAGATAAACATTTATGAACATGTCTTATGTCTACTGTTCAGTGTTCTGATGGTCCATGGGTAGAAACTGTTGGACAGCCTGTTTGTTCTAGCCTTTATGCTCCTGTACCTCACTCCAGAGCGCATCAGGCTGAACAGGTGGTGACCAGGGTGGAGGTGGTCTTTAAGAATCCTTCCTGCTCTGGAGAGGCACCGAGAGCGTGCCACGTCATCCAGGGAGGGCAGGGGACAGCCGATTAATTTTTCCGCTGACTTCACCACTCTCTGCAGTCTCTTTTTGTCCACTACTTTGCAGCCAGCGTACCATGCTGTGATGGAGAATGTCAGCACACTCTCAATGATGGAGTGGTAGAAGGTTACCAGCAGCTTCTCCTCCACCCTGTTTCTTTTGAGAACTCTCAGGAAATGGAGTCGCTGCTGGGCCTTCTTTACCACCGCTGTGGTGTTGGCTGACCAGGTGAGGTCCTCTGAGATGTGGGTTCCCAGGAACTTAAAGGAGGGGACTCTCTCCACAACGTCTCCGTTGATGTAGAGTGGAGCAGGGTCTGCCTTTACCTTTCTGAAGTCCATGACCACTTCCTTGGTCTTCTTGATGTTGAGAGTCAGGTTGTTTGTGACACACCACTCTGTCAGCCGCTGCACCTCGTCCCTGTAGGCTGACTCATCCCCTCCGGTTATGAGCCCCACCAAGGTGGTGTCATCCGCAAATTTAATTATTGCATTGGTGGGGTGGGTGGGGGTACAGTCATGGGTGTAGATGGAGTACAGGAGAGGGCTCAGAACACAGCCCTGTGGAGAGCCGGTGCTGAGCATGAGGGTGGAGGAGTTGTGTGGACCCATCTTGACTGTCTGTGGGCGGTTGGAAAGGAAGTCTTTGATCCAGGCACAGGTGGCGGGGGGGAAGTCCAGGGCAGCTAGCTTGTCCACGAGGATATCGGGGATGATGGTATTAAAAGCTGCACTGTAATCAACAAAGAGCATCCTCACCGAGGACTCCGGGTGTTCTAGGTGGCTCAGAGCAGTGTGGAGGGCTGTAGAGATGGCATCGTCAGTAGACCTGTTTGCTCTGTAAGCGAATTGGTGAGGATCAAAGCCTGGGGGGAGGCGGCCTTTGATGTGGTGAGATATGAGTTTCTCGAAGCACTTTGCGACCACTGGTGTTAGGGCAATAGGTCTGTAGTCATTGAGGTTATTTATGGTTGGGGTTTTGGGGAGTGGGATTATTGTGGCTGATTTGAGGCAAGGTGGAACGGATGCCTGACTCAAGGAGAGATTGAAGATCTTTGTGAAGACAGGTGCGAGCTGAATTGCACAGGCTTTCAGCACTACCCCAGGTATTCCATCAGGACCGGTGGCTTTCCTTGTGTTCACAGACCTGAACACACGACTCACTTGATGTTCTTCGACATTGAAAGTGTATGTGCTTCCGGACTGTGATGTCAGTGTCGCTGTGTTGGGCCTTGTTGCTTCGAACCGGGCAAAGTGATGGTTTAAGTCTTCTGCCAGCGAGGCTTCTGCACTGAGGGTCACAGGAGAGCTCCCTTTGTAGTTGGTGAGGTGTTTCAATCCCTGCCACACTTGACGTGAGTTATTGTCTGATAGGTGGACCTCCACCTTCATCTTATATGCCTCCTTGGCACCTTTTATGCCCCTTCTCAAGTCTGCCCTTGCTGAGCTGTACAGGGCCTTGTCACCTGTCTTGAAGGCGGAGTTACGGGCACTCAGGAGTGACTGAACTTCACTTGTCATCCAGGGCCTCCGGTTTGGATAAACACGGACGTGCTTTTCAACCATGACATTATCCGTACAGAACTTAATGTAGGATAGTACATTGTCAGTGAAGCCCTGTAGGTCTGGTTGTTCTAGGATACTCCATTCTGTCTGAGTGAAGCAGTCCTGTAGCTCTGAGAGTGAACCCTCTGGCCAGGTTTTGACAGTCTTTGTGACTGGCTTCGTTCTCCTCCTGAGGGGACAGTATGCTGGGATAAGCATGAGTGAAATATGGTCAGATAGTCCGAGATGTGGGAGGGGGACTGCTCTGTAGGCATGCTTCAGATTGGAATAGACACGGTCCAGTGTGTTAGCCCCTCTGGTGGAACATTGTACATACTGTACAAATTGGGGGAGGACTGTCTTTAAGCAGGCTTGATTAAAATCACCAGCAATAATCTGTACTCCCTCAGGATGTGCTAGCTGTTGTTTGTTTACAATGTTGTATAGGTGGGAGAGAGCTGTGCTAACATCAGCATCTGGTGGTATATACACAGCAGTAATGATAACTACTGTCAGCTCCCTGGGCAAGTAAAAAGGTCTGCAAACAACTGTCATTGTTTCTATGTCAGGAGAACAGTAGGTATCTCTAATCTTGCTGTTGATGCACCAGTCGTTGTGAACATAGACACACAGGCCTCCTCCCCTGCTCTTACCAGAGTCACTGTTCCTGTCATAGCGGTGGATAGTGCGGCCCGCTAGCTGTACAGTAGCCTCGGGGATTAGCTTGTGTAACCATGTCTCCGTGACGATTAGTACACAACATTCACAAGCTATCCGATTCACGATTAATGCGCCCCCCATCCAACTTTTACATCGGCCCGGGGCGCAGCCCGGGTAAAGGAACAAATAAAGACAAAGACAAGGAACACAGAAAGCAATCAGACACAGACGACTTAAACGTACATCTCAAGGCATACATTTCACAACAAATAAGGACTTGACTTCGGGAACATCATTGACAAAGAGCTGGGTTTTTAGCTTGGCTCTAAAGGTGTCCAGAGTGGGTGCAAACTTGATGTCAGAAGGGAGCGCGTTCCACAGGGTCGGTGCCATCACCGCAAAGGCACGGTCACCCTTCCTCTTGAGGTTGGTGCTAGGGACCCTCAGGCTGAGTTGGTTGTCGGACCTGAGCCTGGGTCTGGGCCTTGAGGTGGAAGACTGGTCCAGGAGGTCCTTGATGTAGGGTGGGGCGAGACTGTTGAGAGCTTTATAGACAAAGGTGCAGATCTTGAACTTCACTCTCTTCTTCACTGGGAGCCAGTGAAGGGAGATGAGGACAGGGGAGATGTGGTCCCTCATTTTGGTGCCTGACACCAGGATATAAGTCATTAGTTTGTCATAAATTGAATCAAATTAGTGAATAATGGACTCACATGGTCTGGAAAGTCCTTTTTTTTCATAGATATGGTTTACCTAACCATATTTATTTGGTCATGCTATAATGAATAGATGCTTAAAACGAATAGCTGGGGCTCAAATGTGTAGATTAAGCAATTCTAGCTGTTGTTGTTCAAATCAGAGGGTCAGATTGATAGTGGTTTCATACTGCCTCCTGGTGGATCTCTATAGATGGTGCAGTCACTGTCCACCTGGCGACTATTTCATTTCTTCACCGTCAAAATAAATAACACACCTGCCATTACCATTTGACTATGCGCTATATTTTCGAATGCCGTATATTGTCCCCATGAGATTGTTGAATGAATTCCCATTTCGAGTTTCTATGCTGAATCCTTGCGGAATTTGTTCCAGAAAGAGAGACATAATATTATAAGAGAGTCAGTCATAATATTCTCAAGAACGTAGGGTTTTATTTGATGGACTTCAGGCGCAAGTGTTTGGGACTCTGGAAAGGCCAGTCGAATTGATAACTGTTGAACATTTTATTAAAATCGCACACATTTTACAACATCTTTAGAAATATTTTAAGGCACAGTGAAGTATGTAAATACATCCGATATGATGTCGAATGTTTATGCCCAGTGTAAATTATACTTTTTTTTAAAATTAGTATTGATAAGTATTCAGTAGAATGCGACTTTGCCCCAAATGTAGAATGCGATTATGACGTCACCCCTTCAGCTCGTAGCCATGGTACATCTGACAACAGATCAAAACAAAACATGTGGATACTGTCAGATGTTTATACTTAAAATATACGTCAAATGTTTACGTGACGCAGACGGCTCTAGAAAGCGCAGGTAACAAGCTATGCATGCATGTTAAACAATGTTGAACAAAAACCGTAAGGTATCACATTTAGGGGGAATATAATGTTGGGGGGTATTGATGACTGCATATGTGTCCGTGTGGGCATGTGAGAACAGGGCAGTAGACCTACAACGTTTATTGAGATTTTATGAGTTTATTATTTTATAGAGTTGGTCTGTTTGATCTGGCTTGTGATCTCAGTATGTCTGACATTTAACTCATTCAACATTCCACACCTAGCACAATGTTTTATTAATGAAACATGCCAACACACGTGATGCCACTGATGATTAACTAAAACAACTTTGAAAAATGGATGCAGAGGTTTTCAACATAGTGTATCTGCGTTACTTTGCAGTTAACATGAGAAGAAGAAAGGTGACCCGCCCAAGCGATGGCATCAGTGAGCAGCAGCCCCCCGTGAAGACGCACTTTGGCAGCACTGGCCAGAAAAGAGACAACCCCCAAGTGTCCAACGACTCATGGACGACCTTCATGGACGCCCGCCACCAGATCCTGCAGCTACTCTCCACCAAGTTGTCCCCCTGCGCCCTCAAGGCCCGTATCAGCCACCTGGACCACCGTCAGAAGTGCTCCTTCTACCTGGAGGTGGCTCAGGACCGGCAGCAACAGCAGCTACTGCAGCAGCAGCTACTGCAGCAGCAGATCTACTTGCCCCCCGCCACCTTCTTTCAACTCATAGACCCTGGGAAGCTTGCACGCATGAAGAAGCTTGCAACCAGCCAGGTGAAGATCCAGCTGAGCCTCTTGGAGGAGCTCTGCGAGCTGATCTGTAAAGGCAAGGAGGAGCTGGAGGCCATGCTGGAGTCCACGGGCGACCAGTCGGACGTGTTCTCCCTCGCTCCGGAGGACGCTCCCTTGCGACGAAAGGTGGCCCAGCTCAACGAGGCCCTGCTGGACTTTGACTCCCGGCTGGGGCCTGGCAAGCTGCACCCCAAGCACCGGCTCATTCCCGGCTGTGGCCATAGCACCGTGCAGCTGTATCAGCTGTTGCTGACCGTCAAAGAGCCCGTGGTGTTTAACAAGATCCAGTCAGAGGCGTTGAGCACCAGCGCCAAGCTGTATTGGTTCGTCAACGGGCAAGTGCTACAGGACCCGCAGGAGCAGTTTGAGATCGGCTACAAGCTCTTGCAGCCGGCCAACGCAGAGGAAGGGAGCCCACAGGGAATGGTCACCTGTACCGCCTACTCTGTTCTGATCGGCAACCTGATGCCTGAGAGGTGCTATGAGTTTACGGTCAAGAGGGCGGACGGCTTCGACCATGTCTACGGTCACTGGAATGGGACCCTTACCCTCAAAACCACGCCGTGGTCCATGGAGAGCCGGTAGAGGAAGAGGAGGCTGTTTCTCTGGTAGTGTGTTGTTGCCGTTAATGCCCAGCTATATGAAATGAAAGACATTTTTAAAAATATATGATTTTAATCAAAAATAAAACATGATTTTTACATTTGAGTGCAGTAGTGGTTTGAATAGTTTTGAGAATAAGGTCTGATTTATGCATGGTGTTTATTGTTTGTTGCGTATCCTTGGTAGATACAATCACAGTATTGGAAGACATGTGGTATTGCATCTGTGTGCTTGTGTGCGACCTGAGAGATAAGGCAAGGAGGGCTTTTTACGCCATCAAAAGGAACATCAAGTTAGACATCCCTATTCAAATCTGGCTCTAATTATTGGACTCCGTTATAGAACCCATTTCCCTCTATGGTTGCGAGGTCTGGGGTCCACCTGCCAACCAAGATTTTGCAAAATGGGACAAACACCAAATTGAGACTCTGCATGCAGAGTTCTGCAAATCCATTCTTCGTATCCAACGCAAAACACCAAATAACGCATGCAGAGCAGAATTAGGACGATACCCACTAATTATAAAAATTCAAAAGAGAGCGTTTAAATTTTACAACCACCTAAAAGAAAGTCACCCTGACACGCTCCACAACAAAGCCCTTACCCACAGAGAGACTCTAGGGAGATGCCCCCTCAGCCAGCTAGTTCTGGGACTCTCACAGTCACAAGCAGAGCCACCTATTAGACTAAACCAAATTATAAGAAAACAAAAAGAAAACTACCTGACACATTGGCAAGAATCAACCAAAAACCAGAGCAAATTGGAATGCTATTTGGCCCTAAACAGAAAATACACAGTGGCAGAATACCTGAGTACTGTGACAGACCCAAAGCTAAGGAAATCTTTGACTATGTACAGACTCAGTTAACACAACCTGGCCATCGAGAAAGGCCGCCACAGACAGACCTGGCTCCCCAGACCAGACAGACTGTGCACCCACTGCACACAAAACCAGGTGGAAACAGAGCTGCACTTCTTAACTACCTGCCAGCTGTACAAGGACATCAGGGGGACATACTTCCCACTGATCACCAACATCCAGGGAGACTTTGAGGACTTGACCAATGTCGAAAGGCTACCATATCTGCTGGGTGAGGTACAGCAATGTGCAAACACAGCAGCAAGATTTGTTAGCTGCTGTGATAGAAAAAGGCAATCAAATGGGCTAAAACCACCATAAGAATTTAAACAACTTTTATTTCATTTATTTATTCTAGTATGTAATCTATTTGTAATCTATTTATTTGTAATCTAGTATGTAATCTATTTATTTATTTATTCTAGTATGTACATGTATGTACATTACATTCTTTTTGTTTTTTATCTTCACACTTCACATGCTTTGGCAATGTAAATGTATGTTTCCCATGCCAATAAAGCCCTTTGAAATTGAAAATTGAAATTGAATTGAGAGACAGAGACAGAGAGAGAGAGAGAGAGAGAGAGAGAGAGAGAGAGAGAGAGAGAGAGAGAGAGAGAGAGAGAGAGAGAGAGAGAGAGAGAGAGAGAGAGAGAGAGAGAGAGAGAGAGAGAAGAGAGAGAGAGAGAGAGAGAGAGAGAGAGAGTAGGAGAGAACGAGTGTGTATTAGGGATTGCCTTTCTCTTGCCAAATGGAAAATGCTAATATTTATTACAACCGGACAACTGAAAACACAAAGAGCCAAGGCTTTGTTTCCCAAGAAAAACTGTGTAAATAACATATGAAACACTGCCTCCTAGTGGCGATGTATTTATATGCACTGTCACATTGATGTTCTCTGTGATACACAAGTTAGAGACATAAATCTAAATGGCCAAGGACAATGTCTTATCTATTATATATATGAAAGTTGACATTGTTGCTAGTTTTAATGACATAGATTCATATTAATGTACATTATAGAATACAGCCCCCCCCCCCCCCTAAAATAAGTTCACCTTTTACCAGATTGATCCAAAAAATGTAAGTAAACCATGCATTTGATGTGCAGTAATAACGCAGGGAGTAATATCAGTGTATGACATTACTCACTGAGCTCATTTAAAACCCATTTGAAATCATTTGAGGTTGACTCTGCAAAACATGAAGGTTTTTTAGCTTAGATTAAAATATTTTAAGGGTTTGGGCCTGTTTGATTTCTTCAGGGAGTTTGTTCCAGGAGCATGCGGCAGCGTGACTGAAAGCTGCTGCACCGTGTTTTGTTTTCACTCTTGGAATGATCAGCTGATTAGTCTTAGCTGGCCGACAGTAGACCGACAGTAGACGGGACAGAACAGAGAGACTCATTCTGACATTGTGGAATATGGTGTCATCTGCCATTATGTGGTCCTGCACATAATGGCAGATAACACCATGAGTGAGTGTGATGCAGTTAATTGCAATGACCATATGTGGCTCTCCTGCTCTCGGGTGAACAGTTGATCTCAGATACTGGTTTTCTTGCAGTTCTGTAAAAACATTGAATGGTTTTAGTGATCCTTCTCATTATGAAAGTACAGTACATATTACTGTACCAGTAAGACTACAATTACTTGATCAAAGTCAAGTCAAAAGTCACTTTATTGTCCCATCACTGGGAAATTTGTATTGGGCTTACACCCCACAGCAGCCAACAAAGAGCAACAGACAATACAGAATGTTAACACACAAACAGAAGGCAGCCCTGATTAAAACAAGAGTGG
The DNA here is from genome assembly GCF_963989245.1 of Nansenia antarctica. Classification (NCBI taxonomy): domain Eukaryota; kingdom Metazoa; phylum Chordata; class Actinopteri; order Argentiniformes; family Microstomatidae; genus Nansenia; species Nansenia antarctica. Next base: position 11,672,841 of record NC_137685.1, on the reverse strand, counting down.
AAATAAAACGATAAGCAAGATATGTTCACATTCATCTGGTGCAGTTTAAAAGTTTAACAGAAACGGGAATAAAATAAATTTTAAATCTATTTAATCTAGAGCGGGGGACTCTGAACCTCCTCCCAGAGGGCAGCAGTTCATACTCTGCATGTAGGACATGGGAGGGATTCATGAGAATTCTATTAGCCTGTCTGAGAGTAGCCTGTTCAAATATAGACTGCAGGGATGAGTGGTCTTTCACCCCTATGATCTTCCATGCAGTCTGTATCAGTCGGACCAGTTTGGACCTTAGTTGTACAGATAGGTTACCAAACCAAGATGTAATGCCGTATCTGATGAGACTCTCTAAGACAGACTGGTAGAAGAGTAGCATACATTTTTGGTCAACACCATGAACTCTAAGGCGGCGTAGGAAGTGTAGTCGTTGTTGTAATCTGCTACAAAGGCTGTCTACATGAGTGCTCCAGGTGAGTGAGTTGTCAATGAAAACCCCAAGATACTTGTAAGAGGCGACCTGCGAGATGGATTGTTTGTGGATGACCACAGGCCTGTGGTCCCCAACACCTCTGGGGTCGAACACCATCTCCTCAGTCTTCTTAACATTTAAAACCAGGCAGTTAACATCACACCATTTAACAAACCTCTGGATTTCAGAATAATAGTCAATTAGGTCACTGTCCTTTTTAATTAAAGCAAGGATGGCAGTGTCATCCGAAAATGTTATGATGCGATTGCTAGGGTAGGTGCTTCTGCACTCGTTTAGTAGTAATGAGCACAGGGGAACCGACTACACCCCGTGGAGCACCAGTGCTTATGGTTCTGGGTTCCGAAAGAGTGCCATTAACACTGACCCGCTGTGTGCGGTTAGTTAAAAAGGAGTGATACCATTTTATAATGAGGGGGTGGACATTAAGCCCATTTAACTTCTCAATTAAAAGGTGCGGCTGTATCGTGTTAAAAGCAGAACTGAAATCAACAAATAGGAGTCGGACATAGGAGGTAGGGTCCTCTAAGTGCTTAGACATGAAGAGCACCATGGCTGAGGTTGCATCATCTGTACCTGTATTACATCTATAAGCAAACTGAAAAGGATCCAGAGAGCAACTGACTGCATTTTTCACTTTACATATAATGAATTTTTCAAAACATTTCATTACAACAGAAGTCAAAGCGACTGGTCGCAGGTCATTATTTTCCTTGCAGCTAGCCTTCTTAGGAACAGGAATAATGATAGCGTCTTTCCAGATGGACGGAACAGTGTGAGAGATGATACCTGCAACAGTATAGAGGGTGATACAACAGTATAGAGGTATAGAGGATGATATGCTCATCTCATGGTTGACAACATGGTCGATCACAATTGCTCTCATTTCACTAATTTCTATTGTGTTACTGACACTTCTTCTTCCTCTTCCCCGTCCTCTCCTCCTCCTCTTCCTTCTTCACCTCCTTGTCCTTGTCCTCCTCCTTGTCCTGTTAATTTCAAAAGCAGTTAACCTTTTGATTTAGGACCATCTTGATTTAAGGCCATTCCTTGAAATGAGGATTTAAGTCATTAGTTTGTCATAAATTGAATCAAATGAGTGAATAATGGACTCACATGGTCTGGAAAGTCCTTTTTTTTCATAGATATGGTTTACCTAACCATATTTATTTGGTCATGCTATAATGAACAGATGCTTAAAACGAATAGCTGGGGCTCAAATCTGTAGATGAAGCAATTATAGCTGTTATTGTTGAAATCAGAGAGTCAGATTGATAGTGGTTTCATACTGCCTCCTGGTGGATCTCCATAGATGGTGCAGTCACTGTCCACCTGGCGACTATTTAATTTTGTCGTGTATTCTTATTGGTTATGAATCAAAGAACAGTTAGTTTAAGACAATTTAATCAGACAGATATATACATTACATGCGTTCCCCATGGACTTCGGCTCGAAAGACAACGCTCTCTCCCTCTGTCCCCGTTTCCTTCCAGAGGGGAGGGGCCAGCGTGTGTGTGTGTGTCTTTGCCCAACCCCCAGGTCTCTGATAGCTGGTCCAGGGGCCATCTGTTAATGATCAGTGTGTGTGTGTGTGTGTGTGTGTGTTTAAAATATACTACATATTCATACATAGATCATACATACTACAGAAATATACGACAATTTCTTCACCGTCAAAATAACACACCTGCCATTATACACACCATTTGACTATGCGCTATATTTTCGAATGCCGTATATTGTCCCCATGAGATTGTTGAATGAATTCCCATTTCGAGTTTCTATGCTGAATCCTTGCGGAATTAGTTCCAGAAAGAGAGACATAATATTATAAGAGAGTCAGTCATAATATTCTCAAGAACGTAGGGTTTTATTTGATGGACTTCAGGCGCAAGTGTTTGGGACTGGAAAGGCCAGTCGAATTGATAACTGTTGAACATTTTATTAAAATCGCACACATTTTCTATTAACTGCACACATTTTACAACATCTTTAGAAATATTTTAAGGCACAGTGAAGTATGTAAATACATCCGATATGATGTCGAATGTTTATGCCCAGTGTCAATTATACTTTTTTTTTATTAGTATTGATAAGTATTCAGTAGAATGCGACTTTGCCCCAAATGTAGAATGTGATTATGACGTCACCCCTTCAGCTCGTAGCCATGGTACATCTGACAACAGATCAAAACAAAACATGTGGATACTGTCAGATGTTTATACTTAAAATATACGTCAAATGTTTACGTGACGCAGACGGCTCTAGAAAGCGCAGGTAACAAGCTATGCATGCATGTTAAACAATGTTGAACAAAAACCGTAAGGTATCACATTTAGGGGGAATATAATGTTGGGGGGCATTGATGACTGCATATGTGTCAGTGTGGGCATGTGAGAACAGGGCAGTAGGCCTACAACGTTTATTGAGATTTTATGAGTTTATTATTTTATAGAGTTGGTCTGTTTGATCTGGCTTGTGATCTCAGTATGTCTGACATTTAACTCATTCAACATTCCACACCTAGCACAATGTTTTATTAATGAAACATGCCAACACACGTGATGCCACTGATGATTAACTAAAAAAACTTTGAAAAATGGATGCAGAGGTTTTCAACATAGTGTATGCGTTACTTTGCAGTTAACATGAGAAGAATAAAGGTGACCCGCCCAAGCGATGGCATCAGTGAGCAGCAGCCCCCCTTGAAGACGCACTTTGGCAGCACTGGCCAGAAAGGAGACAACCCCCAAGTGTCCAACCACTCATGGACGACCTTCATGGACGCCCGCCACCAGATCCTGCAGCTACTCTCCACCAAGTTGTCCCCCTGCGCCCTCAAGGCCCGTATCAGCCACCTGGACCACCTTCAGAAGTGCTCCTTCTACCTGGAGGTGGCTCAGGACCGGCAGCAACAGCAGCTACTGCAGCAGCAGCTACTGCAGCAGCAGATCTACTTGCCCCCCGCCACCTTCTTTCAACTCATAGACCCTGGGAAGCTTGCACGCATGAAGAAGCTTGCAACCAGCCAGGTGAAGATCCAGCTGAGCCTCTTGGAGGAGCTCTGCGAGCTGATCTGTAAAGGCAAGGAGGAGCTGGAGGCCATGCTGGAGTCCACGGGCGACCAGTCGGACGTGTTCTCCCTCGCTCCGGAGGACGCTCCCTTGCGACGAAAGGTGGCCCAGCTCAACGAGGCCCTGCTGGACTTTGACTCCCGGCTGGGGCCTGGCAAGCTGCACCCCAAGCACCGGCTCATTCCCGGCTGTGGCCAGAGCACCGTGCAGCTGTATCAGCTGTTGCTGACCGTCAAAGAGCCCGTGGTGTTTGACAAGATCCAGTCAGAGGCGTTGAGCACCAGCGCCAAGCTGTATTGGTTCGTCGTCGGGCAAGCGCCACAGGACCCGCAGGAGCGGTTTGAGATCGGCTACAAGCTCTTGCAGCCGGCCAACGCAGAGGAAGGGAGCCCACAGGGAATGGTCACCTGTACCACCTACTCTTTTCTGATCGGCAACCTGATGCCTGAGAGGTGCTATGAGTTCACGGTCAAGAGGGCAGACTACCTCAGCCATGTCTACGGTCACTGGAATGAGACCCTTACCCTCAAAACCACGCCGTGGTCCATGGAGAGCCGGTAGAGGAAGAGGAGGCTGTTTCTCTGGTAGTGTGTTGTTGCCGTCAATGCCCAGCTATATGAAATGAAAGACATTTTTTAAAATATATGATTTTAATAAAAAATAAAACATGATTTTTACATTTGAGTGCAGTAGTGGTTTGAATGGTTTTGAGAATAAGGTCTGATTTATGCATGGTGTTTGTTGTTTGTTGCGTATCCTTGGTAGATACAATCACAGTATTGGAAGACATGTGGTATTGCATCTGTGTGCTTGGGATTGTTAGTCACAAACCCAGCAGTCTGATGTTTAACTTAACAAACTGTGTTTACAGCATCAGATGGGGATGGTGTGTGTGTGTGTGTGTGTGTGTGTGTGTGTGTGTGTGTGTGTGTGTGTGTGTGTGTGTGTGTGTGTGTGTGTGTGTGTGAGAGAGAGAGAGAGAGAGAGAGAGAGAGAGAGAGAGAGAGAGAGAGAGAGAGAGAGAGAGAGAGAGAGTAGGAGAGAACGAGTGTGTATTAGGGATTGCCTTTCTCTTGCCAAATGGAAAATGCTAATATTTATTACAACCGGACAACTGAAAACACAAAGAGCCAAGGCTTTGTTTCCCAAGAAAAACTGTGTAAATAACATATGAAACACTGCCTCCTAGTGGCAATGTATTTATATGCACTGTCACATTGATGTTCTCTGTGATACACAAGTTAGAAACATAAATCTAAATGGCCAAGTACAATGTCTTATCTATTATATATATATGAAGGTTGACATTGTTGCTAGTTTGAATGACATAGATTCATATTAATATACATTATAGAATACAGCCCCCCCCCTAAAATAAGTTCACCTTTTACCAGATTGATCCAAAAAATGTAAGTAAACCATGCATTTGATGTGCAGTAATAACGCAGGGAGTAATATCAGTGTATAGTGCTACCCTGGTTATTTTAATGTTAAGGTACATGAACTTATCTCATGATTAGTAATTTTATTTTATGACTGGTAGGCCTACCGATGCTTCCAATGTTGAGTTAGGCCTGCATAAGGGATTGGTGGTAGCCCATATCAATATATGCAGTCTGCGAAATAAGTGTTATGAACTAGAATGTACAGCCAAAGCTAATAAGATCAACATCCTTGCTGTATCTGAAACTCATCTTGATGACTCCTTCTCTGATTCCGCTGTAACTATTGAAGGGTTTTCCATTTTCAGAAAAGACAGAAATGTGTTTGGAGGGGGCGTGGCGTTATACGTTCAGAATCAATTACCTGTCAAAATTAGAAATGATCTGATGAAGGATAACATGGAAGCTATATGTGTGCAGGTCCACCTGCCCCATCTGAAGCCAATCCTAGTATGCTGTTTCTACAGACCTCCCAGTGCAGATGCTGCATATCTAAATGATCTATGTGATATGTTCGACAGGATATCAGATGAAAATCGAGAAATCTTCTTACTTGGAGATATGAATGTTGATTGGTTGGGACAGTCAAGTCCAAATAAGAATATGGTTCTATCTATACTGAATGCATGTAATCTATCCCAAATTGTCAATCTTCCCACTAGGATATGTATAGGCAAGGATGGCAGAATCGCATCTACATGCATTGATCATATTTACACGAATGTGCCAGGCAAATGTTCAAAGGCAGTTTCGGTCCCTGTAGGTTTCAGTGACCACAACATCATAGCGGTCGTGAGGACAACAAAGGTTCCCAAACCTAAAGCTACAATTATTGTTTCACGCTCATATAAGAATTTTAGTTTAGAAGGTTTTATGAATGAAATGTCAGGTATAAACTGGAACGAGGTTTGTAGTGAAGATGACCCTGAGGCCGCACTCAATTTAAAAAAAAGTCCAATGTTACACCTGTACGTAGTTGAATCAAATGATATTGTACTAACCAAACCATGTGATATTGCTAACCATTTTAATGACTTTTATGTGGATAAGATAACCAAGCTCAGGGAGAGTACGCAAGTCTCAAAGAACACAATATCTACGGACATCATTAAGAGCATCATTATGAAAGACAAATGCTGTAAATTTGAATTTGAACAGGTTGAAGTTGGTAAGATTGAAAGTCTCCTCCATGCTCTTCCTGGAAGTAAGTTAGCTGGCACTGACAACATGGATAGCAAATTGTTACTGATGACGGCTAGCATTATAGCTATTCCTGTCTGTCATATCATAAATAGATGTTTACATGAGGGACGATGTCCAAAGATATGGAAAGAGGCCAAGGTTACACCCATACCAAAAGATACCAAATCAGTCTTCAATGAAGGAAACTCCAGACCTATAAGCATCTTGCCTGTATTATGCAAAATCATGGAGAGGTGTGTTTTTGTGCAGATTAAGGATTATTTTCAGGTCAACGGACTGGCAACTGAGTCACAACATGCATATAGAGATGGCTATTCTACGTCCACTGCTCTGATACAGATGACGGATGCCTGACTCGGAGCCATTGATAACACCATGTTGGTTGGAGCTGTATTTTTGGACTTCAGTGCTGCATTCGGTAGACCATTCTCTTCTGCTTGAGAAACTTGAATGTTATGGTTTCAACCCTCTGGCTCTGATGTGGATGCGGAGCTATCTGTCCTCCAGGTCACAGCAGGTGTATTGGAATGGCAGTCTGTCCAAGAGCAGGAGTCTGGAGTGTGGGGTTCCACAGGGAAGTTCCCTGGGGCCTCTGCTCTACTCTGTCTTCACCAATGACCTGCCATGGGCCACTCAGCAGGCCAAATTGGTTCAATACGCAGACGATTCCACCTTACATTATGCTGCACAGTCATGCAAGCAGCTAAATGAGGTCCTGAGTAGTGAACTTAACATAGTAAATGACTGGATAGTATCGAACAGACTTGTCCTAAATATCTCTAAGACAAAAAGCATGGTGTTTGGGTCAAGGCTCAGGCTGGCTTGCAACCCAAAGCTCATCTTGGGTTTATGTAACTCAACCGTTGAACAAGCGGATAGTGCTAAGCTCCTGGGGGTGACGCTAGATGGTTCTGTAGCTTGGAAGAAGCACATCAATAACACTGTGTCAAAGATGGGTAGAGCTATCTGCATTTCCAGGAAATGTGCATCCATTGTAGATCGTCCTCTTTTACGTCAGATTGTGCAGAGTTTAGTATTGTGTCATCTTGATTATTGCTCCCCAGTCTGGTCTTCGGCTGCCAGAGGTGAGATTAGGAGGCTCCAGGTGGCCCAGAATAGGGCGGCGCGGTTGGTTCTGGGTTGCTCAGTCCGAACTAATGTGAACAGCATGCATGTTGATCTCTCCTGGCTTACAGTGGAGAACAGGCTATCTTTGAACTCACTCGTGCTGTTGAAGACTGTTGAGTTGAGTAAAAATCCATCTTTTTTGTGTAAACAGCTAGTCCACAGAAAAAGTATACAGGACCACAACACAAGAGGTGCCAGAAATGGTCAGCTGGTACTTCCTCGGCCTAGAACAAATGCATTAAAACGGTCATTTATTTATAGGTCAATAGCTTTCTGGAACAACCTGCCTAGGAACCTTCGCACCACCCACAGTAAATTGTGTTTTAAAACCAAACTTAAATCTTGTTTTCTAAAAGGAGGTTAGATGTATTTGTATATTTATGTATTTTGTTTTTATCATGTTTTTGTTGGCCCTGTTATGTCGGTTCTTTTTATACCTTACACTTTTGTATTTTCTTGTATTTTTCATCTATCACTTAGTTTGGTAGTTATATTCATTGCACAATGCTGAATTCTGTATAATTTTTGTAGTACAGACTGATTGTTGTTGATGATTGTTACTTATGTGTTTTATGTGTGGACCCCAGGAAGACTAGCTAGTTGCTACGGCACTAGCTAATGGGGATCCTTAATAAAATATCAAAAATATCAGTGTATGACATTACTCACTGAGCTCATTCAAAACCCATTTGAAATCATTTGAGGTTGACTCTGCAAAACATGAAGGTTTTTTAGCTTAGATTAAAATATTTTAAGGGTTTGGGCCTGTTTGATTTCTTCAGGGAGTTTGTTCCAGGAGCATGCGGCAGCGTGACTGAAAGCTGCTGCACCGTGTTTTGTTTTCACTCTTGGAATGATCAGCTGATTAGTCTTAGCTGACCGACAGTAGACCGACAGTAGACGGGACAGAACAGAGAGACTCACTCTGACATTGTGGAATATGGTGTCATCTGCCATTATGTGGTCCTGCACATAATGGCAGATAACACCATGAGTGAGTGTGATGCAGTTAATTGCAATGACCATATGTGGCTCTCCTGCTCTCGGGTGAACAGTTGATCTCAGATACTGGTTTTCTTGCAGTTCTGGAAAAACATTGAATGGTTTTAGTGATCCTTCTCATTATGAAAGTACAGTACATATTACTGTACCACTAAGACTACAATTACTTGATGATACCTGCAACAGTATAGAGGTATAGAGGATGACACAACAGTATAGAGGCTCAGGTTTGGTTGAACCCGTTGCCCAGTCTCCCTCATGCTCATCTCAAGGTTGACAACATGGTCGATCACAACTGCTCTCATTTCACTAATTTCTATTGTGTTCCTGACACTTCTTCTTCCTCTTCCCCGTCCTCTCCTCCTCCTCCTCTTCCTTCTTCACCTCCTTGTCCTTGTCCTCCTCCTTGTCCTGTTCATTTCAAATGCAGTTAACCCTTTGATTTAGGACCATCTTGTTTGAGGCCATTCCTTGAAATGAGGATGTTATGTTATGTTAATTTTATTTATAATGCGCCCCCCATCCAACTTTTACATCGGCCCGGGGCGCGGCCCGGGGCGCAGCCCGGGTAAAGGAACAAATAAAGACAAAGACAAGGAACACAGTCAGACACAGACGACTTAAACGTACATCTCAAGGCATACATTTCACAACAAATAAGGACTTGACTTAGGGAACATCATTGACAAAGAGGTGGGTTTTTAGCTTGGCTCTAAAGGTGTCCAGAGTGGGTGCAAACTTGATGTCAGAAGGGAGCGCGTTCCACAGGGTCGGTGCCATCACCGCAAAGGCACGGTCACCCTTCCTCTTGAGGTTGGTGCGTGGGACCCTCAGGCTGAGTTGGTCGTCGGACCTGAGCCTGGGTCTGGGCCTTGAGGTGGAAGACTGGTCCAGGAGGTCCTTGATGTAGGGTGGGGCGAGACTGTTGAGAGCTTTATAGACAAAGGTGCAGATCTTGAACTTCACTCTCTTCTTCACTGGGAGCCAGTGAAGGGAGATGAGGACAGGGGAGATGTGGTCCCTCATTTTGGTGCCTGACACCAGGATATAAGTCATTAGTTTGTCATGAATTGAATCAAATGAGTGAATAATGGACTAACATGGTCTAGAAAGACCTTTCATAGATATGGTTTACCTAACCATATTTATTTGGTCATGCTATAATGAACAGATGCTTAAAACGAATAGCTGGGGCTCAAATCTGTAGATTAAGCAATTCTAGCTGTTATTGTTCAAATCAGAGGGTCAGATTGATGGTTTCATACTGCCTCCTGGTGGAGCTCCATAGATGGTGCAGTTCACCGTCAAAATAACACACCTGCCATTATACACACCATTTGACTATGCGCTATGAATGAATGAATGAATGAAAGCTTTATTTCGAACATGTGTAGAAAGAAATAGTTATAACAACAAAAGACAAAACAAAAACAAGAAGAAAAAAAAAACTATTTACTTAACATGTCCGAAAAGGAGTAGGAAGAAGCATACGCTTATTTAATCCTACCCCTTCTCCAATACTCAGAGATTAATAATTAATCATCTTTTAAATTAAATCAAATTTATTTACATATTTACATATTGACCAACAATAGAAAACAGATAATGTAAATAAACAAATAATCTGTGAAAACAACAACTGTCAAAGCCCTTCTTCCTCCTCGTACCTGGTGAAAACCATGTTTTTATACCGCTTTTTGAACTGGGTCATGCTTGGACACCGCTTTAGCTCCACACTCAATCCGTTCCACAGCTTCACTCCACATATAGAAATACAAAAACTTTTTGTTAAGTTATCCTATACTCAGGGTTCGAGTTATGTGGGAGCCAATGGGAGCTGAGCTCCCATAGAGATGGTCTGAGACTCTCTGAGCTCCCATGAAGGCAGTAAAATCAAAAATCTGTGGGGGTCGCTAATAATACATTACCACAACTATTATTTGATCAAAATGTCAATGTAATGAATATTATTTAATTTATATTATAAATATTGTAAAATAAACACGTTTTCCAAAAGAGCTACGCGCACCATTAATCTCCTGTGAATGACAGTAGGCCTTTGACTGCCTGCACTTCACCACCAAGACACCATGGGGCGCAGTAGAATATTGTGCAACAGCAAAAGGTTGATTAATCAGCTGTGCGGTAAACCGTTGGAACACACAGTGCACAGCTGATTAATCAATTAAACCAATAGAGTGAGACAGTTCATGTTCATATACCAGTTGCCTTTCAGGAAGTAGTGAGATCGTGCACCTAGCCTATTATTGAGAAGCAAACATTCATTCATTAGCTATACAGGAGTATATACATACAGTAGCTACCATGCCGCCCAAAAAAAGGCCATTTTTTTACCCTCTCCCGTTCATCCAATCTTGGATAAAGAAAGGACATCGGACGTCAGCATCATGGGTTCCAGGACCGCGACCGCAGCCTACTGAAAACAGACCAAACAGGTCTATCTTGTCTCCGTAAAGGTAAGGTGGCTTTTACTTTTTACTAACCTAGTGTACATGTATTTTTCGCTCCTTCTGTATAGCAAAAATAACACAATTATTGGCCGAGATACATGTGTGGCTATCGCTTTTATAGCTGTTGTTTCATGTGGGGCTGTTGATGTGGTGAAATGAGTAGCCTGCAGCTGTAGCGTCAGGATATGTTGGTATTTGAGGAGGAGGATGAGGATGAGGATGATGTTTCGGTACCGGTACCGTTTTTAAAGTATCGATTTGTCACCGGTATCGAATAAAACCCAAACTGTACCCAACCCTAACTATATGTTTACATGCCAACTAATTAGCTAATTCATTTCTGTCATTTAGAGCTGAGGGGAGCAACAGAGAGACGGACAACAGGACAGTAACAGAGAGACAACGGGAGAGGAGAGCAATAGAGACAGAACTGAATGCACTGAACCTTTTTTTTAAATTCTTTGCATTATTAACACTGTTGTGTTATTGTGTTATTAAAGTGTTTAAGTGTTTTATGGTAAAGCATTATGAGTGGTGTGTGTGCAGGGTGCTCGTGAGTTGTATATTTTGGGGAGGGGGGAGGCTTGTGTATGGGGGCGGGGGGTCCTCACACAAAGCAGTAGCCTAGGGCCACTGACCACCTTAATCCGCTACTGCCTATAGCTAATTAAAACTTGTAAGTCCCATCGCTGTGTGGGCATGATTCGCGCGTGCATGAGAACATTTCGCACTGTTATTTTGGAGACCCCCACAGAGATCAGCTTATAACTCGAACCCTGCCTATACTTGTGCAGCTAACGTTGCATTCGGAGGAAACACGATGAAGATCACCTTTAGCCAAGCCTGGCATATTTATTGGCGGGCTGTACACACATCAGTCTCACGGTGACAGTCTTGAACTAACATAGTTCTCACAGGTGATGAACACACATGAACGTGATGACGCAGGCATGCGTCCTATACCCTGCGCCTTAGCGCCTCTTGTGGCACAATCTTAACATTACACATTATACATTATCAACTGAGGACATATCACACAACACTTTTTAACGTTGTACGTACATAAATATGTTTTACATTTAACTCCCCCCTCAAATTATAACTCCCATCTCTATCAAAAAACAATTTTTGAATATTCCTAGGGAGTAGGTTGTTATTTGCTTTATACATTATTTGTGCTGTTAGAAGGTGGACCAGATCCGTGAATTTTTATGTTTTTGATTTTAAGAATAATGAATTTGTGTGATCTCTATAACCGGAATTATGAATTAACCTTATGGCTCTTTTTTGCAATATTAATAGTGATTGTAGTCTACATTTATAAGTGTTGCCCCAAACCTCCGCACAATAATTTAAATATGGTAAATGCAGTGAGCAGAGTGTGGAGTGATTTATGGTCCAGAACGTGTCTTGCCTTACTCAGTACTGAAATGCTTCTTGACAGTTTATTTCGGACATTTTTTATATGAGAGGACCAGCTTATATTTTCGAATGCCGTATATTGTCCCCATGAGATTGCTGAATGAATTCCCATTTCGAGTTTCTATGCTGAATCTGGAAAGGCCAGTCGAGTTCTGTTGAACATTTTCGCACACATTTTCTATTAACTGCACACATTTTACAACACCTTGTGAAATATTTTAAGGCACAGTGAAGTATGTAAATACATCCGATATGATGTGGAATGTTTATGCCCAATGTAAATTAGACCTTTTTGTCCTTGTTCACCATGCATCATCAGTAGAATGCGATGATGACGTCACCCCTTCAGCTCGTAGCCATGGTACATCTGACAACAGATCAAAACAAAACATGTGGATACTGTCAGATGTTTATACTTAAAATATACGTTAAATGTTTACGTGACGCAGACGGCACTAGAAAGCGCAGGTAACAAGCTATTTTGGGGGGCATTGATGACTGCATATGTGTCAGTGTGGGCATGTGAGAACAGGGCAGTAGGCCTACAACGTTTATTGAGATAGTTTATTATTTTTTAGAGTTGGTCTGTTTGATCTGGCTTGTAATCTCAGTGTGTCATGTGACATTTCACTCATTCAACATTCCACACCTAGCACAATGTTTTATTAATGAAACACGCCAACACACGTGATGCCACTGATGATTAATTAACTATATATTTTTTTTAAATAATAATAATCTAATTCATTCATATCTGTACTCCTCCCTAATATTGCATCACCTCATCTTACATGTTGTTTACCGTAACTGTTTTTATTCTCAGTGTGTTGTCAGAGTGTTTGTCTACCTTGGAAAGTGGAAAGTCTGACCAAAAAATAATGGCAGTTATAACAGTTAGCAGCTGCGCCTAAGAATGTAACCTTCAGTTAACACCCTCCGATAAAGGAGTGGGACGCTAGGAGGATGAAAACCTTATCAAGATTGTATCGCACAAGAAATCCTCCTAGCTTCTCTTAATGAATTCTTGGAAGATATTAGATGTTGGATGTCCCAGAACTATTTACAGAATGTCCCAGAACTACAGAATGATAGTCAGACACAGACTATCCATTGCCATTATGGCCCCTCTCTTCTTAAGACTCATTTTTGTACACTAGCCGTTGCAATTGAAGCTGCCTTTATTCTTTTTAATGTGTTGTGTTTTACCGTTTTCTACTTAGATTTTTTGTTATATCTGTTTTATCTGTACATTTTGTAAAGCACTTTGTAACACTGTTTTAAAAATGTGTATTATTATTATTATTATATTATTATATTAAATGCAGGCTTATCTGAGAGGAGGAAGTTAGCTTGAAAAATGGATGCAGAGGTTTTCAACATAGTGTATCTGCGTTACTTTGCAGTTAACATGAAAAGAATAAAGGTGACCCACCCAAGCGATGGCATCAGTGAGCAGCAGCCCCCCATGAAGATGCACTGTGGCAGCACTGGCCAGAAAGGAGACAACCCCCAAGTGTCCAACGACTCATGGACGACCTTCATGGACGCCCGCCACCAGATCCTGCAGCTACTTTCCACCAAGTTGTCCCCCTGCGCCCTCAAGGCCCGTATCAACCACCTCGACCACCTTCAGAAGTGCTCCTTCTACCTGGAGGTGGCTCAGGACCTGCAGCAACAGCAGCTACTGCAGCAGCAGCAGCAGCTGAGATCCATGCCCCCCGCCACCTTCTGTCAACTCATAGACCCTGGGAAGCTTGCACGCATGAAGAAGCTTGCAACCAGCCAGGTGAAGCTCCAGCTGAGCCTCTTGGAGGAGCTCTGCGAGCTGATCTGTAAAGGCAAGGAGGAGCTGGAGGCCATGCTGGAGTCCACGGGCGACCAGTCGGACGTGTTCTCCCTCGCTCCGGAGGACGCTCCCTTGCGACGAAAGGTGGCCCAGCTCAACGAGGCCCTGCTGGACTTTGACTCCCGGCTGGGGCCTGGCAAGCTGCACCCCAAGCACCGGCTCATTCCCGGCTGTGGCCAAAGCACCGTGCAGCTGTATCAGCTGTTGCTGACCGTCAAAGAGCCCGTGGTGTTTGACAAGATCCAGTCAGAGGCGTTGAGCACCAGCGCCAAGCTGTATTGGTTCGTCGTCGGGCAAGCGCCACAGGACCCGCCGGAGCAGTTTGAGATCGGCTACAAGCTCTTGCAGCCGGCCAACGCAGAGGAAGGGAGCCCACAGGGAATGGTCACCTGTACCGCCTACTCTGTTCTGATCGGCAACCTGATGCCTGAGAGGTGCTATGAGTTCACGGTCAAGAGAGCAGACGGCCTCGGCCATGTCTACGGTCCCTGGATTGAGACCCTTACCCTCAAAACCACGCCAGAGAGCCGGAAGAGGAAGAGGAGTCTGTTTTTCTGGTAGTGTGTTGTTGCCGTTAATGCCCAGCTATATGACATGAAAGACATTTTTAAAAATGTATGATTTTAATAAAAAATAAAACATGATTTTTACATTTGAGTGCAGTAGTGGTTTGAATGGTTTTGAGAATAAGGTCTGATTTATGCATGGTGTTTGTTGTTTGTTGCGTATCCTTGGTAGATACAATCACAGTATTGGAAGACATGTGGTATTGCATCTGTGTGCTTGGGATTGTTAGTCACAAACCCAGCAGTCTGATGTTTAACTTAACAAACTGTGTTTACAGCATCAGATGGGGATGGTGTGTGTGTGTGTGTGTGTGTGTGTGTGTGTGTGTGTGTGTGTGTGTGTGTGTGCGTGTGTGTGTGTGTGTGTGTGTGTGTGTGAGAGAGAGAGAGAGAGAGAGAGAGAGAGAGAGAGAGAGAGAGAGAGAAGGAGAGAACGAGTGTGTATTAGGGATTGCCTTTCTCTTGCCAAATGGAAAATGCTAATATTTAAAGGCTAATCAGAGACAATCTATAAGTTGGCTTAGACAAAATAAACAATCTCATATCCCACCCACTCAATAATTAATGCATTTGCTTTCAGTTGTTGCCAATTTGGTGTGAATGAGCCCTGTGTGAGAAAGCAAGAGGGAAAAGACTTAGATGACACACCACAGTGCCCTCAGTATTGTGTAATCAACATTCTGGAAGTTGGGTGTGGAAGCATGAGAATGTGCAACCTCTTTCGCTATGCGGGATGTGTGTGAATGATTTCACACGTACGAGGGTACTGTGGTCCGGGGAGGTGGGGGGCTTTGGGCAATTGATGCCGCTGCCTTCTGATCATGTACAGTACTATGTACACACTCTCCTCCCTGACCCTTTCACTTGACCACTTTCACTGTCTCTGTTCAATTCACTTGAAAAACATGTTGTTTTTTTCCTTCAGATAAGGTATCTAAGGCATAATGTAAAGGTGTTGTGGTGCTGAGGTTCGTCCAGCTCAGTTATGGGTCCGGCCTCAGTGCCCTTTTCACACCAGACGACGGTACACACCCATATCCTTCTCCTCCTTTGCACTCTATTCCTGTTTATACTGGGAGTCATGGAGCCAGAATTCAAACCAGAGAGGAAGTGGGCCATAGATTCAAGCCACAGAGGAGATGGGCCATGGAGTCCATATTAATTATGGTATAATGATCCTGAAGATCCTGTTGTCCTGTTGTCTGCACAGCTTGGTCAAATGTCATTAACTTCAAGCCAGAGTGGTACAGTGGCAAAGCATACAGTATGTAGCAACCGTCCATTGTTTTCCCCCTCTTCAGTCAGCCTTCCTGTTACCTTCCATTATTCATTACTATTGTTTTTTCCCCAGACTATTTTCCATTTCCCAGAAACACACTCAGAGGTACATAGGTTCTTGGAAACAAAGGTCATTTTCAGGTTATATAAGCTTGACTTTCAATTAGAGCCAGGAATGTATAAATGCATATCAGACTTCTCACAGCGGTTGGTCATGGACGATAACAGACACACCTGATTCCTGTCTGAGGTGACTCTTATTATATTCCTTGACTTCTGAGTCGCCTCAGACAGAGATGAGCACCCGTGGCCGTGAGAAGTCTTGTCATAAAGTTCAAGGTTCATTATGGCTAGGCTTCTACAAATGTTTTATAGGTCATGGTTAAAAAGAAAAACTGGCTGCAACGCATTGCTGCATGTGTTAGAAGAGGTTCCCAGTTTCCAAGCTCATTTATTTGTCTTTATTTATTTAACCAGGTAAGACCCACAAAGACACATACAAGACATGTGCTAGCAATGCAGCTAATAGCTGCAACATTTTCGTTGATCGGGGACACAAGCTTATCTAACTTGTACATTTTTAAACGTTTTGAAGCAAGTTCCATGATTAAGACATCCACTATCAATCAATAACTTGGATCAAAGTACAATTGGTTTATAGATATGTTTTGATGGCAACAACATAAATCATGAATGACTCAGTTATGAAGTAGAACTGAACACATTTAATGAGAGCTCTGCAGTCTGTTGGCTCTGTTTTCAGTCACCCAGTTGGATAGGCACAAACACCAGGGTGGGTTTCCTCTGGAATTCTCTCAGTAGTCTGTGAAGGTAACGGAGGGGAGAGAAATATCCTGCTTGGCCTCCTCTAAGACCTCTTCTCTTCAGAAATATGAAGACATATTTGAGCATCAATATCCTTTTCTTCAATCAGGTTTCATTCTGATATTTTGGAATTCATTTACTTTCATTCTCAATTAACATTGACACATATTATGATTATTATAATATTATGATTATTATTATTATTATTGTTGTTGTTATTATTATTATTGTTTGATCATTTAAGTATTTGGGTTGAAAGAAACATGTGAAAATATGTCCCTTGTAGTGGACATTGGGTCTTGGTTTGATCACAGAATGTAACGATGTAATGTAACGATGTGTCTGTTAAAGCTCTTTTCATTTTATGAACATTATTGCACTCTGTTTAAGAGAGGTTTCACCTTCCAAAGGGCATCGTTCTTTTTCTCATCAGAGACATCAAGATAATTTGTGACTTAAGTTGGACTGCATCATCTTTTTTTTGTAATCAATTATTTATTGCAAAACAGTACACATGAAAAACTCACATTATTACACCAAACAAAATAAGTGTCTGTCCTGATTTTTTTTTCTTTCTTATCTTACCCCCCCACTATAAACACATGAGTAACCCCCCCCCTCCCCCCCATGGCGATAACATTGGACTGCATAATCTTGAAGAATCTGTCTCAGCCTTTGAATTGGCTAGAACTAGGACTAGAAATTGATTAAAAACGAGAGGTCGTAAGTCCTGTTGTCCCCTACAGAGGACATTGAATAAAAGTTGTGTTTTGAAACAGTTAAAATTACTGTATATTTCTGAAATCTTACTAAATTGAGACAGACCAGAGTGGACACATTGTCAGACATTGCCAGGGTTGTGAGAGACAGCTCTCCTGTGAAGCAAGTGAACATCCCCCAGCTTGTCGGGCTGGAGGAGGATGGCAACGTGTGTGTTGAGTGTTCCGAGTGCTCCCAAATATTAAGAGTTACCAGCACTTCAGGTATTTATCATTGTCACTGTATTAGCAATTTTATTGTATTATGAATGAATGATGAATGAATGGTCTTTATTGTCATTGATATAGTACAGGTACCAAACAACGAAATTTGGGAGGGGGGGCTCCCCTGGTGCTAGGAAAGAAAAAAAACAACTAAAAAAAACAAGAAGGGAAAGGAGCTGGTTTACACAAATAAGGGCTATGTACACTATCCTCTATGCTATACTGTACAAATAAAACACTGTTAACATAATAGTATTTAGTAAAAATGGTGTTTTGGTAACAGTGGACAATAGTGGACAGCTTTGATGCCCAGAGACCTGGTGTGGTTTTGACCTGGTGTGACCTTTGACCTCTGAACATTGTGACGCAGAAGCCGTCAGGTTTCACGCTGATGTCCATATATGGTCTTCCTGTGCAAGCTCCACCTGGACTGGACATGAAGCAGAAATATCTCTCTGAGAAGATCAGAGAATTCTGTTTGGATGAGGCACGAAACATCACATGCCCTCCACCAGAGTCCCATTGGATGCATACACACGGACACAACATTATTCTTTTTTTACTGTTCTATTGTGCTAGGATGCTGTTCATTGATTTCAGTCAGCTCAGCTTTCAACACCATCATCCCCTCCAAACTGGTCACCAAACACAGAGACCTTGGTTTCAGCACCTCCCTCTGCAACTGGATCCTAGACTTTCTAACCAACAGACCCCCAGCTTGTCAAGTTGGACAATCTCTCCTCCTCCCACCCTGACCCTGAACACCGGTGTGCCTCAAGGCTGCGTGCTGAGCCCCCTCCTCTATTCCCTCTTCACCTACAACTTCACCTTATGGCTCTAACTCCATCATCAAGTATGCAGATGACACCACGGTGGTAGGCCTGATAAGTGACAACAACGAGACGGCCTACAGGGAGGAGGTCAAACATCTGGTGACGTGGTGCGCTGACAACAACCTGGCCCTCAACACTAGTAAGAGGAGATCATTGTGGACTTCAGAAAAACTGGGCATTTTTGGTTAGATGCTTAACTGCATTTCGTTGTATAGTACTTGTACTCTGCGATGACAATGAAGTTGAATCTAAACTAGATTATCGTATTGCTCAATTGTATCTTGCCTTGTTGTTTCCTTAAAATATATTAATATTGCCATTTAGTTTTCTCTTGCTGCTGCAATGTCAACTGGAACTGAAGCCATAAGAATTTTACTCTCTTGTACTTGTATAATGGGATGTAAGTAAGTAAGTAAGTAAGTAAGTAAGTAAAGCTTTATTTATATAGCGCCTTTCGTACATGAAATGCAACTCAAAGCGCTTTACAATAGAACATATACAACCAAAGATTACAAGGAAAGGAAGAAAAGGGGGGGGGGGGGGTGAAAAGAGACACAACAGCAGGGGAGGGGTGGGGGAAGGGAGGGGAGGGAGGGGTTACATCACCCTCTGTAGAACATCTTCTATCTAATCGGCGCACTGTGCTAAAATGCAATGCAAACAAAACAACGCAGGACAGACAGCAGTGCAGACAGAACACAACAAACTGTAAAACCATAGCTGCCCTGTGCGTATGTAATAAACTTTTGGCACACATGGCAATAAAGAATCATGAATCTTGAGTTATTATTATTATTATTTAGCAAATATATGCATAAATGGTGCGTGACTTAGAGGTCTCAGACTCATGTCCCCCACAGAGGACAAAAATGAATTGCCGGGTCTTAGGAGGTTAATATTATTATTATTATTATAATTATTATTATTATCATTATCATTATTGAATTGTTGATTGCAGCATTTCATTGCATCATATATGGCTTCTATGTATGATCAATAAACTTGTATGTATGATCAATAAACTGATTTGATTTTGCGGTGGTAGTAGCTCAAATGTAACATCACATTTAGCTATCACATTTAGATATTTTACATAATCACAATCCTAAGAGTCCACTTCACCATGAGTAGACCTTTATGAATATTATGATTCATTTTGAGTGTGACTTGTACACAGACCACCCTTGTTGGTGCACTTTTAACAGCTGTTCTGCAATTAAAGTTATAAATTGTTATCATCAGAGTATAAATTGTTATCATCCTGGCAAGTCAAACAGTCTCTTGAATGTTTTTATGTGTCTGCCAAGAGGAGAGAGACTGTAATCTAGTTTAGTTCTGGATATCTTCAGTCGCCTTCCGTCTAGTAGTCACTGATACAATGGCACTAATTTACTGTTAGTTTACTCATCTTGAAGTATTATTGTCCCTATAAGGTGATCGGTACAAACCTTGAATTCCATCTGCAAGGATATGAATGTTTGTGAGGAGGAGGAGCTACTGTAACATGAAATACACCAGTGACATTATCTGAAGTTAAGATAGCCCAAAGTACATTTGGCAATAAACCTTTATTATACTGTCATCAACAAAGCATATATTATTTGACACACTCATACTGTGCACACTCACAGAATAGTAATTATTCCTTAATACAATGAGGAAGAATACTTTGAGAAATATTAAGAAAGTGCGAAGTACAGCATATTTACATATACGCCTATGATACAATAATGACTTCATTGAAAACCTGAAATACACTAGCATACAGTCAACGGGGCGCCACAGGCCTCTTGAAGCAGTGCGCAAAGTCGTGAAGTTAGAATTATAAGGTTCTATCTCCATTTTTGTCAAAATTGAGTTTTTTTTTAACATAATCTGATCCATTAGGTGTTTATTAATGCCTGAGTGGTGTTATTTTTAAAATGTTGACATTTTTGAGTTAGTAATTCATAAAACACAAAGGTTCCATCTCACAGAACATAATGGAATGTAAAAACTTTGACGCTCAATATCTCTGAACTGCCCTAAACGGAGATAGAACCTTATCATTCTAAACGGAGATAGAACCTCATCATTCTAAACGGAGATAGAACCTTATCATTCTAAACGGAGATAGAACCTTATCATTCTAAACTCACGAGTGCGCAAAGTTACAACTTTACCACGTGGTCACCTGCTGGACTTGTTTCGGATGGATCTGACTCTGGCGGTTTGCGATAGATAACGGCACCGGTCCATTGAACAACAGACAATCGGGCTCGTTTGCTGATCTTGTGGAAGCGCATTAGGAAATCATCGTTCCCCACTAAATAGATCAACGGATTCATGGCACTATTCAGACAAACCAAACCTCGGCTGATCTGATGAGCGAAATAGATGTCATCGAAGCTGGCGTGGCACCTTCCCTCCATCTTCTCAATCCTGGTCATCAAATTGAGATTTCTCAAAACGTGATAGGGGATGAAGCAAATTGAAAATATCGCCGTCAGAACGACGACCAGATTGAGACACCGTTGTTTCAACAGGGTTTGGACGTTGGCTTTGGTGACCAGGACCACCACGATGTGCCCATAGCAGGCTAAGATGATCAGTAACGGTATCAGGAATCCAGTGATGGTCCAGCCAAGGCTATATGGCAGGTACTCCTTAATAAAGTAGTCAGCGGTGGTGTCATAGCACCAATCTGAGGAGTTTGGCGATGTCTTGTCTGTCTTGTCAAAGAACATATCGGGAAGGATCTGAATGAAAACCAACATCCAAACAAGACAACTTATTCCTACGGAGTGGCGAGTGTTGATTTTGCCCATCACCTTCATTGGGTGTACGATGCCCAGATACCTGAATGAATGAATGAATGAATGAAAGCTTTATTTCGAACATGTGAAAAAATAAATAGTTATAACAACAAAAGACAAAACAAAAACAAGAAAAAACAAAACAAAACAAAAAACACTATTTACTTAACATGTCCGAAAAGGAGTAGGAAGAAGAATTAAGCTTATTTAATCCTACCCCTTCTCCAATACTCAGAGATTAATAATTAATAATCTGCCGTTTCAATATTAATATACTATTTTTTTTATTAAATAAAATCTATTTACGTATTTACATATTTACCAACAATAGAAAACAGATAATGTAAATAAACAAATAATCTGTGAAAATACCTGTAGAGGCTGATGCAGGTCAAAAACCCGATACTGCCGTAGAGATTTAAATTGAAGCAAAATCTGATGATTTTACACATTGTCTGTCCAAAGATCCATCTACTGTTCTTTGCGTAATAAACGATCAACAGGGGCAAAGTCAATAAGTACAATAAATCAGCTATTCCAAGGTTGAGAATAAATATGTTTATATTTCCCATTTTCTTCCATCCCGTGAAGACGGTCTTTAACCCCCAGAAGTTGGCAAACGTTCCCACGACGAACACCGTCACGTACACCGCGGGCAGAAAGATGTGCGTAAAAGGCAGGTTTATTCTCTCACACGCGGTGTTGTTCAGAGCGCTGCTGTCCTCTGACATTTTTCTCTCTGTCTTTCTTTGACAACCACGAAAGTTGATACACCAAACTATGTATGCTCGCAGTTCTGTAGCAGAATAATATGAGTCGATGACGCCCAGATTGCTCGATTGATATCAAACTTGCATGCCCACAACAAAAATCCTCAGCGGTTCCCAAGCATATGGAGCGCGCCGACCAATATGAAACCAAGTGTATACGCCCTCCCCACTTCCTTAAACTAAATGTATCAAATCGTGACGTTAGAATTATAAGGTTCTATCTCAATTTTTGGTCAAAATTGAGTTTTTTACATCATCTGATCCATTAGGTGTTTATTAATGCCTGTGTGGTGTTATTTTTAAAAAGTTGACATTTTTGAGTTAGTAATTCATAAAATACAAACGTTCCATCTCACAGAACATAATGGAATGTAAACACTTTGACGCTCAATATCTCTGAACTACCCTAAACGGAGATAGAACCTTATAATTCTAAGATCACGAAATGTAATCTAGCCTACAGGTTTTTTTTGAACATATTCAAAAGGTACGGTAGAGCCTGTAACTGAGAAAACCATAATCTCTGTATGCAGAGATGTACAGCATGGAATGTCAGAACATTTAATTAGTTATTGGTTTTTAATTGATATGATACTATTTTACAAAGAAATATGCAGGTCTACTTATTGATGCATTACATATGAGTTATGACTGTCAGATGACAAACAGAGCAAAGGTCACACATGTGGTATCGTATGGACATGTGACTTATGTCTGACATGTGACTTATGCAATACACTCTTGAATTACATATTTGAATTGGCTCCACACATCAAACAAATCCCTCTAGCCATAGTTCATACATAAACAAACAAACAAACACACAAACATCCACGCACGCACACATACCGGTACATGCATGCACACACACACACACACACACACACACACACACACACACACACACACACACACACACGCACGAGACCTCTTATCAGCTGCACACCATATTTGCAGACCATATTTTAAGTTACTACTAGTTACTAAGTTACTATGAAAACTACTTTTTTTAACCTTCATTGAGAAGTGTCATTCTGGAACACTTTTGTACACACCGTAGTGGTTACAGTAATGCAAATATATGGTAATCAAGGTCAAGTTAAGGTCAATTATAGCCTGGAATTCAATCAAACATGCACTGCTGAAAAAATTATGATTACAACAAAGCAATGTGTATTACACACTCACTGAACACTTTATTAGGAACACTATACTAATACTGGGCAGGGCCTCCCTTGGCTCTTCCTTGATGATATGATTGCATCATGTAATTCTTGTTCAGGTGCACTTTAAAGCTGTGAATCTCCTGTTCTATCACATTCCAAAGGTGTTCTATTGGATTCAGATCCGGTGATTGGGAAGGCTACTAAAGAACACTGAACTCATTGTAATGTTCATGAAGCCAGTTCGAGACGACATTTGCTTTGTGACATGGTACATTATCATGTTGGAAGTAGCCATTAGAAGATGGGTACATTGTGGCCATGAAGGGATGCACATGGTCAGCAACAATACTCAAATAGGCTGTGGCATTCAAGCAATGATTGATTGGTATTAACGGGTCCAACGTGTGCCAAGAAAACATTCCCCACACCATTACACCACCTCCACCAGCTTGGACTGTTGACAGGTGTATAGATCTTCCTTAATAAAGTGTTCGGTGAGCGCAAGTAACACAATGAATTTGGCTATTTTTAAATGTGTGAAATAAAAAAATGAAAATGTTTTGCTTTTCATGAAATGAGGTTATCCCACAGCACAGGGGGCTGTGTGATTTTTCTCCAACACAGGTTTGATTGATCCAACCCGTCGTCCAATCAGTCGTCTAGGATCTTCTCTGACAGGACCCGCCCGTCTCTCCCGTCTCCTCCTCCTTCCTCCGTCCTCGACTCTACAACCAGGGCAGGGCTCTCCTGGAGGTGCCGGGGGGTGCCTGGGGACAGCTGTGGTGGTGGTGGCAGGAGCACGACTCGATCACCATGACCTGGTGCAGGGTCATCCTGCCCTGGGGGCAGAGGAAGAACATGCGGACGGTCCTGGTCCGGTAGGGGCTGCAGCAGCGGCCGTCCGGGCACGGCAGGCCACAGAACCTGGGTCTGTAGGCCAGAGCGCTCAGGCAGCCCTGGTGCTCCAGACGGATGGGCACGGGAGATCTGTAGCTGCTCTCACAGGCGCCTGGAGTAGCCTGCAATACACCATGGCAGGATTAAAGAAATTATTTTATTTTTTTTTTTTTTAAAGCAAAGAAAAATTATTTTATTTTTTTTTTTTTTAAAGCAAAGAAAAACATAATTTGACAAGATATTCTTGAATTCCAAATGTGGGTATGTTTCCCAACGCACCCACAGCTGACCAAGCATTAAACCATAATTCATTTTTCTATTGGAGAGGGCTGGCCATATTATTTACTCATACAGGATAAAGCCGTTCTTTATCTTTTCTTTTTTTATTCATAAGATAAGAGACATTTAGATAATTGATTGGCAAATGATTGTAAAACACACCCACAGTAACTGTAACTCCACCCCCCTAGACTTCCACTGACTCCACCCTCCCTGAACTAAAAGGACCTCAAAAACAGTGCCGCCGCCCGCCTACCAGTGTTTGAGCAGTCAGCAGAGTGTGTGTTGAGAACAAAGCGGTGGGAGGGAGTTTAAGAGGTAGAAAGAAATGTTTTTTCTTCTCACTCACCGCCTGTGGCCTGCGGGGCGGCGCCGCGGCCTGGCACGTCCTCACCTGACACAGTCTGGTCTGGGTGTGAGGGCGGCAGGCCCAGTTGTTGTTGGAGGTGTGGGTGGAGACGCCTGGCCCGCAGGTGCGGGAGCACGGGCTCCAGTCTGCGTTCTGCTCCATACAGTTGGAGCTCAGTTGGCCCGGAGACGGACCCGCGCCAAAGTCCTGCTGCCTCAGCCTCTCCGTTCTCTCCACTGGACCTTCATGCCTCAGCCTCTCTGTTCTGTCCACTGGACCTTCATGACAGATACAGAGACATTTTGATCGGATTTCATTGTATTGAATTGCATTGCATTGCATTGAAAACCCTCTATTATTAATTGAAGGTGATATTCTAAAATTAATAGAATGAGTCACAAACTGGGGGGTTTTTGTGGTCTTGTATGCATGTACATTTACATTTTTTGCCATTTAGCAGACGCCATTATCCAAAGCCTTTATCCAAACCGACTTACGGTAACCCTAACCCTGTTCACCAGTCATAGCAGGAAAAAGTGATCTAGGCTCAGGCCTCGGGCCATTGGCAGTCATCCTAGAAGGATGTTATTGACACAGGAAGGACAGGAGATGACTCACGAGGGACAGTTAAGGTGGAGCCTGAAGAGTCTAGGGTGGAAGATGGGGACTACTGTGCTGTACCTATGTACCCGATCAATGGTCATGCTGCATCTCTTTTGAAGAACTGCTGCTTCCTCACACATGTGCAGCCCATGTGTTTCTTTGAACATTGAGGCATACCTGTGAGGGGAGTCTACTTGGTACTTTTACAGTCGCTGTGACCGTGGGATACTAGGTAGTGTGTAAACGCTGCAGTGTGGGTTTAATTGAACTGAGCCTTTTATGTCCAATAGGAAATGGCTGAAAATCCATTGTGTTGTGTCACCTCAAGATGTTTCATCCTGGCAAACATGCAGTAAAATCGCTCGGCTGCCCTGAAGCAATGGTACTTGTGCTCCACTTTTGACATTATCTTTGAGAATAGAATGAATAATTGGTCAAAACGATCGAACTATCTGCAATTCCATACAATGTACAATGAACTATACAATGGAACTACATATTTGATCAAGGTATGCTGGATAAGACCTAGGTAATGTCGAGTGTTGCCCAACCCCGTAATGCATTCCTACCTGTGAAGGGCTCAGGGTAGATGTTGTTATCCAGGCTGTCACAGACCCACTCCTTACAGCACCGCCCTGGCAGCCGTAGTAGCTGGGGATTGGGGCAATTGGCGGCAGGCGGGTGGAGGTCGTCGCTGCACCGTGGCACGCAGGTCACCCCGCCACCCAGGCAGTGGCACAGCTGTGCACACGACGGCTGGAATGTCTGGCCCTCCTCAAAGCGCATGCCGTTGAGTTCACAGCCCAGCTCATTCTGGCCTGACCACAAACAGGACAGGATAGGAGGGAGGGAGGTGAGAGGTGATGAACAGGACAGGACAGGAGGGAGGTGAGAGGTGATGAACTCTCAGCAGCAGCTAAGTGAGACATGCAGACAGCCTATTATTGTGACTATTATATAAGTCTAGAGAGGGGTGATGCCTACAAATATAGCCTGTGACTCTAATTCTTCCCTCTACTGATGCTTTGTCAAACAATACATCAAACCATACATCAACTTTATTGTCATCGCAGAGTACAAGTACCAGACAATGAAATGCAGTTTAGCATACCAGAAGTGCAAATAGTGATATAAAACATGGTAGTGATAAGTGATAGGTACAGTATGGCATGTATGGTAGTTAGAGGTATATACAGGAGAGGATAGTAGTAAGCTATGTACAGTTATGGTAGCTATGTACTGTTTGGTGTATACAGATGTATAAATAGCGGCTATATCAAAAGATGTATGTACAATGTGCATGTGCAAAACGTGGTATGTGCAACGGTAGTATTTGTAAACAGCAGTAGTGCAAAGGGTAATTGAGTGTTCATATTAGCGTTATTAGCATCCCAATGGATATGCAATATGGAAACAATTCAAGTTTCATTTGCAGATTATATGCAGAGTACAGGGTATTGTGTATTGTATTGTAATGTGTAAAGTGATGTGAGTATCTCCATAGAAAAGACGAGATGAGAGCTGTACTCACTGACACACTCCCCTGGACCTCCGGGGTAGCTGGCACTGTAGTCACACTGTAGGCCTCGCTGGCTGTCACACACGTACCTCTCTGTGCAGGCCTCGCCCTCCTGCCCGCCACACACCTGGCAGCACCGGCACCCGTCCAGTACCAGAGGCACCCCCGGCGGGCAGCGCGGCGCAGGCCTGGGGCAGTGGCACGGGCTGCTGCACATCTGGCACCACACCTGCTACACACAGTCGTGTGGGTTTACAGTAGGATGATGAACAGCAGCAGTGGTGTGTGTGGAGAGAAAACATATGTCAGTGTGCTTTGTCTATTGTAGTTTAAGCAAAATGTTATTGTGTGAGACTGTATATGAACTCGCTGGCTTTTGTTGGATGAGAGGGTTCAGATGGACGGGTAAATGTTTCCACACCGTGTATACTGTACAAGTAAGTAAGTAAGTAACGTTTATTTATATAGCACAAAATGTACAACGACAAGAGCCGCCCAAAGTGCTTAACAGATCAAATATAAAGAGAAAAACAAGATAAAAGAGATAAAATACAGATTAAAGAAAACTGATAAAATAGAAAAATACACTAAAAGCAAGGTGCAGTACAAATAAAAGTGCAAAGGGTGCAGTGTCAGGAAGGCAGGCCAACCATGGGGTGTTGTATTGAGGTGTGAAATGAGAGGGACTTTTACAGAGATCTATTCGAAGGTGTCTGCGAGGGGCTCCCTCCTATGATGCAGCAGGTGAGTATGATTAGTGTTAGTGAATATTTCTAACAAGGGTGACAGACAGGACGTAGGTTCTGTGATCTTCATGGACCTTTGGCCTATACTGTACAGTTGAAGTCCGAATTCATTTCAAAGTGCTGGTGTTCGCCTTCAGAGCCCTCCATGGCCAAGCCCCCCCCACGCCTACATCTCCCATCTCATCCACCCCTACTCATCCAGCCGGTCACTGAGGTCATCCGACCAGGAGCTCCTGGTCGTACCCAGGACTAGACTTAAAGCTAAAGGGGACAGAGCGTTTGAGGTGACGGCCCCAAGTCTCTGGAACGCCCTCCCCCCTGACCTGAGAGCCTCTCCCTCAGAACTAATTTTTAAGCGGGAATTAAAGACTCATCTATTTAGGCAGGCCGGTAGTCACCTTTAGCCTTCTTATTGTTCCTGTTTATGTCTTGTTTATGTTGTCCCCTTTTTGTTTTTAATCATTGATGTTGTGATTGCACTTTTCTTATTTTTGATGTAAAGCACCCTGTGCATCCGTGCTGTGAAGTGCGCTATAGAAATAACGTTTTACTTACTTACTTTACATACACTTAGGTTGAAGTCATTAAAACTATTTTTTTAACCACTCCACAAATTTCATTTTAACAAACCATACTTTTGGCAAGTCGGTTAGGACATCTACTTTGTGCAACAATTGTATACAGACAGATTATTTCACTTATGATTCATTATATCACAAAATGGGAAGTTTACATACACTAAGTTGACTGCCTTTAAACAGCTTGGAAATTTCCAGAAAAATCATTTAATGATGTCGTGGCTTTAGAAGCTTCTGATAGGCTAATTGACATCATTTGAGTCAATTGGAGCTGTACCTGTGGATGTATTTTAAGGCCTACCTCCAAACGCAATGCCTCTTTGCTTGACATCATGGGAAAATGAAAAGAAAGCAGCCAAGACCTCAGAAAAAAAGAATTGTGGACCTCCACAAGTCTGGTTCATCCATGGGAACAATTTCCAAAAGCCTGAAGATACCACATTTATCTGTACAAACAATAGTATGAACACCATGGGACCACGCAGCCGCCATACCACTCAGGAAGGAGACGCGTGTGCCCCGCGGTGGTGTAGCGGTCTAAGCACTAGCCACTAGTGCAAGCTGCCCACCGGGGACTGGGATCGAATCCCAGCTCGCCAGATCCGGATATGGCCGAGGCACACACAGGGAGCGGCATATTGAGCGGCCGCTCCCGAGGGCGGTATAGGAGTAGTTCCGGACAAGGATCCGTCGCGCAACAGCGCCCCTCGGGGTGCCGGAATAACGGTGCTGGGCTCGAGGAGCCAGTCAGCTAGTCTGCCTGGCGATCTCCTCTGGGGCTGCCGGCCACGGGGTCGTGCGGCGGATCCTTCGCAATAGGCAGGGGATAATTGGATGCTAGGTTGGGTTCAATTGGATACCAAATTGGGTGAAAAAAGGATAAAATCTTTTAAATATATATATAAATATATATATATATGAGATTGGTGCGGAAAGTGCAAATGAATCCCAGAACAACAGCTAAGGACCTTGTGAAGATACTGGAGGAAACAGGTACAAAAGTAACTATATCAACAATAAAACAAGTCCTATGTCGACATAACCTGAAAGGCCTCTCAGCAAGGAAGAAGCCACCGCTCCAAAACCTCCATGAAAAAGCTAGACTACTGTTTGCAACTGCACATGGGGACAAAGATCTTACTTTTTGGAGAAATATCCGTCATGAAGAAGGAAAATTATGTGGATGTATTGAAGCGACATCACAAGACATAAGCCAGATGCCATTTTCTGGGAATTTTTGGTGTTATCTCAGGGGATATTAATCTACCAAAGGCACGGGTGAATTGCGTGGTCTACTCCTCTCTTTTAGCAAGACGTCTTATACTTTTGAATTGGAAGAATGATCGTCCTCCCTTGTTTGGCAGGTGGATTTGTGATGTCATGTACTTTCTCAAGGTAGAAAAGATGAGATACACATTGCAGGGATCAACTGGGAGGTTTAGTGCAGTGTGGCAGCCTTTCATTTCTTATGTGGAACGTCTAACAATGCCTCTTACTTCTTAAAAATGGCTTTGTATTGTATATAAGAAGTACTCTGTGAACTGTTATTTATTATTATTTTGGTCCTATGGAAGATTTGTGGGCAGAACTGAAATAGCATGTGCAAGCTAGGAGGCCTACAAACCTGACTCAGTTACACCTGTCAGGAGGAATGGGCCAAAATCCCACCAACTTATTGTGGGACACTTGTGGAAGGCTACTCGAAACGTTCGACCCAAGTTAAACAATTTAAAGGCAATGCTACCAAATATTAACTAAGTGTATGTAAACTTCTGTCACACTGGGAATATGAAATACAAGCTGAAATAAATAATTCTCTCTACTATTATTCTGACATTTCACATTCTTAAAATACAGTAGTGATCCACACTGACCTAAGACAGGGAATATTTTACTAGGATTAAATGCCAGGAATTGTGGGAAAACTGAGTTTAAATGTATTTGGCTAATTTTTTAAATAAACATTTAAAATTAAAGCTGAGAATCTCTACTTTGACAACATAATAATTGTTTGATTTCAAATTCCAAACTGTTGGAGTACAGAGCTAAAAGAAGACAATATGTTTCCTCTTTGCAATACTGAGGGCACTGTATTTTCTCACACATTATATATGGATTAGTTGGTTACAGAAGGCATCCCCCTCAACATTAGACATCCTTGAGAAGTACTCTGTGAACTGTTATTTATTATTATTTTTGTTTCTGTTTTTGTTTTGTGTTTATGTCTGTTGCGTACTGTAATGTCTCTGAAAACTAAATAAAAAACACATTGAGTAAAAAAAAACATTAGACAATTTTCTGTATACAATTGCTGTACGTAACTGACAAAAAAACAACACCAAATGCATTGACCGATCGTTCTGTTGAATGGAGCGTCCTGCAGTTAAAGTGAAGCACATTCATCGTGTTATGTCTAACTCTACCTCTTACTGCAGAACCTCAGGATCCCTATGACGTGCAAACACCCAGCCGCTTATGAGAACATCCAACACCGAGCTTTGACCACAATGTTCTACTTTCTCTAGAAAGCAGTGGCACCTTGCAGTGTTATTTCACTGTATGTTGCCAGTAAATACAAGTGCTCCTAAAATGCAATGATGAAATGCCATTTCTCCCCTAAATATTGCAATCTTAGAGTTGCACCAGAATCAGAGAAGAAAAACAAACTAGTGAAAATGGTAACTCTTGAGGAAACATGGAGGAGTTGTCAGCCCTCACCTGAGTGAAGGTACACAACAGCAGGGAACCAAGGAGCATAGCATGTCTTCTGTCCATCGAAAGAGCTTAGCCAGTGTTCTCTCTCTCTGTCTCTCTCTGTCTCTGTCTCTGTCTGTCTCCTCAGGAAAGCTATGGTTCCATTAGTGCTTGCCTCTGTCCATTCATTTATAAAGTCTGGCTTCTGATGTCACAGACAGTGGACTGCAATGTAAATAGTTACTGGACAGGAATCAAAAATAGTTCTAATTCCACATTCCTGCTACCCATTTCCTCTCCCTCTCCCTCTGCCCAGAGCCTTTCATAGCTTTTGTGGGCCGTTTAGACTGCAATGGCATATACTGTGTATTGTGGCACGATGGGTCACGGTTGAGTTTATCTGTGTGCTTGTCTAACCAGGAGGGTGTTTTATTCTTTTGACATGGTGTTTTGTTGGCATAACTGCATGTGGGAGCAAAAGACTGAGGTCTACTCAGGTGAATTCTACTGTACAGTACTGTATACCCATTTGGCACAAATTACTGTTGGCCACCATTAAAATTGAAAATATTTATTGTATTGTGTGGGGGGAAAACGTCTGTGTTTTTAACCCAGACAAATGTAGAAATCAGTGCATCAGCATTAGCAGACACCTTTATCCAAAGTGACTTACAATAAACTGACTAAATAAGTGAATCATCTATCCACCAGTCATAGCAGGAAAAAGTAATCTTTGTTTTGGCCTGTGGCCATTGGCAGTCATAGTGCTAGAAAAAGGAAGAATTATATATTTTTCACTGGGTAAACAGTACAAGGGGGTAGTAGATGTCTCATGAGGGACAGTTAATGTGTAGCCTGAAGAGATGGGTCTTCAGTCCATGGAAGATGGGGAGTGATTCTGTAGTTCTGACACCAGTGGGAAAGTATGGCCAATTCACTACAATTGAAGGATACGATATGAACGGAAATGTTTGGGCAGGTTTGGGCAGTCATTGCATTTGACATTTCCAGTAAACTGATGCATTTCCTGGATCAGAGAATGCCGAAGATGATGACATGCGTCTTCATAGCAAGTATCTACATGACTAGCGAGCAAGTTTATTAAACTGAAACTAAAACTAGTCATGTCATGTCACAGTCACCAGGCAAACATTTGTAAACTGAACCCATCCAAGAAACTTAGTAAGTAGTAAAACAATATTGAATAACATCCTATGTGTAGGCATAGTGGTTGTTGGCTCAGCCCTACTGTAACTGACTGTTTTCATAATGTCAAAATGCACTGATAGTATTTATGTCCTTTAGATATTGTACATTTATGTGGACATAAATAAAGCATTTAAAATGTGTGTGTGTGTGTGTGTGTGTGTGTGTGTGTGTGTGTGTGTGTGTGTGTGTGTGTGTGTGTGTGTGTGTGTGTGTGTGTGTGGATGTATACATTGAGACAGAAATGTAAATGACACATTCTGGTAAAACACACCCAAACGTCTGCTGAAAACCCCACAAAGCAGCCTTAACCCTATGGGGTCTGTCGTGGATTAATTAATGAGACTCAAGATAGGAACTTGCTTTAAATCTAGGTATAGTATTTATTGAAGAAAATGATCTTTTACAGCTCGAGAGCGGACAGTCAACTTCTCAATGGGAAGCTTTCAATGACTGACACAAAACTCTCACATAGTACAATTGATATATTGTTAACATAGTCATAACATTGATAACGAGTCTGAGAACAGGGAGTATGTTCTTGTGGGACAGACAGCGAGTCCTAAACGAACTGTCTATGAACACAAGGCCCAAACAGCTCTGTGTTCACAAACAGGACAGTCGGACCCACAACAATCCCGGACCCACAGTAACACTCCTCGGGGAAACATACTGTCACATTCTGTGTGGAAATGAATACCACAGGAATACATACAATACATGTATATAATGTTAAAACATTTATAAGATGAAAAAAATCCATTACAGGTCACACACTCTCTCTGTATGGGAGAGATCAGATGACGCAATTCTCTCCCTCTGTGTATTTTTCACAGACAGAGACAAACCTGGCATAATATCCAGAAACTGTCTGTAGTTGTTCAATATTTGACCGTTCAAACGTCTGCAGACACATATCCAAACAGAGAGAGAGAGAGAGAGAGAGAGAGAGAGAGAGAGAGAGAGAGAGAGATTACCTTTACTAACCGTAAACGTCCACTAGGTGGTGCAATTGGACACAAACAAGGGCTGCAATATAGGACACCGTATCCTAGATTAATGATTCTAGTTGAGACTACAATTAAAGTAGCCAACTTAGAAAATACAAATAAAGTATTATTGCGTTTATTTAGGAAATTATGCGTTTGTTTTGCGTTTGTTTTGCTCCCACCTCCTGTCAATGAAGGGGGTGGTCGTGTGTGTCTGGGGGGTGGTCGTGTGTGTCTGGGGGGATGGTGTTATGCGGGGGGACACGGTGTTTTCTGGTGAGGTCACGGACAGGCTGCCTGGCTGCCTCAACAAGTGTAGTGCTCCACTGCTCTTCCATCTCCTGGAATATACTTTATTTTAAATATTTAAAATTAAGTAGTTCAGTTCATTAATCCGATTGAGTGTGCTTGGATTCGAAATGGATGCCAACCCATCCTTCTCACTCTACGTTCTGTACCGAAGTGATCCGATTTATTCCCTCTGCGCCTCTGATTTGATGACCGCGTCTCAAACTGTGAACAATAATTTCATAAAAGAACAGAAGCAACTTATGAAGGTAAAGTGATTTCATTTTCCTTCATTTTTTTCATTTGGGAAGAATCAATTGTTTTCTCTCTCTACGTCCAGAATATGCTACTTGGTTCAGAGTATTTGCAAAATAATTTTAATACTTTTTTAAAACATGTAATATTTTACTATTAAAGTATAAACTTCATTCATAAATGCGTATGTATTCATTCAGATGTAGTTTTGCATGATTAATCTTGACATGATGTTAATTGTTAGCAGGTTGAATAAGGCCATCAGTATTCACATCGTATTCCTTCCGAAATATATAGAATAATAGAAGAAATATCACGTGACTTTTAGCCATTCCAGTCACGGAAGTTCTCCCTTAACTATGTCAATAATTGTCTCTGCGGTGACTTGTTCATTTTCCCGTTAACCAGACGCGCGTTGTTTGATGGTTTCTTAAGGAACCGTTCTGAATTTCTCAACACAACATCATATTTGTGGGAGTGACCACAGATTATTATACAACTGTGGGCCATAGTCATAGATTTTATTTTTATTTGATCAAAATCAGACATTTCAGTGTGTACTAATTCAAATAAATTTGATTTAATTTTTAAAATATTATATTAATATTGAAACTGCAGATTATTAATTATTAATCTCTGAGTATTGGAGAAGGGGTAGGATTAAATAAACGTATGCTTCTTCCTACTCCTTTTCGGACATGTGAAGTAAAAAGTGTTTTTTGTTTTGTTTGGTTTTTTGTTGTTTTGTTTTTTGTTGTTATAACTATTTCTTTTTTCACATGTTCGAAATAAAGCTTTCATTCATTCATTCAT
This sequence comes from Nansenia antarctica, assembly GCF_963989245.1. NCBI lineage: Eukaryota > Metazoa > Chordata > Actinopteri > Argentiniformes > Microstomatidae > Nansenia > Nansenia antarctica. The sequence goes on along the minus strand of NC_137685.1, from coordinate 11,638,337 downwards.
TCATTCATTCATTCATTATACAACTGTGGGCCATAGATTTTATTTTTATTTGATCAAAATCAGACATTTCAGTGTGTACTAAATTCAATGAATTATTAAACTCAACTGCAATGCCTATTTTATTTTCATGTATTGAAATGCTTACAGCAAGTGTAGAGAAACTCTATACAAATCACCAAGCTCCATCGCACATTTTACAACTCATGCCTAGTTTACTTTTGTTTGGCAACCCAGCACAAGGAATTTAGTTGACCTCTGTTTTCAAAGAACGACAGAGTCCGCACCCATTGTGTCAAAACACAAAGGTTGACGAAAATGCTCTTTCTCAGCTGAACATCCTTTGATGTGAGAGGTGCAATTCAAGTCAATTGGCAAACGTAATGTCCCCAAAACGGAGATAAATAGCAACTGTGAAATCCAGTCACACAGTTACAACCCCAATAATGTCATTTGTGTTCCTTTAGATGTATTTTTGTGCTGTCCCAGAGGACCAACAGAGAATGAGAACAGCAACAAAAACATTCCAATCTTTCATTACTTCAATTCACCGTCCTTAGGCTGTCACTATTTAGCCGTGCCAGAAAGTACAGCACGTTCTCACCAGGAAATGCTAATGTGTTAATCATTACATTAACCTTAATGTGTTAATCATTACAGTAACCTTAACCTTCAGTGTAGATGAAGAACATGCTCATGCCTTACTCAATAGTCCTGACTGTCACTCTTGTCAATGCCAGCATGGCCGTTTAGTGATCCTGTCCCCCACCGTCCCCCATGTCCCTGACCCTGTCCCCCACTCTCCCCTATGTCCCTGACTCTCCCCCCACTCTCCCCTATGTCCCTGACTCCCCCCCATGTCTCTGACCCCCCCCACTCTCCCCCATGTCCCTGACTCCCCCCCATGTCTCTGACCCCCCCCCACTCTCCCCCATGTCCCTGACTCCCCCCCATGTCTCTGACCCCCCCCCACTCTCCCCCATGTCTCTGACCCCCCCCCCACTCTCCCCCATGTCCCTGACTCCCCCCCACCCTCCCCCATGTCCCTGACTCCCCCGCCACCCTCCCCCATGTCCCTGACTCCCCCCCCCCACCCTCCCCCATGTCCCTGACTCCCCCCCACCCTCCCCATGTCCCTGACTCCCCCCCACCCTCCCCCATGTCCCTGACTCCCCCCCACCCTCCCCATGTCCCTGACTCCCCCCCACCCTCCCCCATGTCCCTGACTCCCCCCCCACCCTCCCCCATGTCCCTGACTCCCCCCCACTCTCCCCCATGTCCCTGACTCCCCCCCACCCTCCCCCATGTCCCTGACTCCCCCCCCCACCCTCCCCCATGTCCCTGACTCCCCCCCCCACCCTCCCCCATGTCCCTGACTCCCCCCCACCCTCCCCCATGTCCCTGACTCCCCCCCCACCCTCCCCCATGTCCCTGACTCCCCCCCCCCCCATGTCCCTGACTCCCCCCCCCCCCATGTCCCTGACTCCCCCCCCCCCATGTCCCTGACTCCCCCCCCACCCTCCCCCATGTCCCTGACTCCCCCCCCCCCCATGTCCCTGACTCCCCCCCCACCCTCCCCCATGTCCCTGACTCCCCCCCATGTCCCTGACTCCCCCCCCCACCCTCCCCCATGTCCCTGACTCCCCCCCCCACCCTCCCCCATGTCCCTGACTCCCCCCCCACCCCCCCACCCTCCCCCATGTCCCTCTCCCCCCCCCCTCCCTGCAGACCCTGAAGGGTCTGGAGCAGCAGCGTCTCAGTCGTATGCGCCAGTTGAGCGAGGAGCAGAGGACCTTCGCCTTCCTCATGAACAAGAGGCTCAGCCAGAGGGGTCCCGGCAGCAGGCCTCAGACCACCCCCTCCTTCTCCTCCTCCACCACCTCCACCTCGGCCTCCTCCATCCGTCCTCCGTCCATTAGGGGGTCCAAGTCTGCCCCAGCTGCCCTCTCCGGCCGCACAGGGGACCGTAGTGGCGGTCGCGCCAAAAGTGCCAACAGCAGAGCAACCAGAGTCCAATTTGAGCCGTCTTCCCGCCCTAGCCTCTCACCGGGGGCGCTGAATCGTAAGGAGAACAGAAATACACCAGACAGGAAGGTGAGCACTGTGTGCGTAGGGCATGTCTGACCTCGCCATGAACTGCACATTGCACTACATAACAGGACAGTTATAGCTTCATGGTTGTCGAAATTAAAGGTGAAAGGTGTCGTTATATAAAGCCTTTCTTTGTAGGACGAGAATAATCTGTTTGTTTTAATTACTTTTCTCCTGTCTCCTTGCATTAGGTTTTGAAGGAGTATGGGCCCTCCTCAGCCGGTCAAAGATGTTGTTGTGAATGTGGACACACCAGGGAGCTGTTGACCAGGAGACTGAGCTGTCCAGCGATATTACAGAGACATCACTCTTGAACCTACTATATGGACGGGGTATTATGGAAGTGCAATACAGCAGAACTTCCACAAGGTGGCGTCAAGTCCTCCTCATTCGCCTCATCTACCTATGGACGATGCATCGACTTTGTTTCTTGGAGTTTCTGTCATGCCAATGAATAGCCTGTATGTTTTATACACACCTCAGACGTCTGTGTTTCCTTTATGTACAAATATGTCCGTTGTTATATTTCTTTCTAGGTACAGTACAGGCCAAAAGTTTGGACACACCTTCTCATTCAATGCGTTTCCTTTATTTTCATGACTATTTGGTACATTGTAGATTCTCACTGAAGGCATCAAAACTATGAATGAACACATAGGAATTATGTATTTAACAATAAAGTGTGAAATAACTCTAAATATGTCTTATATTTTAGATTCCTCAAAGTAGCCACCCTTTGCTTTTTTGTTGTTAATAAAATATATTATAATATTTAATATAATCTGTGTTAATAATAATATGTTATTATATATATATTTAATATTATTATTATATATGTTATTAACAACAACAACATTTTTATTTGATTAACAACAAAAAAGCAAAGGGTGGCTACTTTGAGGAATCTAGAATATAAGACATATTTAGAGTTATTTCACACTTTTTTGTTAAGTACATCATTCCACATGTGTTCACTCATAGTTTTGATGCCTTCAGTGAGAATCTACAATGTAAATAGTCATGAAAATAAAGGAAACACATTGAATGAGAAGGTGTGTCCAAACTTTTGGCCTGTACTGTATGTGTTTCCTTTATGTACAAATATGTCCGTTGTTATATTTCTTTCTAGCTATGTTGAGCATATTTCATTAAATGCAGCACTGTATCTTTCATCAAGATGTTGGACAATATTTCCTGTAGAACAGATTAGTCCACATCAGACTGTTGCTCAAAGGAAACGTTGGAAGTTTTTATCTGTGATTTATTTAAGTACTTCTTAGTTAAATGAACACAAAACTACAGTATATCGTGATCTTAGAATTATAAGGTTCTATCTCCATTTTTGTCAAAATTGAGTTTTTTACATAATGGAATGGAATGGAATGGAATGGACTTTATTTGTCATTGCTACAGTACAGGTACCAAACAACGAAATTTAGGAGGGGTGGCTCCCCTGGTGTTAGGAAAGGGGAAAAAAACACATTTAGAAAAAGAATAAAATCACAAGAAGGTAAGGAGCTGGTTTACATAAATAAAGGCTATGTACACAATCCACTGTACTATACTGCACAGATAGTCAACTAGGGTTGTCATATTGCACAAAAGTATTTTTTCACGTTATTTAAAGTGTCACAGTTTGCAGGCTTGAAATGTACATGTTTGTGCCTCAGCACTAGCTGCCATACAATCCGTCCGGACTGTCCTGGGCCCAGAACTTAGGCCTTTGCTGTGTTCAGGGCCTTGACGGCCCTGTGGCAGAAGCAGTTCTTCAGTCTGTTTGTCTTAGCGGCCGGGGTCCTGTACCTCCTTTTCAATCTGATCCATTAGGTGTTTATTAATGCCTGTGTGGTGTTATTTTTAAAATGTTGACATTTTTGAGTTAGTAATTCATAAAATACAAAGGTTCCATCTCACAAAACATAATGGAATGTAAAAACTTTGACGCTCAATATCTCTGAACTGCCCTAAACGGAGATAGAACCTTATAATTCTAAACTCACGATATGTGTTATTGTAATCAAATATCATAACGTTTACTAATCCATCAGTTACACAATCTTAACTTTTACTCAAATGAAGCAGACAGCTACAATGTTTCCGTCGTCAGGTGGTTACATTCGCAGCCACAAGAGTTGCGTTCGTAAATTCGCGTTCGAAATCTGACCAGCACTCATGGAATGCCTCTTGTCCAATCAAATCACACGGTCCCTTTATTATGTTTAACCCAGTGTGCGCTCCGGCGAATTGACGAACGCAGCCATACAGTGTATCCAGACTTGTACTTATCTTAACGTGATGACATCATCATAGGTGACGCATCGTCTGAAGAGAAAAAAAAATATCACAGCAAAGCAAGATTGCGCATTGACAGTTTGGAGAGGGAACTAGTGCCGCTTACATCACAACAACTGTTGCATGTGACAACATTCTCTTAGTAAACAGTTTATACTTGTGTGAAAAGTTGCTACTGTTACTTGTATTGTTGAGAATCAAACCTGGAGGGACAGAAGACAAGCGGGTCGCCTTGCAGGAGGATAACGGATAGACAGATTGAGCCCCCCTGCGCCAAATTATGGGAGCTGTTTTGGGGGCCTTTTCTGTCGCAAGCTGGGTATGTTATTTATATCAAATATATGATGACGAATGCATCCAATATCTAGAGTGGTTTAGGCGTCAACTCTCTGCCTTTTTGGAATAAGTAACGGTTGTCAAGATGATGATGTCACGAACAGTTAAGCAACAAGTCAGTGCCAGTATAAGGCTTATTTCTGTGCCTAAAATCTAGAATACAAATATATTTATTAAGGCTTAAATAAGCCTTATTTATTAATAAGCCTTATTTATTAAGGCTTATATATATATTAAGGCTTGTATAAGGCTTATTTCTGTGCCTAAAATCTAGAATAAAAATGACAAAGTGAAAGTAAAAAGAGTTGGATGATAATAGTCCTATAGGCCCTTGTTAATCTGATTTATTTCAAATATAGGCCTGGCAAATCTCAGATCTTCATATTCTTTACATATCATTGTCTTCACATCATTGGACATTTGAGATCTATCACGTCTTTTACATCTGTATTGGTTTTTCATTATGGTTAGCAAACATTTATTCACAAATATTGACCTACTGTAAATGTGAAAGAGCTAATCTATCATACCATACCATCTATCATGCCATTGGTCATCTGCTCTACTCATGATTAATGGGATTAACCGTGCTTTGTTACCATAATTCCCAAACAAAGGCACATGATTAAACCTGTTTAAAAATAGGCCCTGACATCATCTCTTATGAGGACCAATACTACCAAGATAGAATATATAATTACCTATATTCACCTCACAGAGGTAGTCGTACTTTAATGTAGGGGGGAAACATTTTTATCTTATGACGACTTATGCAACAATGTACTGTAAAGGCACAAAGGTTGGCATTGTTACTGTGTTACTTTGTATCAGACCCAGATAGTGAGTTTGGGTCAAGGCCCTTAGTCAGAAACATGAGCATCTCAGTGCATTCAGTAGATATGTTACGGTACATGTGGGAAAACTAGGGTTAGGGTTAAGGTTAGGGGTAGGGTTAGGGTTAGACATGCCAGCATGTACTAAGTCACCCTAGCACCTAACCCTAACCCTAGCATCCTAGCACCTAACCCTAGCACCCTAGCACCTAACCCTAACCCTAGTTTTCCCACATGTACCGTAACAGATACACCACCATATTCATGTCAACATGAATAGGGGCTTCAGTTTGCTACGGTTTGTGATTTAGTCACTGAAATACACGGGCCTAAATACCATAGTCTTTCCAGATGCATCTTACTGTTAACATATTTGACAGTTATCCTATCTCCTGATGCCTTGTTGACCGCCTGAGAGCTGGCCTGAAGTTAACCCCTGGCTGGGTGGCCTCATCCATCGTGTGGTAAGGGGGATCTGTCATCCATTATAACATCCCTGCTCTAAGCCGACCTTGTCTGTCTGGGGTGTTACATAAGTTGTTTACAATCTCCCAGGCTACAGCACTCTGAGTCAGGTGTCTTAAAGGTACACGACACGCATCAGTTTAGACCTGTGGAAGCAATCGATGTTCTGTAACAAACCTACTCAATGTATTAGTCAGGTTCGGTGCATCCAAACCTCAAGCAGATTATTTGTTTTACTACCACAAAGTACTTTAGTAGTCTATATATTTCTACATTTCCTCTGGGATATTTCATGAATTTTTGCAGGTTAACATATTTATCGGCCCTATTCCATTTAGAACTACTGCGTTGAAGAAGTTGCTTTCCACGTGCCTGAGCCTACATTAATCTTGACTAATCTAATTGACTCGACTGTCTGGCTGGACTGACATCATGTTCTTAACAGCCCTTCTGTACAACGCTGTTATTGCCAGAATGTTGGGTGATGGTTTACCCCCGCCCCTCTCTGTCCCTAGGTACCATGTCTCTGTAGGTGATGGTTTACCCCCCCCCCCCTCTCTGTCCCTAGGTACCATGTCTCTGCAGCGGTGCCACATGCCTGATGTGCAGATGCTGTCCCAGCAGCAGGAACTCTACGGTGACGCGGGTCATCTACGCCTTCATCCTGTTGCTTGGGACCATCATCGCCTGCATCATGCTATCGCCAGGGGTTGACGCACAGCTCAAAAAGGTATAGAGCAAACAGACACTTTCCTCTAGGTTGACAGTCGTTGAGTGACGGCTGTGTAGTTTTATGATGAGTCACTTTGTCACATGACAAACGGTAGGCTACTCTCATTTGACCGTCCCCCCAGCCCGTCTGTCCACCATGGGGTTTAGAGCCTTCAGCCGTTCCGCCCCTCGCCTCTGGAACTCCCTCCCCCCCGACATCAGGAACATTGATTCAATCTCCACATTCAAAACTCACCTCAAAACCCACCTGTTTACGCAGGCGTATCCCTGTTGATTTACTGTTCCCGTGCTGCTCTGCTGCTAGCTATGTTTATACTGTATATTTCTCTGTATTTGAATTTTGCAACTGTTTTTAAATTTGTTGTACGGCGACCTTGAGTGCCATGAAAGGCGCCTTATAAAATAAATGTATTATTATTATTATTATTATTATTATTATTATTATTATTATTGCTTCAATACTTGAATGGCACGAATAAGAATAGTGATAGGTCTACACATGTACTAATAGTGATTAATTTTATGCTGCAAATACATTTTACGACTTTACAAATTCTTAGTCGATGAATATGCTACACTATTCGGTTTAACAGAGCTCTATAGGCTAATCTTGACGTTTCATGGAATGTACACACTGTGCGATGGAAGTTGTCACATTGCACGATTGAAATTCTCTTTGACGTTATGCGATTCTAACTAAGGCAAACAACCTACTACACTATAGCTGCTAGAGGGCCCATGCACAATTTAGGCAAGAGAAAAAACTAATATTAATTAGATTAGTCATTGCAATCTATTACTTTACTCATTCCCGAACTTTAACTAGGCTACAACTGTGTAATGGTTTTGATAGCCACTCTCTGAATAGCCACCCTAGTTAGCTCACACATCACACCTTGTGATGTTGAATGAATGACAGTTTCAGTTGCTAAGTGAATGAACTACTGTAGCCTATGAAAAAACACCAACTGTTTGACTGCTCAACACTTACATTAAATCTATAATTGCCTTTAACTGTCTTGTTTTTCCCGCCTCGGAGCCATTGGCAAATGCTCACTTTTCACGGGGTACAGCCACGCCTATCCCGTTGTGGAAGGCTACATCAATGTTCCATCAAAGTAGATAAATATGTTATTAATAATACTAATTCATCTTCTACCGTTAGACAATGTGCAAAGATGGAACTCACCAAAGTATAACAAGCAAGGCTACCCTGGTCATTGATGGCCAGACTGGATCAGGGACAGATTATTAACGGTTCAGAGGGCTACTGTATATGCGGGAGAGAAAATGTCAAATTGTGCTTAATTTACCAAATGGCCATTGCAGCCCCTTCGCCTTGGTGTGTATACTGTAGTCTAGGCTACTTTCCTGCTGGAGCACAAATTGTGCAACATGAGATTGAAAGCACAACTGTGGGACAATCAACAACAGAGGATATTTCATGCCATTTGGAAGTAAACCTACAGTATATTTACTGTGTGACTGTGAGGGGCACTAGTTGCCTACCGTACCATTATTGTCAGACCAGTTTATCCATGTGCCGACTGTTTCCATTGACCTACAGAGGATTGTTTGGAGGTCTAAAATCGTTCTAAAATCGCACAGGGTATTCCCGGCACTAGATTTAGCAAAACATTTAACTGTGATTGTGAAGCAAGATGTGTGTTTGTGTGTTTGTGTTTGTGTGTTTGTGTGTTTGTGTGTGTGTGTGTGTGTGTGTGTGTGTGTGTGTGTTTGCTTGCTGCTACTCAGAATTTTTAAGCCACTGATATATTGAGATCTTTAGTCAGGTGGCCGGAAATGACATATTGATGACTCAGAGAGAAGGTTGAATCGTAATCATTGTGTTAGGCAGATCTGGGTTGCATTCTCTTGTACAGATGTTTCCAAGGCAGCATGCTCTGTTAAGTCCAAGCTCCAAGCATGGCTGAGACATAGGAGATGCCGAGCTTGGCTGCGGCATAAGGGATGCCGAGCATAGTACTGATGTTTGTTACAGCTTATATACTTGTTCTCAGAGAGGGAATAGCTTTACCTCGTAACTTACAATACTGACATTGGTTCCCATACATGGCTCTATCCTGTGTTCATGCTGTTCTACCCTGCTGACCACTGGGTGAGGCTCCTATGTCCTTAGAGTTAAACTGTTACTTGATATGGTATGTGCCTGCTCCTAAGAATGTTGTTTACTACTGAGAGTGGGCAGCTTATGTCCTGAGAGTGGGCACACTTAAAGTATGTTTAAGGTTAAACAATGAGTATTGCAATATTTGATAGGCACACAAAAATGCATCATATCAGCCATTATTTTGTTATTTTTTTTATTTTTTTACAAAATGAATTTTTAAGCCACAAAATAAATGAAGTGGTTAATATTAGCTTATCCTGAATGGTTTGTGCCTGTAGGTTCCTGGGTTCTGTGAAGACGGAGCCGGTTCCTCTATCCCGGGCCTCCAAGCCAATGTCAACTGTGAGATGTTTGTCGGCTACAAAGCCGTGTACCGAGTGTGCTTCGGCATGAGCATGTGCTTCCTGGCTTTCGCTCTGATCACGCTCAACATCAAGAACAGCCGAGATCCGCGCGCTGCTATCCACAACGGGTAACCACTGCATGCCCTCCCCCACCCCCATCAACACTCAGGTTTTGGAAGCCTTCATGAAGCTCCCATGGAAATGTACAGACAGACTATAATAATAATAATAATAATAATACACTAGACTTATATAGCGCTTTTCTAGACACTCAAAGACGCTTTACAAACGGAAAAGATCGAGTAGTAATAATAAAAAGAAACAAAGTAAAAGAAAGTATAGGGGCCTAATTAAGGTAGTGCTGGGGGCACATGGGAAGGGGAGGGGGAGAATTATGAAACACGGGACGTGATGTTATACTGTCCATTGTGCCAATGGATGGTACGCACATGAGGTTTGCCTTGATGTTGAGAGTGGCATGGGAGCTGTATCTCAGACATGGGAAGGATGTTAAATTTCGGGACACATCATCAGTAGAGTACCTTTGAATCATGGGGTGTTTCGGCCTTTTCAACACTAGACACCCTCATCTAAGGCGGCCAGCTACAGGGTGATCAAGCCTGAGCTTGTGTCCCATGCCCAATCATGAGAATTGCCTGGTTGTTTAAATGGCGCAGCCCACGGGACTATGCAAGGCAGGGGTGTCCTCTTCCCTGAGTCAGGCCTAGAGCAGACCGCATACCTTGTTCACCCTCCTCCTGGAGGGTTCTGACCTGGGTTCTCAAGTGGGAGTGGGGGTAGGGGGGGGATTAGTGAGCGGGTCATGTTGCTGTTCTTTGAGCCCAGCAAGGGTCCTTCCGCTTGATCCATATCCACTGGCTGCTTCTTTCGGCCGCTTCAGAGAGTGATCTAATTGTCTGTCGCAGAGCCTGTCCATGGATGCCAAGGTCTTTCAGCAGCCTAACGGTGGAAGAAGCCACGAAACCTCTGCATCCCACTTCAACCGGATAGACTTTTGCCTTCCATCCTCGTTGTTGAGCGTCTGCTGCCAGTTCTGTGTAGCGCAGTTTCTTGCGCTCATAGGCCTCTTCAGCTGAATTCTCCCACGGGACTGTGAGCTCTATGATGTAAACAGACTTCAGTGAAGGGGACCAGAGTACCAAGTCTGGTCTAAGGGTGGTGGCTGCAATCTCGGGTGGAAAGATTAGTTGCTGGCCAATATCGACTAGCATCTTCCAATCCCGGGCCATGGCTAGCTGTCCAGCTTCTGGTTTGGTTGGAGGATGGTTGGACTTTTTCTGTCCCTCTCGGATGAATGTTGGTGCCGTGATGGAATTGGTTGCTTTCAAGGGCAAGGAGTTGATGGTATTCCTCTTGCTCTCAAGAGCTGCTGCCAGGCTCTTGAGGACCTGGTTGTGCCTCCAGGTGTAGCGGCCTTGTGTGAGGCTGGTCTTACAACCGGACAAGATGTGTTTGAGAGTAGCTGGAGTTGGGCAGAGGGCACAGGTTGGGTCCTCACCATACCACTGGTGAAGGTTCTTTGGAGATGGGAGCACATCATAGGTAGCTCTGATGATGAAGCTGATGTTGCTTGCCTCCATTCCCCAGAGCTCCCTCCAGCTGAGCTTTCTCCTTTCCAGACCTTCCCACCTCATCCATTGTCCCTGCTTTGCAAGAGAGACGGCCTTCGCGCTTCTTTCAGCCTCCTCCTGACGGCGCACCTCCTCGACCACCATTTTCCTCCTCTCTGATGTTGAGGCCTTACGCCAAGTTGGTTTACTTGCTGCAAGGCCAAAGCCTCCTCTTCCCAGCTGGACATGCCCCACGATGTCATTGTGCCTCAGGGCTGACGTAGCATGCTGCACCGCGTCAGATGGTGTCCATTTCCGTCCAGTTATAAGGGGTGGTACAGCATTGCTGATGGTCTGGTCTCTGGAATCCTTCAACGTCATCTGGAGTCTTACTTTAGAGCACTTGTACTCTTCGGTGAGGCTCGTGATGGGTAGTTCAAGGACCCCTTTTCCATAGAGGCCGATGTTGGTCAGACAGCGTGGGACACCGAGCCATTTCTTCACATATGAAGTAATGGTTCGCTCCATCTTCTCCACAGTTGTTATTGGGACCTCATAGATAGTGAGTGGCCACATTACCCGAGGGAGAAGTCCAAATTGCAGGCACCAGAGCTTGAGCTTCCCTGGCAGTAGGGTCTTGTTGATGTTTTCCAGACTGTTGGTGATGTCCTGCCTTAGCTGCTGCACTTGGTCTTTGTCCCTGAGGCTTGCGTTGTACCATCTACCTAGGCTTTTTACAGGTTGCTCTACCACAGTTGGTATTGGGTCATCCCCAATACAGAACTTCACGTTTTTAAGCTCTCCCTTGACTATAGAGATGCTTCGTGACTTGCTCGGCTTGATTTTCATCCGGGCCCACTTGATGTTCTCTTGCAGTTTTCCAAGTAGCCGCCTGGTGCATGCTGCAGTAGTGGTCAGAGTGGTCATGTCATCCATGTATGCTCGGATAGGTGGAAGGCGGATCCCGTTCTTAGTTCGCTCACCCCCGACCACCCATCTTGAGGCCCTGATGATGACCTCCATGGCCATTGTGAAGGCCAGGGGTGAGATTGTACAGCCTGCCATGATGCCTACTTCTATGCGCTGCCATGATGTTGTGAAGTCGGCTGTTGTGAAGCACAGTTGCAGGTCTTCGAAGTAGGCTTTTACTAGGGTAGTGATGGATGATGGAACGTGGAAAAAGTCGAAGGATTCCCAGAGGAGGTTATGGGGAACTGAGCCAAAGGCATTGGCCAGGTCAAGGAAGATGACATGGAGGTCTCTTTTGTCCTTCTTTGCTGCTTGGATCTGGTGCCAGATCATACTGGTATGCTCCAAGCAACCAGAGAACCCAGGAATGCCGGCCTTCTGTACGGATGTATCTACGTACTTGTTCTTCACCAGGTAGGTGGACAGCCTCTGTGCTATTATGCTGAAAAAGATTTTCCCTTCAACGTTGAGAAGGCAGATTGGCCGGAATTGACTGATGTCTGTCGCATCCTTCTCCTTGGGAATTAGCACACCTCCCGCCCTTCGCCACGCCTTAGGTATTATTCCCTTCTGCCACACTATCCTCATGAGCCTCCAAATAAAGCATAGAACATCTGGTGCGTTCTTGTAGAGCTTATACGGTACACCATTCGGCCCAGGGGCTGATGCTGATCTTGCGCGCCGTACTGTATTCTCTACTTCCTTCCATTTTGGAGGGCCAGTCTCCAGGTTGACATCAGGAGGTTGAATAGGTGGGATGTCATGTGGGATGACTAGCTGTTCGTGCCTTTTCGTGTCCTGGTGGACCTTTTCCAGATGTTCTTCAAGTTCCTGCTTTGGAGTTTTCAGGATTCCGCTTTTTTCCTTAACGAAGAGATCTTTGACGAACTTGAAGGGGTTTTTATAGAACCGAGTTCTTGTGTGTTCCTTCCTCTTGCGAAGTTTCCTCAAGTTCTCCGCTCTTCGCAAGGTTGCCAACCGGCATTTGATGTCCCCCTGGAGTAGCATGAGACCTTCTCTCTCTGCATCAGAGGCCTTCTTCCACTGCTTTCTCAGCTGCCTTCTCTCTCTGACCAGTCTTTCGATCTCTTGCTGCCTCCTGGATTTGGCTGGCGCTGGTGTTGCTTTGTCACTTCTCCTAAGGTTCACTCCAAAGCGCTCTTCTCCGTAGTGGTAGATGATATCGCCGATCCGGTCAAGCTTTCTCTCTGCTGTGCCCACTTGTTGCTCCAGGATTTTTATCAGGTCGTTGTTGACTGTTTCCCACTCTCTCTTTTCAACAGCTTTGGGCCACTTCACACTCGGTCTGTGCCCTTTGATCTTTTCCTCCTTGGGAGGTCTCTGTGGTTGGGTAGGTTCCTCCACCGGCATTTCTGTGCTTGTATTATCCTCCTCAGTGACAGGGGTGCTGATGCTCTGCGAACTTTGGTTTTTGTCCCGTCGCTGTGCTTCAATCGACTGATTTGACTGGTTGCTTCGTAAGAAGTACTGGTCAATGCGAGGCCCTTGTCTCTGCTTTCTCAAGCACCCTTTCTTTCCTTGGTGGATCTTCAACCCCCTGGCTGATGTCATTTTCTCCCAACCACAGGTGCACACCTGAAGTGAGTGTCCTGCTGCTGCTGCGGTTGTCTCGTGTGCCGTGTTCGTGCTCGTAGTCGTGTCCGTTCCTGGGTCTGTAGCCGTGTTGTCAATCGTTGAGCCATCTTGCGCCCCCGCTCTCGCAGGCTCTAGGGGTATGTTTCTTTGTTTACTTTCTGTAGCATTTGGCGGGTGTCTTCAACAAACTGAAACAGCGTCGGAGACTGCCGCCATGGGTAGCTAGCCCATGACAGCCCCAGTGGGGTCTATTCCCTCCAGTCAGCTGTCTCTCCAAGCCGTCACACAGACTTTCCTATGTTGTCAGCTGTCCTTTCACAGCAGTCACTGGACGAGTCCAGATACTCAGAATTATGAAACACGGGACGTGATGTTATACTGTCCATTGTGCCAATGGATGGTACGCACATGAGGTTTGCCTTGATGTTGAGAGTGGCATGGGAGCTGTATCTCAGACATGGGAAGGATGTTAAATTTCGGGACACATCATCAGTAGAGTACCTTTGAATCATGGGGTGTTTCGGCCTTTTCAACACTAGACACCCTCATCTAAGGCGGCCAGCTACAGGGTGATCAAGCCTGAGCTTGTGTCCCATGCCCAATCATGAGAATTGCCTGGTTGTTTAAATGGCGCAGCCCACGGGACTATGCAAGGCAGGGGTGTCCTCTTCCCTGAGTCAGGCCTAGAGCAGACCGCATACCTTGTTCACCCTCCTCCTGGAGGGTTCTGACCTGGGTTCTCAAGTGGGAGTGGGGGTAGGGGGGGGATTAGTGAGCGGGTCATGTTGCTGTTCTTTGAGCCCAGCAAGGGTCCTTCCGCTTGATCCATATCCACTGGCTGCTTCTTTCGGCCGCTTCAGAGAGTGATCTAATTGTCTGTCGCAGAGCCTGTCCATGGATGCCAAGGTCTTTCAGCAGCCTAACGGTGGAAGAAGCCACGAAACCTCTGCATCCCACTTCAACCGGATAGACTTTTGCCTTCCATCCTCGTTGTTGAGCGTCTGCTGCCAGTTCTGTGTAGCGCAGTTTCTTGCGCTCATAGGCCTCTTCAGCTGAATTCTCCCACGGGACTGTGAGCTCTATGATGTAAACAGACTTCAGTGAAGGGGACCAGAGTACCAAGTCTGGTCTAAGGGTGGTGGCTGCAATCTCGGGTGGAAAGATTAGTTGCTGGCCAATATCGACTAGCATCTTCCAATCCCGGGCCATGGCTAGCTGTCCAGCTTCTGGTTTGGTTGGAGGATGGTTGGACTTTTTCTGTCCCTCTCGGATGAATGTTGGTGCCGTGATGGAATTGGTTGCTTTCAAGGGCAAGGAGTTGATGGTATTCCTCTTGCTCTCAAGAGCTGCTGCCAGGCTCTTGAGGACCTGGTTGTGCCTCCAGGTGTAGCGGCCTTGTGTGAGGCTGGTCTTACAACCGGACAAGATGTGTTTGAGAGTAGCTGGAGTTGGGCAGAGGGCACAGGTTGGGTCCTCACCATACCACTGGTGAAGGTTCTTTGGAGATGGGAGCACATCATAGGTAGCTCTGATGATGAAGCTGATGTTGCTTGCCTCCATTCCCCAGAGCTCCCTCCAGCTGAGCTTTCTCCTTTCCAGACCTTCCCACCTCATCCATTGTCCCTGCTTTGCAAGAGAGACGGCCTTCGCGCTTCTTTCAGCCTCCTCCTGAGGGTTAACTGGTGAACTAGGGTTCAACTATACAGACTATATCACATTCTACCATACATACATGTTAAAAAATCCATTACAAATTCAAGCTGAGAATCTGTACTTTGACCCAATGGTAATTGTTTGATTTCAAAATCAGAGTATACAGCGAAAAGAAGACAAAATGCTTCCCAGAGGCCCAGTTTTGTAGGAAGTCACATTGTGTGCTTTGAGTTGCATCCATGTACGAAAGGCGCTATATAAATAAAGTTTCACTTCACTTGTTCGATTTGACATGCATGACTTTGAACAGTGTTCAGTATCAGAATGTATCAGAATGTAAGGCTGTTTGTTTTTGGACTTCTGCCTCTTCCATCTACTATCACAATGTCCGAACTGAAAAACTATTGAAATCCCATAGTAACACAACAAGTCGTTGACTGCTTCTCGGAAAATAGCAAGGTTTTAGTGATGATAAAACAATTCATAGGAGATAAAAGTTGTTTAATCCCAAAATGCATCAGTTGAACTTGAATACACAAAGAAAGATGAACTGTCATGAAATCACCACCCTGCCCCAAGCGCTAAGACCCTTGAGGGAAAGATAAGATATAGTGAACAGAACACAGTCTCTTTGTCTGAGAGTGCCAAGCCAGCTGCCAGTGTCCTCCAATGAAGACGTCCTTCCCACTGTCTTGTGGGAGAGTGTTCCGCAGAGCCTTGAGAAAATGTATCATTGACGGACGCTCAATACATGTTACACAATTCACTCACAGTTTCTATCCAATCTTATCAGAGGCCTCTTGAACCATATTTCATATTTGTTTAAATTCCATGATGCAGGTAGTAATAGCATTCCAACTGGAGCTCGGGACTACAATGCCCTTCCCTTTGGTGGGGAGCTGAGAGAACAATAGACAGGAAACATAGGAAAATAAAAAATAATATGTGTCCATTTAATAATATCATATATGTCCATTTAATCCCTGATGAATAACGTCCTTTAACTTTCCCAGGTTTTGGTTCTTTAAGATTGCTGGCATGGTCGCAGTGACCGTCGGTGCCTTTTACATTCCTGAAGGGCCTTTTACTCGCAGTAAGATTTATTAACTGATCATTAAAACATTATATACATGTAGTAGTTTGTTATACTTTAGTTGTTTAATTTGTCATAATCGTTAAGGATTTCTTAGGATGTCTTTGTACTTGTTGTTAATTATATGCATGACTGGGGATGTATTTATAATAATCCATACTGTATACAGGTTGATGTGTAGTATGGTGACAGCCTCTCTTTCCCTGTGGTTGCAGCATGGTTCGTGGTGGGGACCTGCGGGGCGTTCTGCTTCATCCTGATCCAGCTGGTTCTGCTGGTGGACTTTGCCCACTCCTGGAACGAGGCCTGGGTGGACAAGATGGAGACTGGCCATGCCAGGGGCTGGTACGCAGGTGGGTCCGGCCCTCTAGTGGAGAACTCTTTATGGAAGACTAATCGTGACGTTAGAATTATAAGGTTCTATCTCCATTTTTGTGAAAATTTAGTTTTTTACATAATCTGATCTATTAGGTGTTTATTAATGCCTGTGTGGTGTTATTTTTAATATGTTGACATTTCTTAGTTAGTAATTAATAAAATGCAAAGATTCCATCTCACCAAACATAATGGAATGTAAAAACTTTGACGCTCAATATCTCTGAACTACCCTAAACGGAGATAGAACCTTATCATTCTAAGCTCAGGTAATATGTTTACTAACTCATGTTTCATTTACTAGTGCACTTATTTTTCATTGACAAGACATCCAGAGGCTGATTGGAGATGACAGATTCTGCTCTACATTGACATAGTATGACCCAATGTTGGGTGCCACGATGTAGAGACATGTTTTGTTGTTTTCGAATGCTAATTCCACGCACATTGCACATACCTCTTTCTGATATAGCCTCTATTTATACCTCTGCACACACCATACTGTAGATAAGATACCTTAACTGTACATAGCTCATAACTGTATATACCTCGAAACTACCGTACTTGCCATACTACCTGTACCTATCACTGTCATTGTCATGTTTCATATAATGTTTTATACCACTATTTTGCGCTTCTGGTTAGATGCTTAACTGCATTTTGTTTGTCTAGTTAGTACTTTCTATAATAAAGTTGAATCTAATCTAATTCTGTTTTCTATTTCTAGCCTTACTCGCTATAACTGGATTTAACTACGTCATGTCCTTCATCGCCATTGTCCTCTTCTACATCTTCTACACTCAGCCAGAGGGATGTCTGCTCAACAAGTTCTTCATTAGCTTCAACATGCTACTCTGCATAGTGGCCTCTGTTGTGTCTGTACTGCCCAGAGTACAGGTGAGCGCCCCCCCCCAACTCCCACCATGGTGATATTCATCATCTCATCTCATTCACGGACCCTCTTGAGTGAAAGTCCTTCATAAGACGTTCATGTCATTCTCATCCATCAACATTTTGTTGTTGTTTTCAGGCATCCCAACCACGATCTGGTCTACTACAGTCGTCCATCCTGACCCTGTATACCATGTATCTGACCTGGTCGGCCATGTCCAACGTGCCTGGTGAGAGGAGATGAAACATCAGAACAATCACGAGAGCAAAGCTCTGTTCATTTAATACTTGTGCATCTATTTCTATTGATCTATTTCTATTGCACAATGTTCTCTTAAAATATCTGAGCTCGGACTCAAATGTTTCAGATGTTGAACTGGAACTAAACTCAAAAGTGAATGTCAACATTTCTAAACTTGAATTCCCCCCCAGACCGGAAATGTAACCCCAGGCTGCTGAGCATCTTCCAGCAGATCGCCGTCGCCACGGTGGCCCCCCTGGAGATAGAGAACATGACGGCTGTGTTGATCGTCGGCACGGAGGAGCCTATCCTCTCCTCCCCGTACATCCAGTGGTGGGATGCGGAGAGCATCGTGGGCTTGGCCATCTTCGTCCTCTGTATCCTCTACTCCAGGTAGGGTGGATCAGTCGCACTGCAAAAAGTCAGTTCTCCAAAACAAGGGGAAAAGCAATAAAATGAGGGAAATATGACATAAAATAAGCAAAACAAAAACGAGCCTATGTTGCCTTGATTTATGATTTATTTATTTCTACTTAGTTTTACCTTTTGCAGTGCAGTGGAGATGGGACGGGATGAACGTTTGTAAGATTGAACTCTGTGTACAAGACAGAGAAGACTAGAAAAGATAGAGAGAGGACTCAAAACAGCACTGTCTCATGAAACACGTGTGGCAACAGAACAATGTGTCGGTAGTATTTTAAACATGGTAGCAGTCAACATTTGTTCTGTCACTGTATTCGCTTCATCTGTGATGTCAACATTTTCCTGGCAGCATCCGTTCCTCAAACACCAGCCAGGTGAACAAGCTGACCATGGCATCCAACGACGAGGCCATCCTGGAGGAGAGTGTCCCTGGCACCCCTGACGAGGTGGAGGGAGGGGGCGGGCCCAGGCGGCTAGAGGACAACGAGAGGGACCTGGTCCAATACAGCTACTCCTTCTTTCACTTCATGCTGTTCCTGGCTTCACTCTACATCATGATGACTCTCACCAACTGGTACAGGTCCGTATGTCCCCCCACTTATACAGTGGGGTGCAACCCTAACCCTAACACTAACACTAAATGCTACAAAGTTGCATTGACACATTGAAACATGACACCTTTCTGCAAATCTTAAAGCAAGGTTTCTTTTTTAATTTTAATTTTAGTTTTTAAATGCTAAAAGTTTGGGAACCCTTTTGGATTATTCGTTGTTACCTTTGTAGAAGATGATTACTAAGGCCCAGACCAAGGTGATTTACTTGTTAGGGCTTCAATGAGTCAGGTGAATATAATTCCAGGGTTGAACTATATATTCTGAAGTAACTCCATGTCTTCTAAAGTATCCGACTGCGGTGGCTGTGGTGATCTGGAAGACCCCAATCACCATCCACTGCACACTCATTGATACAAGGCTGAGGGACGCTACTTGCAGATCTCTTCTTATAAACACGACTCATTTTCACTCAGTCTTGCGCTTGACAGGTATAGCTACCACAGACCCCATGCAATTATTTAAGCAGCTTGACAGGAGGGAATTCCCACGGCTAAACATGACGTCATAAACATAGGGCACTCCCCCTACTTCCTCAACAGACAGCTGCTCAACAGCTGACCATTAGAGCAATACATTTTATTACCTCATTTAGAGATCAAAGAAATATGAGATCAAAGCAAAAGGCCCCATATATACTACTGATATCCATGAGGTTTGTATGCGCAAATAAATTATACTTTAGTGAACTTTACGACTAATACAAATCTTTCCTCTCACAGCCCTGACGCAGACTACGCTATGACCAGCAAGTGGCCGGTGGTTTGGGTGAAAATCACGTCCAGTTGGGTGTGTCTCTCCCTCTATGTGTGGACCCTGGTGGCGCCCATGATTCTCACCAACCGGGAGTTTGGCTGAAAATGTTCTGCCAATATAGCACCCTTCCAGTTCCCTTACTTTCATTCCTGACATTCCTATTTTCTTTTCTTCTTTTTTTTTACCTTTTTCATAAACGTTGACCATATTGCCTACATTTTATGTGATTCCTGTCAAAATGGACTGCATTAGGAATGTTGTAGATGTAGATAATCTCCTTAAATTAGCCTAAATGTTCTGATGGGTGAGAGGACATGTAAGCATATGGACCTGCTATTCAATTGTTAGGCTTGTGTTGATCTTTAAATTTAAAAAAAGAAAGAAAAAAAAAGTGAGTAGTACACTCTCATACATGGATGTCTATAGGCCTATTTCACTTTGGCGTACCCTCGAAACCAAATATATGATATTTCTGCTCATAACTGAATGTGTTGTATGCCTGCATAATGGGCCCAACAGATTACATCTGTATTGCTGATCCTACAGTATAAGACGATTACAGTTAGTAGAATCTCATATACTACATATTATGATATGCATATCACATATATATAATGCATATTATGATATATGCATTTCACTAATGTGAAATTTGTTGACTTGCGTCACAATCACTGCTTTATTCTGAGCTCAAGTTATATATCTACACTCACTGAACACTTTGTTAGGAACACCTGTATTCATTCATTCATGCACATGCACATCTTGCACACTTTGGGCCTGTTAATACCAAATACCAATCAATCATCGCTTGAATGCCACAGCCTATTTGAGCCACAATTTACCCCTTGCACCATGTCACAAATCAAAAGTCGTCTCAAACTGGTTTGATGAACATGACAATGAGTTGAGTGTTTTGGATCTGAATCCAATAGAACACCTTTGGGATATGGTAGAACGGTAGAGTCACATCTTGAAAGTGCACCTGACAAATCTGCAGGAATTACGTGATGCAATCATGTCGTCATGGATCAGAATCTCAAAGGAATGTTTCCAACATCTTGTGGAATCAATCCACGAAGAATTAAGGCTGTTTTGAGAGCAAAAGGAGACCCTACCCAGTATTAGTATAGTGTTCCTAAGAAAGTGTTCGGTGTGTGTGTGTGTATATATATATGTGTTTACTACGGTATTACTTTATGCTCTGTAGTTTACATTGCATAGTAGCCTTTGGTCCAGTGATGTTCTGTAAATGGTTTTGTTTGCACTTTCAGTATTACAAATGCTTATTTAATAGTAGCCAACACTGTTCAGTTGTAATTCAGTTGTCATTGATTTCATATGGTTTGTTATTGTAGTAAGCTGCTACAGGTATGGTCTGCTGCAATGCCTTTTAATGCCTTACATATCTGTACATGTGTGTGCATGAATCATTGAATTGAGCGCAATGCAGAAAAAAACCCTATTTGTTTTAAAGTACATTTAAATGATCCACTGTCAATGTGTTGAATGTATGTTTATGCTTCTGCCAAATATTTCTGTAATATTTATATTGTTTTACCTTTGTGTCTGAAATGTATTACTGTAATTGACTTTATCAATAGACTGAAGCCATTCTTACTCAAGGAACTGAAGCACATTTTACATGTTAAAACATGTTATGATGTTATTCTATAACCACCAAAATGGTAGCATAAAAGTGATAAATAAGTGATTCATTAATTTGTTGGCATAGTTTATTTGAAATAATGTGTTTTTATTATGTCCTCAAATTCAGTTATAATACAAAATGAAACAGTATGTCGATGCAATTGGAACATGATTACTAGAAACATACATTGTAATACTGTTGAAAATGTCTGAGACCAGAACACCCTGTAAAGCCATAGATAATCAGATGTAATGAGGATCTACGTATGGAAAGTGCTTCAGATCCCACACATGTTCAGAAAGCCTGATATCAAATAATAAAGAAAGAGCTTTATAATAATTATTTGGTGCAACTTTGTATTCCTGTTGATCTCACCATCTTTTTTGGTGTGTTTTCTTTTATACTGTGGATATCTTAACAGTGATGTGGTTGTTTTAGTGATAATGATGTCAAATAATAAGTCTTAGTAATAATGAAAAACAGTCTTCTTTTTTTATATATACTTTTTTGTTGTTTTATTAATTCATTAATTAGTCCAAAAATGCATTTCGGATTGGACACCGTACCAAAAGTAATACAACGTTTAACATGGGTTTCAATAGGGAAGCAGTGGCACCACACACACACACACACACACACACACACACACACACACACACACACACACACACACACACACACACACACACACACACACACACGTACAGTGCCTATAGAAAGTCATCACACCCCTTCACTTTCCCCACATTTTCTTGTGTTATAGAATATAAATTAATAGAATGTAATACCTCGTGTGCATAAGTATTCATACCCTTTGCTATGACACTCAATTAGCTCAAAAGCTCAAATGTCGTCGACAAATCACTCAATAAGTTGAATTGAGTCCATCGTAATGCAAGGATAATAGTTTATGTAATTTAGGGATTAATATATCCATCTGCAAAACCATTTCCTTTTGGGGGGTTGTCTTGCTGTTGCCTCTCCTGTCCACTTGTTGCTTTCATTGGCACCAACGCAGGTGGAATTGATTAACAATCGTTGACGCTTCCTAAACTGGACGGATCGATATCCCAGAAGTTGAATTGACTTGGTGTTATATTGTGATGATTAAGTGTTCCCTTAATATAAGGTGTTTATCTTGCTAGTTTAGACACCGTGTAACCTGTGTATCTTAATATCCCAAATCACTATCATTCTCGTATCTCCTGTAAGAGCTAATAGTTCCTCTGCTGTTTATGGTTCTCTCAAAGCAAACAAGCTTTTAGAGAAACAAGTTGATGTCCGTAGACCCATGTCTACAGAACAAGGGAAGTCATCATTTGCCATCAATCCACACATAATACCCCAGAATGACAAAGTGAAAAATCATTTTTAGACATTTCAGGATATTTATTACAATTGAAATACAGAAATATTATACAAATATAAATCATGTACATAAGTATTCAGACCCTTTGCTCTGACACTCTTAAAATGAGCTAAAATGCAAAAATGTCGTCAACAAACCTAACCCTAACCCCAGGTTTGCCGCCATTACTCTTTTCTTTTCAATCTTCTCCCTCTCGCTCCATTTCTGTTTTCATCTCCTTTCATCTCCTTCAGGATTTGCTGAAGACACTCTTAAAATGATCTCAAATGCAAAAATGTCGTCAACACACCTAACCCTAACGCTAACCCCTGCTTTGCTCTTGTTACTCTTTTCTTTTCAATCTCTCTCTCCATTTCCGTTTTCATCAGATTCAGGATTTTCTCCTTCTCTCTCTCGACTTCTACCCTCCTTCTCTCTCCCTCTCTCTCTACCTCTTCTGTCCTCTTCATCGCCTCCATCTCTTTTCTCATCCTTTCGATATCCTTTTCTTTCTCCTTTTCAATCTTCTCCTTCTCTCTCTCGACTTCTACCCTCCTTCTCTCTCCCTCTCTCTCTACCTCTTCTGTCCTCTTCATGGCCTCCATCTCTTTTCCCATCCTTTCTCATCCTTTTCTTTCTCCTTTTCAATCTTCTCCTTCTCTCTCTCGACTTCTACCCTCCTTCTCTCTCCCTCTCTCTCTACCTCTTCTGTCCTCTTCATCACCTCCATCTCTTTTCTCATCCTTTCAATATCCTTTTCTTTCTCCTTTTCAATCTTCCCCTTCTCTCTCTCCCTGTCCTCCATCTCCTTTGTCTTCTTTTTCTGTCTTCTGGATGAAACTTAAGGTTGCGTTGCAATCCTTCACAGTCTGAGTGTCTCTATCCAACACTTTCTTCCTCCTCTCTAATTCACCTTGAAGATCCTTAACTATTTTCCTCTTCCTCTCCACCTCTTCTCTGTCCTTATCTACCCTCTGTCTCTCTTTCTTCAGCCTCTTCTTCTCTGCGTCGCCGTGTTGCTTCTCCTTCTCCTTCGGCTTTGGGCTTCCTGCCCTTCTTTCTCTCTCTTCTCCTTCTCTGTCTTCCAGACCTCTTGCTCTGCCTTTCTTGCTTTTTCCACTCTGGCCATCTTTCTCATGTGCCTGGCCTGAGCTTGCTCCCCCTCTTTCTCTCTCTTCTCCATCTCCCTCTTCCAGGTCTTTCGCTCTTCCTTTCTTTCTTTTGCCACTCGGGCCTTCTCTGCCATGTACCTGGCCTGTGCTTCCTCCATCTCCCTCTTCCAGACACCTTGCTCTTCCTTTCTTTCTTCTGCCACTCGGGCCTTCTCTGCCATGTACCTGGCCTGTGCTTCCTCCAACTCCCTTTTCTAGATCTCTTGCTCCGCCTTTCTTTGGTTTGCCTCCAACAGCAGGGCAGCCTGGGCCTCTTTACACTCCTGTGGACATACAGTGCACACACTAAAGGTGTATTTGGCAAGAGGGGTCCCTTGTCTTTTCTGAGAATAAAACCAGTCAGTTGTCTCCCCTCATCTTTGTGCATTGTCTATTTTTAGCAATCCTAAATACCATAGTCCTTTGCTCCCCGATGGAGATAACAGAGCTATCACTCAATAAACAATCCCCCCCTCCACATACCCCACTGAACTATTGCCCCCCCTCGCACACACCCACACTTGACTATGACTCTCAGTACCCCCTCCCCACCTTAGGATATGACAATGGAAAATGCCTACACTATGATGACAATGACAATACTTAATAATGGCTGCTCATCCCTGGTTAATGTGATCACTCTATAACCTTTGCACTACTGATGTACATTACTACCTTAGTACTACTATATTGCACATTGCACATGTCTCCTGACATGGGGTGGGTCTTACCTTCTCCACAGAAGCATATGAAGCCTGGGCTGCTCTCTGGACCTCACAGCCCCCCGCCCCCCTCCCACAAATGTCCCTCCTGCCAAATACCTCCAACCCACCCGCCCAATCACAGCCCCCCGCCCCCCTCCCCCTCCTCCCACAAATGTCCCTCCCGCCAAATACCTCCAACCCACACGCCCAATCACAGCCCCCACCCCCCACCCTACAGGACCCTATGGAAGGAGCAAATAGATTAGCCTATTGAGAATGGTTATAGTTTGGTCCCAGAATGAAACATTGTCAGAGATTGCCTGATGCCTGTTGGCAATCCAGTGTTCCATGCTGGCTATGTCTATATAGTCTAAATATCCACCTCTGCGTGGTCAAGAAATGGGGTGACTTCCACCTGCAAGCAATAAGCCTTTTGGCCGCTGTAAGGCCGGCCAGCCAGATGTGTCTTTGTTTGATGTTTAAGTCTAGGGTTGAACTGTCATTTAACAATAGGACTACTGGTGAGTGTGGAATGTGTTTGGACAGGATCAGGGACAATGCATCACTAACCGTCCTCCAGAAATCAGCCACTCCAGGGCACTCCCATACCATATGAAAAAAGGTGCCAACTGTATTTTGGGTGCACAGACTACAGTTAGGTCAGGGTATGGTCTTTATTTTATGTAGCAGATATGGAGTAAAGTATGTCCTATGAGTAAAATTGAAATGGATAACCTGGTGGTTGGGATTTCTGGAGGAAAGGGATATGTTTTGCCAGATTAATTGCCAATTTAAATTATTGGCCAGGTCTCTGATCTACTCTTTCACTGGCTGCACCTTCACTGAGGAACTCTATCCATACTTCAGCGCCTGTACTAATGATGGTGGTAGAAACTCTGCCCCTCTGATAATCTCTCCTGCCACAGGAATTTAGAATTATCTTTGTGTTGTCACTACTTAGGAAAGATTATGGTATATTTCGCCACACAGTAATGTCTGATCTGGTTTGTTATCATATAATGTGTGTTATCAGTGTATCTGTTAGAGATGGTGAATATGCAGCAGCAATGTAAGATATAGCCTCTTCAGCCTCATAAGAAGATATGACTATATACATGAATAAATGTTTGACTTCTCAGGGTGTTCAAATTATTATAAATCAGATGCTCTCAGCATACTGTACTTTCATTATTAGCTAGTTAACATTGTAATGTATACATATTTTACGAGTGAATTTGTGGATGTTCAGACAATTTAATTCATCTGGACTGATCAAATTAATAATCAGTCTAGTACAGGTCCCAGAGCTTTCTGTTGGTGAGGTTAGAGGTTAGTTAGTAGATGGCCTTGGCAAAAGACTCTAAAGATAAAACAACTATGCCCCCTAGTGGCAGAAGAAGGACTCCCAGTAATACATGGAAAACGTTCCATTACAATTACCAATTGTGGGATTTCTATAATCATCAAACTGAACAAAGGGGATCTGTGCTGTCTTTTAATTTAAAATCCGTACCAATGTTAAAACACAATTGTCCATAATTACTTGCTCTTTCACACTCCCTAATCAATACAAATGATCATGTTAGAAAATAATTAAAGAAGTTATTATTGCAATAAAGAATGGCAATGAAATAAACCCAATTATTTTTTATTAGCCTACATTCTGGTGAGTTTTACTGCTCTTCTCTGTTGGAGGAGAGGAGTCATCTTTCCCTTTGAAGGATGAGAAAGGAGGATGGTATCATCCACTGCATTTGAACAGGCTGGATATAACTTCGGAGCCTCTTCTCTTCATCCTGGTGAAGAGGGACGTTTTACTGCTCTTCTCTGTTCGAGGAGAGGAGTAATCTTTCCCTTTGAAGGAAGAGAAAGGAGGATGGTATAGGTGTGCAGCTTTTTTTTCTTTTCTTTTTTTTAAACATCAATTCAGTTGAATGTGCAACATTTTTAATGGAATAGCACATGGGGTTTTATTTATAATCTTGACAGAGCAGTGGTTTACTTACCTGTAGAGGATACAGGCCTGGAAGAGCTTTGAGGTTTGCTCTTCATCGATTTCGGAGGACTGCCGTCTATTTTCTTGGAGCCCTGAATGTTGAGAAAAGGTGCAAATGGAAATGCCATACCTGTTGCAGCTTATCAATCCCAATAAAGCAATGCAATTATACAAACTAAAATACTACACATATGAATATAAATGTGTAATTCTGTATCAATTAGTTAAAGACAAGGCAGTGTTATCAATTAACATTTTGAAAGATATACATTCAGTATGTGTAATATACCTTCCAGCGAGAGAATAGTTTTCCCTTCTTTCCTTTCTTGGCTGCCTGTGCTGTACCACACGCACCAAGAAGCTCAGGCGTCTCATCAGGGACAGAGGAGGAGTGGGGTGAGAGCTCTTGTGCTTTCGTCACTGGGGAGGGCTCAGGTGAGGATCCACCCTGATAATGGTCACAGAGTTTGGACACAGCTTTCCCACAACCAGAGGGCAGTCTGACCTGGAAGACGCCGACCAAAGGCCTGTGGTCTGACGTCTTAATCCCTGTACAACTCTTGTACTTGATGACCTTGATGTCACCTGCCTGTCTGCTCCTGTACAGTATTCTGTCCTAGAATACACAGAGACAGATGTACAGTAGGTTAAGACTCCTACATCAACAATGTTTCTTGCCCAAAGCCATGAGGGATGACGATGAATGGGTTTCTTACTGTGTAGGAAGGAGTTCTCTGCTTGGAGGAGGTGTCGTACACGTCACAACCGGTGTCAAACTTGTATGTGGGGCGGAAGTGAATCGGTGCCTCCTGGAAGCCTTTAAAGATAGTGCCTAGAGCAAAAATAGATCATAGAAGACTTCCTTTTGTGTACACAATACACAATGCCGGTCGAGAGAGGACACTGGCGTTTCGCCGCTTCTCCGCACGAAATCTAGATATACTTGCCGTATACAGAGTACATTGTCCTACAAAGACACTTAGATTTAGATTTAGTCATCTAAAAATTAATTAGACCCCTATACTTTCTTTTATTTATTTTTATATTTTTATTTTACTACTCTTTTCAGTTTGTAAAGCGTCTTTGAGTGTCTAGAAAAGTGCTATATAAGTCTAATGTATTATTATTATTATTATTAGAATGCATTTTAAGTTATCATTCTCCATCTAATATCTTGAACCTTAAAACACATTTGGGTCCTTTTCGAGTGTTAGCATGTTGCAAGTTGTAGCTGTAGTGTAGCTGTATATAAACATACCATCCTTCATCTCCTGAGAGAGTTGGTCGTGCTGGAGCAGTGCAGACATGTCTGGGCCTTCAGTCTTGTCCAGAATGTTCATCACCCCTACACGGTCTTCACTGAGGCGGAAATTTAAGTCCCCGAACCAGAAGACCTCATCAAAGTGGGTGGTCACATCAGCTGAGAGACATAGAACACAGTCGGACATTAACACTGATGTTTCCACGCAAATACCTTGTTGTTAAAGGTTGTTCAGAGAACAAACAGAGCAGTCCCCCTGACTTAATTAGCCATGGACTATGACATTGCAGTAAGAGGAATACATTAGCACTCCCTTTCCCTGTAAAGAAACACCAGAACACAGTTTAGTCTGTTTATTTATTTTGTGTTGTTTCAATATTAAGAATGGAAAATTATGTTTATTTATTTATTTTGTGTTGTTTCAATATTAAGAATGGAAAATGATTAGTACTGTGGATACTGTAATTTATGTATTAATTCATGGATTATATACTTTTTAAGTATTATTGTTCTCACTTGGAAGTGAGGGATAGGGGTAGGACAGGATAAGCTGAGGCTTCATCCTACTCCCTTTCCAACAGTGATACCTGTACTTTTCCTTATTAGTTTTTTTTTTTTTTTAAACCATTGTTCGAAATAAAAATTCATTCATTCATTCAGTCTGGTCTACTTACAGGCTGTGGAGAGGTCAGGGTGTGTGTCAGGGAGGCATTTGGGAAAAGCAAGTGTTTTAATGATCTTCTTGTAGTCCCGGATCCTCTTAGACACTCCTCTTACTCCGGCTGGAACACATGGACATAAAAACAAAAAAAAGCTCAACAATGCTACATCATCTAAAGACAAATCACTTAATCAGTACAATCATACTTAGGGCAGCACTCATCATGGCTGGATGACACATACTGGCTCCAGAACAACTTCTTTCACAGCTTCTTTCAGCACCCCACCCCCACACCCCATGGGGTAAACTGACTATCAGTACCCCCCCCCCCCCCCTCCACACACACACACACACACACACACACACACACACACACACACGCACACACACACACACACACACACACACACACACACACACACAGGCTTTCTGTTCCCTGTTTAGAATCCCATGTCATGCAATGGCATCTCTTCCTGAGCAGAACTGCATTTCCCAGAGGCCTCTCTTACAGGTAAAATGGGAGACGATGAAGAGGAACGAAGTCCCGAAGAAATTGAGAGCAATCCCCAGAGCCCCTTTGGTCTTGATCTGAGGGACGACCCGCGTAGTGACTGTGTCATGCTCCGCCCCTGCCAGGGACACACACACACTTATGAGGTTAATTTTGTTGGTTATGAATCAAAGAATGAATTCTGAGTTTAAGACGATTTAATTAAACAAAGCACAGGTATACAAGATATGAGAGCTGGATTCTGGTCTGGCTGGTCAGCTGGGCTGGGGTGAAATAAGAGAGCGATCTGCCCCTGTGCTCCCACCTTTATGTCCTTTCGTATGCAAATATCTACCACAGTGATCCTATCACAGTCACTACATAGATGCCTGAGGTGTGAAAAGTAGGAGACCCCAATATGATGTCACCTGGCCTTAAGTCAGGGGGCAGGTCACAGATCACAAGAGCCATTTTATAACATTCCTTCATAGCATACATACAGGCCCATACCATATACAATCCATGCATGTGTGTGTGTTTAAGTAGAAATATACTACACACACACACACACACACACACGCAGACGCACACACACACACACATACACACACACATGCAAACACACATGCAGACGCATATACACGCACACACATTCACACACACACACACACACACACACACACACACACACACACACACACACACACAGACGCACATGCACATACATACACACACACACACACAGTCAGACTATGACACTAAACAAGTGCATTGTAGCTTGATAAACGTGTATGCACAGTAGTAGCTAGACAGATCATGTTATATAACATCTGCAATGTCAATGACACTCAATGAAACATTCTATCTGACACAACATTCTCTAGACCGGACCTGTGCATAACCAGGCGATGTCCCTCCTGATGAACACGGTGAGGTACAGAACTCCGTGGGCGGCGGCGTGGAGCAGCTTGTAGCCCGACCCCAGAACCTCCTGGAGACGGGCCTCCCACTGCCGCCTGTGACACACACACACACACACACACACGCAAACACACACACAAACACACACACACGCAAACACACACACACATACACACACGCCCACACACGGACACACACAAACACACACACACATACACACACACACACACACACACGCAGACGCACACACACGCACATACACACACACATGCAGACGCACATACACACACGCATTCACGCACACACACACACACACACACGCAGACGCACACACACGCAC
Organism: Nansenia antarctica; assembly: GCF_963989245.1. NCBI lineage: Eukaryota > Metazoa > Chordata > Actinopteri > Argentiniformes > Microstomatidae > Nansenia > Nansenia antarctica. The sequence goes on along the minus strand of NC_137685.1, from coordinate 11,608,414 downwards.
ATACACACACACACACACACACATGCAAACACACATGCAGACACACATACACGCACACGCATTCACGCACACACACACACACACACACACACATGCAAACACACGCAGACACACATACACACATGCACATAAACACCTCAGTTTTCACAACACTTAACCTCATTGTTATGACGTTATAACTCATTAACATAATCATGCCGTCTCATACACACCTGTTTGGACATCCCTCCTGGACTCCAATGATGTACAAGTCTTGAGATTCAGACTCAAACAAAAGATCCTCTAGGTTGTTTGGTCCCTGAAAATGACACATGATTTACTGTTGGTTTGGTAAATGGACCTCTCATGTCTACCTAGTGCCAAAACTGTGGGACGAGTAGCCGAGTCCAATTTTGCTCGAATAATAAATAAAGAAGAAAATGTACAATACTAATAAGCGCTGCTTGCTACTGCAAGCACACTTAATAACACGCTGACCCTTCACCTTCTCTCCCTGCATGTTCCACGTGGTGATGTAGACGCTCAGGCTCCTCTCTGGGAGGTAGCGGTCCAGCACGTCCGCCCCCAGCAGCGCACCACCGCCCTGCACACTGCGATGGGGGAAGTATAGAGTACATTTGCATGACCTGTCTAGCCATACACTCAGTGAAGCTGTTTACCAACTTCAAATGCTCATCAATTAATCCAAGGTGGTTGACAACTTTTATTAAGGCCTACTCCTGTTTAAGACAATAATAATAATAATAATAATAATAATAATAATTCATTAGACTTTTCTAGACACTCAAAGACGCTTTACAAACTGAAAAGATCGAGTAGTAAAAATTAAAATAAAAAATAAATAAATGTGATGTTTATGTTCCCTCTCAGAAGGTAAACAGAGGCGATTCTCATATGGATCAGTGCTTTATCTACAAACTCCAATTCATGACTGTGAATCCTACACTACAGTATTCTGGTGAACATATTGGATGACTGAGTTTATGTGTAACCAAATGACTTACCTCACTGTCTCTGTGCCATCACCTGGTATAACAATGCTCGTCAGATATCTTGTAGATATCATCTCTTGAAGTAGATGTCTTCTCTTCATCTTCTCTTCATCAGTTTTAGCTTGGCCCCTAGTGGCTGTCATAGTGCATGCCTTATCAGATTCATGTTGACTGGTGTGAACCTGTGTATAGCTATGGCTTTTTGTTTGAATACAGTAATTTAATGTATTCATTTTGGGGAACCATAGCATGTGGTTATGTACAATACATATCAATTGATATTCAGTTATCATACATTATATATTTATATCATACATTATATTTAAAAAACAGTATTGTGACTGCATTTCGCCTGTTATGTTTGTATTATAAAATGGGATTGGATGGTTCTGCACTTTTCATTCCAAGTTTGCATTCAAGCCTAGCTTATTATAGGTGACAGATTACGGCCTCTCACCTTATTGCTTAATTATGACACTTATTATTTTCTTACAGCTACCTCAGTATTGATCTACATGGAAAAGTCATCATCATCTGCATCATCGTCTACACAATCTTCTACAAGTAGTACCACACTGACCACCTCCTTAAAGTGATTTGGTTCACTGTGATACACACATATCAAAGTGCATGGCACCATGTTATGAAATCTATGCGCGATCACAATTTGCTATTTATCCACCCGCTTATTAACTACACATTAATAAGCCTATGAAACTACGAAATATTCCACAACATAATCACATTTGCACGTTTCAAAACTGTCCTGCTCACCTCTACTACTGAAACAAACTGTCCTGCTCACCTCTACTACTGAAACAAACTGTCCTGCTCACCTCTACTACTGAAACAAACTGTCCTGCTCACCTCTACTACTGAAACAAACTGTCCTGCTCACCTCTACTACTGAAACAAATTGGGGCCCCAGGCCCACTAGGTTGTACATTTCGGCCTATGAAATTGGTAGCAGCCTCACAAACACTTCACATGCAATTACCTTTTCAGGTCCACGACTTGCCATTGTAATTTCTATTAGAAATTCTTGATATATCTTATATATCTAACTTACTTATTTACTTTAGTTTCAGATTGAGACAAATGTACCATACCTTTCATGGATCTTTCAGCATTAATATAAAAACTATACAACTGAGCATCAAATAAGGATTGCCATGTAAATTGTACGTAGTGTGTATGTATACCAGTGGTTTGTACCTAACCTGAGCTCAGACAAGATAACTCACCCAGTGACATCAGCACATTGTGATGTCACAACTAGATGGCTATTACAACAATTAAAGCCTATAAGCATGGAAACTGCAGGGTTCTAGCTGAAATATACAATTCTATAATTACAATTTTAACAATCACAAATACTATTTGCCTATTATTATAGGCTATATGTAATAGTTGCCTGGTACAGAAGTCAAAGAAGACCACAACCAACCAACCAAGACATTTGTAGGAAGATTGTTCACAACAATGTTTTATGTGACAGAGAGTGCAGCAGAGAGTGCAGTTGAGGAAGATTGTTTTTCAAACTAGAGAAATATTCACGTGTAGCCTACCTCGTTTGTCAACAATACAGACAAATCCATGCTTTCTGTATCATGTTATACATTTAATTTTAATTTTGTTTTTAAAAAGAGTTCATATTACTGGGGATTTTAAAAACGTCCATCATTAAAACCCTGTATTGTAAATGGACTGCACAACCAAAGCGCTTTACAACGGCCTCTCATTCACCCATTCGCACACACATTCACACACCAATGGCGGCAAGCTACCATGCAAGGCGCTGGCCCCGCTCACTGGGAGCAATTTGGGGTTCAGTGTCTTGCCCAAGGACACTTCGACATGTGGCCAGCCGGTGCTTGAACCGCCGATCTGCCAACCTTGCGATCATTAGATGGCGGCTCTACCTCCTGCGCCACAGCTGCCCCACAACAGTATTGTGCATTTGTATCCAGACTCGTATTGGCCAGTTAGATTATGAATCATTAGAAATGATCATGACGCTGGCTAGACTGATATTTCTCTGATATCATTTCTGAAAACAAAGGTAACCCCAGTGCTTTTTTCAACCATTGATCGTCTGATTAACCCTTCAGTGGTTGCGCCTGTTGAAAATGAGTCATTTTAAAAACTTAGGCTGGGTTGCACCAACCTGGTTTAAATTTTAAACCGGTTTAAATCAAGTCTTATCTACTAATCCTGTTGCAGCAAACTTTAATCCTAGCTTAGTTTTAATGACAATATGGCTGCATATCCTTGCTGGTTGGGAATAAAGGAAAGAGTTTCTAATTCAATAGTGAGTTTTCCCAACGGTAGGCCTATAGCTTTACAAAAGACTGTTTACTGTCATATACCTCAATGGGAAGGTTGGACCAGCTATCAAGCATGGAAGTGAGAGGAACTCTCAAACGCCCTCCCAGTTCTGGGGGGCTGCATGTCTACTATAAACATGGATTGTACAGTATTTAGAACCATCTTCAAACCAATATGAATAATGAATATGAATACACCAACCAAAGAATGTGATTGATTTAGCTATTATTAGCTATATTATAGGGTCTGGTGTCTATTTCAGATGCATTGTCCTGTCCTTTTTACACATACTCAGTATTTAGTTTCTCTCAAAAGTAACACTGCATTGAACCTGAGATTTACAAATTCATATTACACCTCTTGGAAGAGGAAAGAGAAAGAAAAAAAAATCAACATAGACAAAGGTACAGTTATATTTTGTGTACCCTTGTAAATGGAAAATTGTCAGAGTGGAATAGTGCTAATCGTACAGGGGAGAGTGGTAACAACACTGCTCCCTGTTTTATTTTAGACTCAATGCATGACATTGAGCCATGGTCACATAATTAATCAAGTTTATTGTTACATCCCATTATGCAAGTATCTTTTTGGAGTTCACAAGTCCACAGTGTGCAGAATTGTCAGCAGAGTGTCAAAGGTATATAATAATACCATGCCATCTACCGCATCGCCTAACCCTAACCCTAACCCTAACCTTAACCCTAACCCTAAATGTGGCCTAACTAATTAATGCAAGTGCAGCCCGACAGGCGCACATAACAGGCGCATCCCTGCGCTTTCAGAACGAGCTACCCCAATGTCACGTCGGAATTCGACGTTTGTCCATAAACGTCGAATCCTGACATCTGCCGTGTGAGACCAGGCTGAACGGGCAGGTGTATGGAGGTGAAGGAGAGGAGTGAACGGGCAGGTGTATGGAGGTGGAGGAGAGGAGTGAACGGGCAGGTGTATGGAGGTGAAGGAGAGGAGTGAACGGGCAGGTGTATGGAGGTGGAGGAGAGGAGTGAACGGGCAGGTGTATGGAGGTGGAGGAGAGGAGTGAACGGGCAGGTGTATGGAGGTGGAGGAGAGGAGTGAACGGGCAGGTGTATGGAGGTGAAGGAGAGGAGTGAACGGGCAGGTGTATGGAGGTGGAGGAGAGGAGTGAACGGGCAGGTGTATGGAGGTGGAGGAGAGGAGTGAACGGGCAGGTGTATGGAGGTGGAGGAGAGGAGTGAACGGGCAGGTGTATGGAGGTGAAGGAGAGGAGGGAACGGGCAGGTGTATGGAGGTGGAGGAGAGGAGTGAACGGGCAGGTGTATGGAGGTGAAGGAGAGGAGGGAACGGGCAGGTGTATGGAGGTGAAGGAGAGGAGTGAACGGGCAGGTGTATGGAGTTGGAGGAGAGGAGTGAACGGGCAGGTGTATGGAGGTGAAGGAGAGGAGGGAACGGGCAGGTGTATGGAGGTGGAGGAGAGGAGTGAACGGCCAGGTGTATGGAGGTGAAGGAGAGGAGTGAACGGTCAGGTGTATGGAGGTGGAGGAGAGGAGTGAACGGGCAGGTGTATGGAGGTGAAGGAGAGGAGTGAACAGGCAGGTGTATGGAGGCGAAGGAGAGGAGTGAACGAGCAGGTGTATGGAGGTGGAGGAGAGGAGTGAACGGGCAGGTGTATGGAGGTGAGGGAACGGGCAGGTGTATGGAGGTGGAGGAGAGGAGTGAACGGGCAGGTGTATGGAGGTGAAGGAGAGGAGTGAACGAGCAGGTGTATGGAGGCTGATCATTGCACCCTTACCCCCTCCGTCCACTCTCCCCTCCATAAGGGGAATGATTTTCTCTCATTTTGCGTGTCTGTCTGTACACACAGAGCCACACAATAAAACTCGCTATCAATTGGAGATCACCTGCTCTTGTCTTCACTGGTAACATAAGCAGTTATGGAACTAAGTAGTAATTAGAAGGGTAAAAGAGAACTGATAAAATATGAATAAAACATTAATGGAATGTAATAAAGATAATTTAAATATAATAATAGGCTACAGTATGACATCACAAAGACATGTGACAGGTCTCTTGAGCTGAGGGGCATGATTTGTCCAAAACAAACCCAATTTATAAAACTGATCAATATCAGTCAAAACACTGCAGGTCAATGAGTTCGAGCTGAACGTCGCTGAGTGTATTATCCACACTGCATGTTAAGGGAGAACAATTCATTTAATTCTCAACTGTTTTGAAGTCTTGAAATCGCCTTGAAAACTCACCATTCAGAGCTCCTAACCAGTGGCGGCTGGTGCTAAACATTTTGGGTGGGGCACAGGTTATGGGGGCATGCTCCACGGGGAAGAATATCAACTTTAAAATCTGGATTTACAGTCGATTTTAGCATGAGAATAACAGTGTTTCCCCTAGGTTTGCTGCCTTGGGGGGGTGGCATGGACCGTGGCATGGCCCCCCCCCCCAGGGGGTAAGACCCTGCGACATACCAGCGTCATGTCCAGGGGGTGTACTAACTTGTACATTAAGCCGCCTCACGCTACGGAAACAGGAGATAGGCTCCTTCCCTATGGGCCATTAGGCTCGAGAACCATCGGTTCTCAAGGCTACTTACTTATGTGGTCTTAAATACCTGTCCACTTTCTCACCTGGTTCTTGCTGTCTCTCTCTCTGGTGTGCCGACACCATCCTGCTCTCTCTCCTTCTCTCTATCCTCCTCTCTCCCTTTTGCTGTCAACCAAAAGGCAAACATAACAACCAGAGTATTTATAATCTAATAAGAGGTATAAATTGATCCATATCAATTTATAACATAATTATAATTGAATTTTGGATTGCTGTGGGCAATGCAGTCAGATAATGTCATTTTGACATTACTCTCTCACCTGGAAAAAAAAACATACTATACAACTATACTATACAAGTATACTATACAAAACAGACATTTCAAATGCTTCAATCCACTGTCCATGTACTGTAAATATGCCATTATGGTATTACCAATGAAGCCCAATTCTAGCAGAATAAGAAAGATTGTATATCTAATTTAACTTAAGTAAAATAATAAAGTGCCTCCAGTTAGCTCTTTAGCTGGCATGTGTGCAGCAGACTAGCTCATCTCATCACCTCTGAGCATGCTAGCTAGCTTGATAGTTCTTTGACACTATTTACAATGGAATTATAGTCATTGTCAAGTGTCAGTCAGACACTTTCTAGTCACAATAATAACGACCAATTTTAACCAACTTTCTCTGTCAGAACACTCAGCAATTATATTTGCTAACGTTTCAACTTGCTTACTTTCTATCTGAAGACATCTCACCCGGCAAAAACTCTCTCGCGTCGCGCGCACAATGTTGTATTTCTGGTTTGGAGCCGGAAATTGCAAAACGTCACGTTTGACGTCAGACTTAACAACCGGATATTCAGGGCGCAATTTTTGCGCCCCGGCCGAGAAATAGGAGACAGCCAATTGGAGCGCTGCTACAGCTCACGTGTAAGCCAAAAGTATTTGGCCTGCCATAGACTTGCATTCGGCCGGCGCCCCGACTCCTCCCCCTATGTATTTTAACAGTGAATTTTACACACACACAGATAAAATGTTTATTGTCTCTCAATAACTCTCAAGTGAGAGACAAAACAAATAAAAAAAATAATTAAAAAAAGCACAAAAACGTAATAAATGAAAATGAAATTAAACAGGGAGAAAAGTACAAAAGAACAGATACACTGGGTGCTCACCTCAAACAATAAACAAATTAATCAATTGGGATCCAGAGAGGAAAGAGTATTTACATAAGAAATGATAGGTTGCCATCTTTTATAGAAATTCGCTATCGAGCCTCTTAATGAATATTTCACCTTTTCCAGTGACAAAAATTAGATCAAGTCGTTTAGCCAGGTCGTAGCAGAAGGTGGAGTTGGACTTTGCGGGATGCTTACCTTGACCACATTGGCATATGAAGCCTTGGGTTGGTCGTCCCCGGAGGCAGCCACGGCCATAGAGGCAGAGGTGGCCTCGGGTTCTACCTGGACCTCTAGGAGGGGGGCTGCTCCCTGGACCTGGTTGTCCTCGGGGGTGGCCATGATGGGGGCAACCGTGGCCACAGAGGCATTGGTGGCCTCGTCACCCGAGCAGACCTGCTGCAGGAGCAGAACAGAGGAGGTGTGGCATCATTCATGGTATATTCAAGAATATACAAATGCAAATTATACACTTGACTTAATAAAAACTAAATGAGAGTTTTATTTTCTTTATCCCCCATTTGGTGTTTGAACAGAGAACTTATTTTTTAGCCCTAAACACCCACCCAGCCCAAACTCTCAAGTGAGAGACAAAACAAATTGGAAGAAAAATAAATAAAAGACAAGCACAAAAACGTAATGTATAATTTAAGTAAATTAAATAATTATAATAAATTAAAAAACACATAGTAAATGAAATGAAATTACACAGGGAGAAACGTACAAAAGAACAGATACACTGGGTGCTCACCTCAAACAATAAACAAATTAATCAATTGGGATCCAGAGAGGAAAGAGTATTTACATAAGAAATGATAGGTTGCCATCTTTTATAGAAATTCGCTATCGAGCCTCTTAATGAATATTTCACCTTTTCTAGTGACAAAAATTAGATCAAGTCGTTTAGCCAGGTCGTAGCAGAAGGTGGAGTTGGACTTTGCGGGATGCTTACCTTGACCACATCGGCATATGAAGCCTTGGGTTGGTCGTCCCCGGAGGCAGCCACGGCCATAGAGGCAGAGGTGGCCTCGGGTTCTACCTGGACCTCTAGGAGGGGGGCTGCTCCCTGGACCTGGTTGTCCTCGGGGGTGGCCATGATGGGGGCAACCGTGGCCACAGAGGCATTGGTGGCCTCGTCACCCGAGCAGACCTGCTGCAGGAGCAGAACAGAGGAGGTGTGGCATCATTCATGGTATATTCAAGAATATACAAATGCAAATTATACACTTGACTTAATAAAAACTAAATGAGAGTTTTATTTTCTTTATCCCCCATTTGGTGTTTGAACAGAGAACTTATTTTTTAGCCCTAAACACCCACCCAGCCCAAACTCTCAAGTGAGAGACAAAACAAATTGGAAGAAAAATAAATAAAAGACAAGCACAAAAACGTAATGTATAATTTAAGTAAATTAAATAATTATAATAAATTAAAAAACACATAGTAAATGAAATGAAATTACACAGGGAGAAACGTACAAAAGAACAGATACACTGGGTGCTCACCTCAAACAATAAACAAATTAATCAATTGGGATCCAGAGAGGAAAGAGTATTTACATAAGAAATGATAGGTTGCCATCTTTTATAGAAATTCGCTATCGAGCCTCTTAATGAATATTTCACCTTTTCTAGTGACAAAAATTAGATCAAGTCGTTTAGCCAGGTCGTAGCAGAAGGTGGAGTTGGACTTTGCGGGATGCTTACCTTGACCACATCGGCATATGAAGCCTTGGGTTGGTCGTCCCCGGAGGCAGCCACGGCCATAGAGGCAGAGGTGGCCTCGGGTTCTACCTGGACCTCTAGGAGGGGGGCTGCTCCCTGGACCTGGTTGTCCTCGGGGGCGGCCATGATGGGGGCAACCGTGGCCACAGAGGCATTGGTGGCCTCGTCACCCGAGCAGACCTGCTGCAGGAGCAGAACAGAGGAGGTGTGGCATCATTCATGGTATATTCAAGAATATACAAATGCAAATTATACACTTGACTTAATAAAAACTAAATGAGAGTTTTATTTTCTTTATCCCCCATTTGGTGTTTGAACAGAGAACTTTTTTTTTTTTTTAAATCCTAAACACCCACCCAGCCCAAACTCTCAAGTGAGAGACAAAACAAATTGAAAAAATAAAATAAATAAATAAAAGACAAGCACAAAAACGTAATGTATAATTTAAGTAAATTAAATAATTATAATAAATAAAAAAACACATAGAAAATGAAATGAAATTAAACAGGGAGAAAAGTACAAAAGAACAGATACACTGGGTGCTCACCTCAAACAATAAACAAATTAATCAATTGGGATCCAGAGAGGAAAGAGTATTTACATAAGAAATGATAGGTTGCCATCTTTTATAGAAATTCGCTATCGAGCCTCTTAATTAATATTTCACCTTTTCTAGTGACAAAAATGAGATCAAGTCGTTTAGCCAGGTCGTAGCAGAAGGTGGAGTTGGACTTTGCGGGATGCTTACCTTGACCACATTGGCATATGAAGCCTTGGGTTGGTCGTCCCCGGAGGCAGCCACGGCCGTCCCCGGAGATAGCCACGGCCATTCCTCAGAGGTGGCCTCGGGTTCTACCTGGACCTCTAGGAGGGGGGCTGCTCCCTGGACCTGGTTGTCCTCGGGGGCGGCCATGATGGAGGCAACCGTGGCCACAGAGGCATTGGTGGCCTCGTCACCCGAGCAGACCTGCTGCAGGAGCAGAACAGAGGAGGTGTGGCATCATTCATGGCTACATGGTTACACAAAACTGATATACATTAACTGCAGGGATGTGTGCTAATGGTGATGGTTACACTTACAGTAACAGGTCTGTCCTCCTTCAGCTTAGCTGCCCCTCTATCCTCATGCTTCCTCTGAGTCCTCCTGCTCATGGCTACAATATGAAAAACAAGGAAGAGAATGTGAAATTAAGTATTTTAGATGTACTGTATATATTATTATTATATAATTACTTGTCCCCTATGAGTTCATGGATGACTGTGAGGCTGTTTGAACTTCAAAAGTGACTGACTGTTGATATTGCGCGACATTATGATTGAAGCATCAGTTGTCATGACAACAGTGTTGGCCTACACTTTTGATCACTTTCAAACAATAAAAGAGCTATTGGATATTCACTTTAATTCTGGACGTTACAATTTGCATTTCTCAAAACCAACAAACTAAACGGTCAACTTCCATGACGTCTTGCCGCAAGGCCTTCTGGGACCTGCAGTTCTACCTATTCTTAGCCAATACAACAGAAATGTACTTCTTTATGTTATGTAATATATATTAATCAATCTCTTTTAATTGTCAATCATGTAACATATTAATCAATCCTGTAACCTATAAAGTTAATCATGTAACCTATACAGTTACAACAATCCTATGAATACAGTCAGGCCGTCAAGCCCATAGACTTTTACTTGTCAAGGCAAATGTTTTATGTGCAAATCTGTAATTCAAGACTCTCTGGTAATTTACGCACAAGACCCACGTTGATCTCTACTCAGCGCACACACACACACACACACACACACACACACACACACACACACACACCACTGGGTTGGTCCTCCAGGCTGGCTGCTGTCTGGGCCTTGTTGTTGTCCCTGGGGGCGGCCCTGATGGGAGCGTTCATGGCTTTGGTTAAGGTGATCTCCTCATCGTCCGACTCATTTTCCATCCTCCAAGCTTCGTCAAAATTAAAGCCTCCCTGACCTCCCTGACTCTTCTTCTTTTTATTTCCCATTTCTGAACAAGGAAAGAGAATGTGAAATTAAATATTTTATATTTATATATTATTATTATTATTATAGAATTACTTGTCCCCTATGAGTTCATGGATGACTGTGAGATGACTGTGAGGCTGTTTGAACTTCAAAAGTGACTGACGTTGCCCATCTGAGTGGAATACAAGTTCCAATAGCCACATCAGTTACAGAGATGCATATGCTTCATACACATGTTTGAGGGCTTGAACTTAAGGCTTGAAGATTTATCAATTGGATTCTACAAAGGCAAAGTAAGGTCATCCCACTTCCTTTCTATGTTCCACATTAATATCACAGTGAGTACAGGGCAGGCTAGCTAGCTAGACATTAATAATATCACAGTGAGTACGGGGCAGGCTAGCTAGCTAGACATTAATAATATCACAGTGAGTACAGGGCAGGCTAGCTAGCTAGACATTAATAATATCACAGTGAGTACGGGGCAGGCTAGCTAGCTAGACATTAATAATATCACAGTGAGTACGGGGCAGGCTAGCTAGCTAGACATTAATAATATCACAGTGAGTACGGGGCAGGCTAGCTAGCTAGACATTAATAATATCACAGTGAGTACGGGGCAGGCTAGCTAGCTAGACATTAATAATATCACAGTGAGTACGGGGCAGGCTAGCTAGCTAGACATTAATAATATCACAGTGAGTACGGGTCAGACAAGCAGGCAGATAGACAGGGGGACAGACTGGCAGGTAGACAGATACTTCTTAAACCTTCACTACATCAAACTATACACCTCCTCTATTCACCTATTCTACAGGTAAAGTAATATGACCTTACCTGTTGGAAGTTTCTCCAATAATGACCACTTGACACTTTGACACTCAGTTTTGTCTTGACCCCACTGTGACATCACCACCCCTTATCACCATAGCAACATCATGACACACACTGAGGCATTGCTCTAGTTGATAATAATAATAATAATAATAACAACAATAATAATAATAATTGTTACGACGGTCCAGATGCACATCGATTAGTTAGTTTGATTAAGCTCATTTTGAGTAATTAATAATTAATAAGAAATTACCTTGCCCCCGCCCAGCTAGGTTTCCCCCCTTTTCTCTCTCTTTGATTTCGTTTATTGTTTTCTTGCCATTTGTCTAAAACACATAACATGTTGTGTGTCTAAGTAATGATGCCGTAGTTCAGTTGGCGGCTTTTGATGTGCGTGTGTGTGTGTGTGTGTGTGTGTGTGTGTGTGTGTGTGTGCGTGCGTGCGTGCGTGCGTGCGTGCGTGCGTGCGTGCGTGCGTGCGTGTGTGTGTGTGTGTGTGTGTGTGTGCGTGCGTGCGTGCGTGCGTGCGTGCGTGTGTGTGTGTGTGTGTGTGTGTGTGTGTGAGCTGAGGAGAGAGCAGAGAGCAGCGAGTGGTGATGAGAGGAAGAAAGTTGAATGTTTGGAGACCAGAGCCGCCGGGGTATTATTGAGTTGTGATTAGTGTGATTAATACAGCTGAGAAAATAGTAACCAACGTTATTATACATATATATATATATACGTGGTTATTATCAGACATAGTTTGACTGTCAGCTGCCTTGCGAGCAGCGAAGAGACGGGGAGGCGTTGCCTAGCTACTAACGGAGCGTCCAACGGGAGCTAGCCATAGCCACACCAACGTATCGCGAGACCTTGGGACGCCGGTTGCCAGAGACAGTGAGAGAGATACACCCGCCTCCACTGTCCTGCGTCCCGGGTAGCTGTGTGCGTGGCCCCCGACTCCCCCCCCTGCATCTCCCGTCGATCATCCCAGGACCACTGCCGGACTCAGGGGGGGCACCCACAACCGCCCCTCCTGGTGCCCCCACGGTTGAAAAACGTTTCGCTTAAAAAGGGGCGTGGACATTACGGGAGGGGAAAGTACCCGGATGCGTTGCTCTGATGAATCGCGCACTTGTCTATGACTGGGGGGGGGGCACTTACACCGAACTCGCAATTATTTATCTTTTTATAAATTATAGCCTAAATATAACCGTTAGTTTTGTACCTGTGTGGATGACTTCCAGTAAATATAGCCTATATTTTAAAAATGTGCGCAAAATATTTTAAAGGTCTCTTCATTGTCCGAATAATTTGGTGCCCCCCCATTGGCTGGTGCCCCAGGGCATTCACCCGATGCAATATATGGATAATCCGGGTTTGCGGGGCAGGCTAGCTAGCTAGACATTAATAATATCACAGTGAGTACGGGGCAGGCTAGCTAGCTAGACATTAATAATATCACAGTGAGTACGGGGCAGGCTAGTGTAGTATATTTTTACACATTAATAAGCCTTCTTATGTAACGTATATCTTACACATATATTACACGTATATTTTTATTACTTCATATACTTCATTATAAACGATCTCTGGAAGATTCAATTGGCGCACATGCGCAGTCACACACACACACGCATGCACGCCCCCGAGGGTCTAGGCCAATCAGAGGCCTAGAAGGAAGGCTATAAAACTCTGTGCTCAGGGGGGAGCGGATTCTGTCTCTTGACTACCTTGAATCTCGTTGTGACTGTTTAGTGTGCCTGTAATCTGAAGACCCAACCTTTTTTGAATAAATACTTTTAAAACTTTGGCCAGGAGATTTCACCTCTTCTTTTATCACTGAAACAGAGAAATATTCGACATAAGTGGCAACCACGAAGGGACGTTTTTAATAGCTCTGGATGATCGGTCGTTTTGCAACTCTTCAGGGGAACAGTAAGTACAAGGCGAAGCTGTGCAAAATAGACTGTGTAAATCGAATGAGCTATATTTTAAACGAATCTTTAATATATAACTGGGTCGAGGTTAGTCAGAGAGAGCCGGGTTGTAAAACCTGTATTGTGAAAAGTGTTTTAATTGTACGATTTTTATCGTGTGTGTGGTTATTGTAGTATAGCAGAGAGGAAGCTGCTGTAGTCTTGTTTTGAGAACAAGGTATTAGCACAAGCTAGGGGGAGACGTTTTTCTAGCGGGCTAATAACTGTGGTTTGTATCAGGCAATAGTCTGGTGGAGTGTAAAAGCTCAGGAGATAGCTCTATTCAAATGGTATGGAATTGGAATTCCTAGTTTGAAAGAGCAGAGTCCGTGCTAGTGAGCAGAAAATAGCGCTATTTTAGAGATATGCATTGTTAAATTACTTGGGAGCACGGAGGAAAAACGTGGCTAGTTGAAAAGGGCGCCATATTATTTCTTTGTCTGAAACGCATGTCAGACCTGCGAACAAGGCCGCTAGTTGAAAAGGGCGCCATATTTTTTCTTTGTGTGAATGCATGTCTGAATTGGCGCCAATTTTTTCCTTTGTGTGAATGGATGCAGACTCAGTAGACACACAGGGCCTAGTAGAAAGGATATGCCGTTTTAGAAGTATTTGAATAAGATTATCTTGAAAATTGCTGTGTCGTGGAGAATAATAATTATTGTGGAAAAGCAGTGTTGTGAAGATTAATCTTACAGTCTTGGCTTCTTTCCCCCTGACATCCATTTTTTTCAAATACACACGCGCGGGTTTTGATAAATTTCAGTACTCATCTCTTAAAAGATAACGATAAAACCATACACATAGACTGGGATTGATAAAAATAGAGATAGAGTGAATTGATCTCGGGGTATTTCAAATAAGTTTAAAGGTACGGTTACTCGGAAAACGGGAGGGAAAACAGGGGGCCAGCACATTTTAAACACAGAGAGCATGCGGAGCCAATAGGCCCGCTTTACAGAATATTGGTGAAAGAATCTAAAAGGTTAATGCATATATTGATGTTGTGAATGACTTTTCAGTATCACATTGATTTAACTAATTACTTATCAGTTGAATTAATTATTCAGATCATTCATTTTCTGTTTCCCAAAACAATTGATTGATTCCATAAGTTTTAAATCAATGTATATGATGATATAGTGAATAATTCTAACTAATCATTCATTCCTTTCACTTAACAATTGATTTAGGTATAGATTGTAAAAGTAAAAAAGATAGATTGAGAGTTTTAGGTAAGATATAGTCATTCTGTGAGACATCTTCGGTGTGGCGGCCTCTACTGGTCGAAACACGATGGGATGTTTTTAATTATTGACTGCCATCTAGTGGTTGAAACAAGATAAGACGTTTTTAATTATTTACTGCCCTCTGGTGGTTGAAACAAGATAAGACGTTTTTAATTATTTACTGCCCTCTGGTGGATGAAACAAGATAGGACGTTTTTAATTATTTACTGCCCTCTAGTGGATGAAACAATATAAGACATTTTTAATTGTTTGCTGCTCTCCAGTGGACAGAATACGATAAGACACTTTGGAACACTGGTTCTCCATCAGTGCATCCGCCTGAGGTCGACGACATAGTCTTTTACAATGATAAATGGATGGTTACTTCAATTAATTTAAGTAATTACAAATTGATTTAATTAATTATTCAGATTATTTCATTTTCAGTTTTCACAAAACTTTGATCAATTGGTTTATAGTGGTCTAGGGATGATGTTTTCTTCCACAGGATTACATCAATGAAGTGTAAATGACTAAGTCTAGTTGATTGTGCATTCCTTCCGAGTAGCAGGTCGATTTCCTTACAGATTGTAATTGATAATTGATCATTTTGTTCCTTTCAAATAACAAGTCGATTTCCTTACAGATTGTAATGAATAATTAATCATTTTATTCCTTCCCAATGACAAGTCGATTTCTTTACAGGTTGTGATTAATATTCGTGTTTTACATCTTTTTATTTGAAGTTAAGTTCTTTTTTCACAGTTCTTGATTAAAGAATAGCAGAACAGTTTCTATCTGAGGATTGATCAAGCAAGGGGTTGTGGATCAGAAAGACTTAAAGCGTGACCTGCTTTTTGTAATTTGATAATTGTGTTGAACAGCCTTTGTAGTTTAATAATTAAGTTGACCTGAACTATAATTAGTATTGATTGAGCAATTAAGTGACACATTCATACATAATAAGGGAAAAAACCATTTAGATTAAAACGCATACACATAGATTACATTTAAGTCAATAATACACAATACCACTGAAACAATCCGTTGTTCCGGAGTTGTAGTGTTCTGTGTGGACAGTTGACACAGTTAAGAGTTGGACTAGCATCTGTTTAGCAGATACAGCAACAGAAGGTGGGTTGTAAGAAAAGTACACCTTATAGCATATTTTCAGCATATTAAGCAATATAAATATTTCAGACATGGGAGCCAAACCCAGTAACATTGTGAGGGCTGTTAATACAGACAAGGGAATATTAGCAAATTCATCTCCTGTGGCTATAGTGGAAAAAATGAATCCTCTTGTTAAGGAGATTAGCGAAATATCAACGAAATGGAATATTCGTTGGGCAGACATTGAACAACCATGGCCAGCAGAGGGCACCTTTGATTTACAATTAATTGCAACATTGGAGATACTTATCAATGCACATAAGGCACATCAAAAAGGAAAGATTAGATCAGAGAAACGCAGGTTAGAGTTAGCTATTTTAGACCTCTTCAAGGTAGAGGGGCAGAAAGTAGCATTAGCTTGGAATGAGAAAACAGCTCACATGGATCCAGAAAAAAGAGATGAATTGGCCAAAGCAATGGAAGAGAAAGTGAACATTCCATTCTCACACACAGCTCCAATCTCCAGTCCTCCTCCCTATGCCAAGAGACTGGAGGACAATTCTCAGCGGATCTACCCTCAGGTCCCTGTCCTAAGTACGAGTGGAACCTTCACTATCAAAGATAAGGATGAAAATGTACTAGAGAGGGGAAGAGCGAGAGTGACCGTGGACTTCGAACCAGAGAACAGGTCAGGTGCCAAACAGAAAAAGAAGGAGGAGCCGAGGGGAAAAGGGGACGACAGGAGGGACAAGACGGATGACGGTGAAGATGGCAGTGGAGGAGATGGCAAAGATTCCAGTGATGACAGCAATGCACAAGGAGGCTACAGTTCTCCGATAAGAAAACTACTAGCCAGGGCCGAAAAGCAGGGAGGGAAAATACGCTATAAGAAGGGAAAAGAAGAAAATAGTTCTGAAGATGAGCAGAAGTCTCTGAAGGCAGGGAAGAGAAGAGAGAGCTTAAAGCAAAAGAAGAAGAAGCTGCAGGAAGACAGGGATGAAGAGGAGGGAGAAAGGAGGGCAAGAAAACTCCGTGCGAAAATCCTAAGAAACGAAGAGGACTACAGACAACAGCTGCAGGACCTAGACGTAGAGAGAGAAACGTGTCGTCAATCTCAAGCGGCAGCATCACCTGCATCCCGGTTGAACTCCCCAAGGTCCGGAGCGACACCAAGGCGGGAAGTAAAAACGGAGCCACAAGAGCCACAAGTAAGCGATTATGAAACAGCATCGGAAGAAGAGGAAACTCAGGGGAACTTCCCAGTGCTGATTCGAGGTAACCAGATGGAATATCGTCCTTGGAATCATACGGATCTGTCAGAAGTGATCGAAAAACTCCCAGTCCTGGAAGATGGAGGCCACCCTTGGACGACGCAAGTCGACGTGAGATTGACAGGAACGCACGCTGCTATGGGGGATTTGAAAAGACTCTTAGCTACCATTACAGGATTGGACACCATGCAGGAAATATTGATGAAGGCGGGACTTCATAGATATATCGATACATCCGTTTATGATCCAGAACTCTTCGCAGCAAACAGAGGCAAGCTGTGGAAGGCAATCAGAGAAACATACCCTACTCACATTCACCCAGACAATGTCATTGTGAAGCCACTGGGGGGAGATGAAAATCCCCGGGGGTACGTTGCCCGTGTGCACTCTCAATGGAGAAGTGTGACAGGGAAGGATGCCGAAGATAACCCGTTAGAAAAAGCCATAATCAGGGAAAAGATTCAACAAGGTCTCCCTACCCCAGTTAAGAACAAGTTAGCAGAAGTGGTGGGCCTACGACACATGAGCAAGGCTGTTTATATAGACAACATAGCACACCAAGTAGAATTATTTAGAAAGAAGATTCAGGCACAGAAGGCACAAGACGAGGACTCACTCAGAAAACTAACTCAAGTGCAATTGACAGAAGGCAAGAAAACCAGAGAGAGAGAGCAGACTATAGCCCTACAGGTCCCATCTCAGCCACAGCAACTGCAAATTGTCCCTCCCCAGTCATACCCACAGGGGCCACAAGGGGGGAATCCATACCCACAGGGGCCACCAGGGGTGCAAGTGGTTCCATACAACCAGCCTGGCCAAGGACCACCACAAGAGGGGTGGACCGCAGCACCGAGGAGGGTACTAGGACCATGTTTCGTATGCGGCCAGTATGGACACTTAAAACGTACCTGCTTTAAGAAGAACCAGGGGGGCGCAGGGGGGAAACAGAAAGGAGGATATAAGCCCCCTGCTGCACCGGCTCCAGGAGTGGTGAACCCCTATGGAGGCCCAGCAGCTGCGCTATAGGGGTGCCCAGAAGATCCGAAAGGGGGGTGCCAGCTGGTGGTGACAAACAGGCCTGAAGATGAACCTACAATATGGGTGTCGGTCAACCAACGTCCATTAGAATTGATGGTGGACAGTGGAGCAGCCTACACCTGTCTGAAGCCTGAAGACGCCACGCACCTTCCTATGTCTGGGAGATATGTGAAGACAATCGGATTCGAGGGAATTAAACAGCTGATCCCTACCACTGAGCTTGTAAGCTTAGAGTACAAAGGACAGAGAGCAGATCTGTCAATACTTGTATCAGAACACACGCCAATAGGGCTACTAGGGAGAGATGCACTATGCCAGTTAAATTGTACCGTGAAATGCACCCCGGACGGCTGTGACAGTGCCACAAGAGAACAGACAACTGTCTGTCATGATGGACAACAACGCATCTATGGTATATTGGGTGGGAGGGCTTAGCCCAGACCTAATGGAACCAGCAAGGATGTGGGACAATTATATCCTGGCACACATGGCAGAGGCCAGAAGGCCTACTGATCCATTGCATTGTACACTCCAGTATTTTAGAAAAGTTGCAGATGCAACCCCAGATGAGTGGCTGAAGCATCAGCCCAAACAGGTACAGCTTAGTGCAAGTTGTATAATCCTAGGCCCTCAGGGAGTGGCTATGAAGATAAACAGTGACACTTATCTAGATCAGGAGCATAAGATTGAGGGTAGCATCCCTCATGTGACACTTATGATATCTGAACACTATAAGCAGAAGCATTTAGGGGCAATGATGGCAGACTCAGAAAAAGCCAGATTTGTAACGACAAAAGAAAACCCTGCTATCTGGAGGAGCATTGATGGACAGTTCACCAAACTGATGATCTCTGCTCAAGGAATAGGACATCCGCAGACTGTGAAGCTAATGAACCAGCTAATCCTTCCTGTACAAGCTGACAGAGACCTCAGAGAAGAAATGATGCAGAATGTGCCAGCCGACCTGTGGGCAAAGAACAGTACAGACATTGGATTTGTGAAATCAGCTCGTCCATTGAGAGTTGAACTCATACCGGGTGCAGAACCCCCTTGGAAAAACCAATACCCATTGAAACAGGAAGCAATTGATGGAATTGAGCCACAGATCAAAGGACTGTTAGAGGCAGGAGTCCTGAAGATAACTCAATATCCGTTAAGCAATACACCTCTTCTGCCAGTGACGAAACCTGATGGTTCATATCGTCTGGTACATGACCTACGGGCTGTGAATGAGGTAGTCGTCAGCTATCCAGCTGAAGTTCCTGATCCTCATGTGCTGTTGACTCAGATTCCATCTACAGCCAAAGTATTTACAGTGATTGATTTATGCGGGGCTTTCTTTTCTATACCTCTTAGTGTAGAAAGTCAAGGGTTATTTGGGTTTACCTACAAAGGTCAGCATTATCAATATACCAGAATGCCACAGGGGTACAAACACAGTCCTCATGTTTTTAATCAGGTCTTAAGGGAGGACTTAGACGGGTTAGAACAGATGATAAGTAGTACTGCCATTCAGTACATGGATGACATACTCCTTTGTGCCCCAGATGAAGAAACATGTCACAGGGATTCCGTCAAACTGTTAAAGGTTTTGGCGGAGAAGGGACACAAGGTGTCTAAAAAGAAGCTACAGTATTGTCAGGAAAAGGTAACTTACTTAGGACAATCCATTACACAGGGACATCGCAGCGTCACAAATGAACATTTGGAAGCTATTCAGAAGGCTCCAAAACCACGAACGGTTAGGGAAATGATGATGTTTTTGGGCATTACTGGGTATAGTTCAGCATGGGTGGAGGATTACTCTAGACTAGTCGCTCCATTGAGGGGGATGATTAAGGAAACAGGTAGCGATAACCTCCAATCTTGCATTACTTGGACAAGGGAAGCTGATTTGGCGTTTGAGACAATTAAACACAAATTGCAAGAAGCGCCAGCTTTAGCGCTTCCAGATTATTCCAAAGAATTTGGATTGTATGTTTCTTCTTCAGCCGAGGGGAAGTATGCCTGCGCTGTTCTCACGCAACCAACAGGCATTGGACCTAGTCCACAGCCCATAGCCTATTACTCTGTCGCATATTCAGAGGTAGAAATGGGTTTCGCGCCATGTTACAGAGCAATGGCCGGGGCTTATCTTATGTACGAGAAGGCAACAGCCTTAACAATGGGGTACCCAATTACCATTCTCTGCCACCACAGTCTAAGGAACCTCTTGAATCAAGGCAAGTACACTTTGACGATGCCTAGGATTAGGGATTATTACAGGATGTTGGAAAGGGAAGATGTAACCTTACTAAGATGTAACACACTTAACCCAGCAGAGACCTTGCCAACCCCAGAAGATGGGGAACCACACGATTGTGTGAAGGAAGCTACGAGGTACTCTAAGCTTAGAGCAGATCTACTAGCTTTGCCTTTAAAGGAAGCTGACGTTGAGTATTGGACTGATGGATCTTGTTACCGGGTAGGAGAACATTTACGTGCCGGGTATGCCATAGTCCGATCCCAAAATTCGGAGTTCATTGTGGAACAAGCCGAGGCTGTTCCTCAGCCTTGTTCAGCTCAGTTGGCTGAATTGATTGCCCTCACAGAAGCATGCAATTTGGGAACCGGACAAAGAGTGACAGTATACACCGACTCTGCCTATGCCCACAATGTGTGTCATTTACATGGAGCTGTATGGAAGGGACGGGGTTTTAAGAAAACTGATGGTTCGCCTATTCAGCACCACGCTCAAATCATGAAGCTGTTACAAGCCATGATGAAACCAAGGGAATTAGCCATAGTGAAGTGTGCCGCACACAGATCTGACTCATCACATGCCACACAAGGTAACAGGGCTGCAGATGATGCAGCCAAAGCTATTACAGGAGCAGACAAAGCAGGTAAAGTTCTGCTGGTCACACATGAAGTACAGTTACAGGGCATGGTCACGCTTGAGGATTTGTTGATGTTACAGAGTGAGGCAAATGCGCTAGACAAAAACCTATGGTTAACCAGAGGAGCTAGTCAGGATGACACAGGTCTATGGAGAAATCATGAGGGACTGGTTGTGGCACCCCCAGATTTATTAGGCGTACTGATACAGGAAGCCCATGGATTAGCACATGTGTCCAGGGGGGAGGTAAGACGCAAGATCACCAAGGAATATGGTTTTTGGGCTCCATATTTGTTGGAACAAATAGACCATGTCCTTGGTCAATGTGTGGTCTGTTTGAAGAACAATATCAGACCTGGAATACCAGTGGGAACTGGGCATATCCCTACCCCAAACGGGCCAATGAAACATTTAGTGATTGATTATGTGGACATGATTCAACCTATTGCAGGATACAGGTACATGCTAGTTGTAGTAGACAGGTTCAGCAGATGGGTAGAAGCTTGCCCCACTCGAAGAAAGGATGCTCAGTCTGTAGCAAAGTTCCTATGCAGGGAAGTCATGCCTAGGTTTGGAATTCCAGATAGGATATCGTCAGACAATGGTAAGGAATTTGTGGATAAGACGGTAAAGCTTATACTACAAAAATTGGGAATCAAGCAGAGACTTGGGTGTATTTACTCACCTCAAAGCCAGGGGATAGTAGAGAGGATGAACGGGGTCCTTAAGAACCGTCTTTCTAAGGTCTGTAAGCATACAGGTCTTAATTGGTTGGAAGGACTCCCTCTTGCATTGATGGCCTGTCGTTCCAGTGAGATTCGAGGGCTGCACTTGACTCCCCATGAACTGGTAATGGGGAGGATAATGACAGCTCCCTGTGTGCGAACCAGTGGGAAAGGGCCAAGTTTGGCTCTCCTGGAGAGTGACATGAAAGCCTATGTACAGTACATGACTAACCGGCAAAAGAGTATCTCTTCTTATGTGCTCCACAAACAGGAACGTGAAGAGGAGGTGAACGCACAGGAGAGGAAGGACGCGTTGCAACCGGGTGACAAAGTATACGTGAAGGTCTACAGACGGAAGTGGCATGAGGCTCGACGGGAAGGACCATACGAGGTCGTTCGGTGCACTGGGACTGCCCTCCAAATCAAGGGGTCCCCCACCTGGTATCACGTTCATCACTGCATCAAGGCACCCAATGAGGACGATGAGGGAGAACCTCAGCAGGATGGTGAGGAGGCCCCTGGGGACGGGGAAGTCCACAGCTTGGACATCCAGGCTGACGAAGATGTTGGTGAGTATCTGCGCCATGATGCAGATGATGCCGGGGGCCTCGTCCCAGACCCTGTCCAGCCCACTGATGAGTGGGCCAACGGAGACCGTGAAGGATCCAGTGACTGCGACACCCCTCTTGGGGGTTCTACCGAGCCTGGTGTTGCCCCTGTTGTCACCCCTTCCGACCCTGACAATGCTCCAGACGGAGATGTCAGCAACCCGGGCGGATGCCCGGACCGAGGTACCATTGAGAGACACAGACCTGTCAGTGATACACCTCAACCAGACAGACCCCGTAAAACACCAAGGCCAATTAGGAGGAAACTCAAGCCATGCCGTTTCAGAGACTAATATACCCCTTAGTGTTCCTACCCCATTGACTTCTTTGGACAATATTACACTTTACTCACACACTGTTATGCCTGGACGTCAGAGGAGAATGATCATAGCAAGTAGAGCTTTTGCTTGCCCACATTCACGTTGTACTATTGATGATTGTTTGATCTATACCGCCGAAGAGAGCGAGTGGTATTTATTGGATACTACATATGTTACACTTGAACAATACTCAAGCAACATGCAAGAAACTCGTGTGACATTAACTAATGTTGACCAGGAAGAGAGCTCGTATTGGTGTGCTAGACGTGATATCGGTGAACCGGTGTCTAGTAAATCCAACAATTTCAAGGACAAAATTTGTAGGACCAGGCCTGACTATCCACACCACTATAGGTTGGACTGTGAGACATTGGTGCATAAATATGTTCACGATGAGTTACCAGGAAAGGTTGAAAATGTTGCTGTGAAGGCTCCTACGAAGGCGATTGTGGTCGCTACTGACGATTATTTGTTGTATGATTCTAATCACCTGGGGACACGGTCCCACCCTAATTCTGCCACTAGTATCATGAAAGATTTTGCTTCAAAAATGAATTATTCTGATTGCTGGATTTGTCAACAGGTCCCTGTAAGTGCGTCTGCTCCTATGTTTTTCCCCATACCGTTAACTAAAGCAGAATGGCTTCATTATAATTGGCAGGGTTTAGCCCCATTTGTTTTACAGGGCAAGAACCAGAGCTCTTCTTGTCAGCCCAGCACGATTCTGGTTCCTTTAAATTCTTCCTATGCAGGTGTGGATATTGGTGTGTTGGAACGTCTGACAGCAGCGGTTAACAAACACCATAGGCCTAGCGGTGTGGGGAAGGTTATTATTGATAGGCTTACACATTTGTCACAACCAACAGGTCCGAAGAAGATATATATTATCCAAGCTATGTTCGCTCAATTAAATGGTACTGCATTGAGTCCTCATCTGTCATGTTCTGGGAGTGTGACTTCTACACGGTGGAGGGGTTCAGTTGTTATTTCTGGATTAAAATGTAAAGTTGTTGATTGTGCTATGGTGCCTCAAATGAGATTACATGATACCAATACTACCAGACGGCAGAGAGGCACCACACAGCTTAAAGTCATGCCTCTCGTAAATGTTACAACCTGTATTGACATTCAAGTACGGCCCAAGATCAGCTCGGTTCGTCAGTTAGGGGCTGCGTCTTGTATAGGTGGAACCATTTTCTCGTATCCTGGTACGGAGCTTCAACTCCCGGAACATGTGTTTCTTGTGTGTGATAATGATGCATTCTCTAAGCTTCCTGCTTTGATTGAGGGTGGTTGTTATTTGGCTCATCTGATACCTTTGATTAGGAAAGTTACTCGGGAGGAGATGTCTGTACTTCACAAACAAGCAACCCATCGTAGTCGTAGGGCGTTGTCTACCGCTCAGAAGTTTTTTGGCCTAATATTCCCAAGTTATGGTGTCTACAACTCTCAGACTGAATTAAGTGCCTTATCATCCGTTCTTGAAAAACACATTAATGCTTCGGATGCTGTAGTGTCTGCCCTGGCCACTGAATTGACTGAAACTAAGAATGTAGCTCTCCAAAATAGAATGGCTTTGGACATTATTTTGGCCAGTCAGGGTGGTACTTGTGCTTTGATAGGCGGTGAATGCTGCAGTTATATTTCGGATTCTGGTAACGCTTTGCATGATTTTCATGAATCTAACAAGAAGGGTGTTGAGGATTTACATAAAGAACACGGTTGGAATATGTTAGATTTCTTTGATTCTGCTTTTTCAGGTATTGGTAATATGATCAGGTCCGTCGCTATTATTTTTGTTGTCATTATCATCTGTATTATGTTACTTGGTATTTTGATCAAATGTTTTGGAAAGTGTATTTCGGATGTTCCTATTAATGCTTTAATGTTGACCAACGTAGCTGATGAGCAAAAGCTGGATTCTGTTTTGCTTTCTGATTTTGTTTCCTCTTTTGATGATTTGTTTATTAAGTGATGTTTTATGATTATTTGCTTCGATTACTGTTTGTTTCTTTCTATATCATGTGTTTGATGTCAGTTGAGAAGTGGTGTGGTGGTTATGCAAAGATAGGAAAGCGGTTCTGTTCCTAGCGCAACGAAGAAAACGCTCTTGACTGGGAAAGGATATCAATCTGAGACAGCGGTAAAGGCTGTTCTCCAACTGGGTTCATGTGCTAGTAACCTCTGTCCCTGGCGCTTCAAGGACAAAGAAAACATCGGTCGTTGGAAGTTTCTATATTAATTTGTGCATGATGGACTGTGTTTAGTTTAATTGTGGTTGTTATTTTCAAGATTCTTTTTATTATTGGTTAGTTTCTATTTTTTGCATGATGTCTTTGGGTTCTTAATAGTTATTTTTTATTTTTTTTATTTTTTAATTTTTAATTTTTTATTTTTTATATTTTCTTAGCTGTGATATGTGGGGTTTGTGTTTTTGTTTTGGTTTATGTGATCATTTAGTTTCGGAACACCCTCTGGGTGGTCCGAGGGGGGATGTGTAGTATATTTTTACACATTAATAAGCCTTCTTATGTAACGTATATCTTACACATATATTACACGTATATTTTTATTACTTCATATACTTCATTATAAACGATCTCTGGAAGATTCAATTGGCGCACATGCGCAGTCACACACACACACGCATGCACGCCCCCGAGGGTCTAGGCCAATCAGAGGCCTAGAAGGAAGGCTATAAAACTCTGTGCTCAGGGGGGAGCGGATTCTGTCTCTTGACTACCTTGAATCTCGTTGTGACTGTTTAGTGTGCCTGTAATCTGAAGACCCAACCTTTTTTGAATAAATACTTTTAAAACTTTGGCCAGGAGATTTCACCTCTTCTTTTATCACTGAAACAGAGAAATATTCGACACTAGCTAGCTAGACATTAATAATATCACAGTGAGTACGGGGCAGGCTAGCTAGCTAGACATTAATAATATCACAGTGAGTACGGGGCAGGCTAGCTAGCTAGACATTAATAATATCACAGTGAATACAGGGCAGGCTAGCTAGCTAGACATTAATAATATCACAGTGAGTACAGGGCAGGCTAGCTAGCTAGACATTAATAATATCACAGTGAGTACAGGGCAGGCTAGCTAGCTAGCTAGACATTAATAATATCACAATGAGTATGGGGCAGGCTAGCTTGCTAGACATTAATAATATCACAGTGAGTACAGGGCAGGCTAGCTAGACATTAATAATATCACAGTGAGTACATGGCAGGCTAGCTAGACATTAATAATATCACAGTGAGTACAGGGCAGGCTAGCTAGACATTAATAATATCACTCATAATTATCACAAGCCCATAGACTTTGACAAGTAGCTAACACAGGCTTACCTTGCTTGTGTCATGCGTGTTGGTCCTTCTCATACCGAAGTTACACTGGCCTGACACACTTCTGGCTTCTGGAGCTGTCTCAATTTGATTGTGGCGTCATCATAATGTCCTCTCGATTATGACGTCATCCTGCATGTTTTCTGAACATTCTGATATCAGGAGCTCTGTCATGCCAAATCCTGGCAGGGCCATCAACGATTCAGGAGCGAATTACGTGTGAAATTAGCATGCTAGCAGGTGTTTTCATATAAAATGTTATATATTATAGCTGACTAGTGAGCCTGCATCAACCTTAATGCTATTCAAGTGCAAGAAGATTCCAATTGTCCATTCGTTTTTTTTTGTTTTTGTTTTTTTTTTACCATTTTCTTTCTTTTTTTTAAACAATGATAATAATACAAATAATAATATTAAAAAGCCCAATATCTATTCATCTCTCATTCTGATCATTAAAGCATTAAAGCCCTCGAAAATAATATGATATCATCAAAATATCATGATCAAAATGCAGGGTTCCCACGGGTCCTTGAAGTCCTTGAAAGTTTGTGAAAAATATTTTTGTTTTGTTTTAGAGAGGGAGAGAGAGGGGAATACAATCTAAACTTGTTAACGTAATGTTAGTAAATATGCTACGTTACGCTGTCTGCATGTTTCTCCTGCTATCTGAGTCGCACCACGCACGCGCCTCAAGAACATTCCGGTGCAGGTTAAGTGGCAGCAAGCAGCTGTAGCTATGCCTGGCAAATGTACATTTCAGGATGTGTGGCTCACTAAAGATATTTACAAGCAATGGATTATTAAAGATTCACTAAACCTACATATGGCCCGATGCAAAGCCTGCGCAAATCGATCAAACTTGATGGGCGAAGCTGACTGCGCATGCGCAAGTTCAATGCAGGTACGGGTCCTCCACCAGGTAACATGTAGAAGGGAATAAAACAACCATACTAGTTACTACGGTCAATTAGTTAGATAGATTATACCGTCAGTTATATTGCTGTTAGCTAACGTTACTATCAGTAGGCCTATGTCTTAATCAGTTATCCCACCGAATCCCACCAGTGATGCGCAGCTACATTACCGTTAGTCACCAGTCAGAGTGATGCGCAGCTACATTACCGTTAGTCCAGTCAGAGTGATGCGCAGCTACATTACCGTTAGTCCAGTCAGAGTGATGCGCAGCTACATTACCGTACCAGTCAGAGTGATGCGCAGCTACAATACCGTTAGTCTGCCTCATTTGCGGCAAGAGGACGGTGACTGCGTTTACATGCACATCAGTGCGCACCATAATTCCGATTACGGTCAATATTAGGTTTGTAATATTCCGAATAAGGTGTTTACATGACTCTTGCCCAATCGTAATATTGAGCATATTGGTGCATGTAAACGCAGTCAGTGAAGTTTACATTTCGTGAAATAGTGACAGAAGTTTCATGACTAGTGGAAGGATCTCCCCTAACGTTACTCCCTTTGAGCAGCGCTGTTTCGAGTACAGCTTGACCTACAAATGAAGTTACATTGTTGTTACCATATGTTGCCTGGTTTTATTACAATTACGTTTTTAGTAAAATTGACAGCTCAGTGTGAACAAAAGTAACTGCACTCATTGCATACAGTCGTGTTTTCAGTTTCCAATCTCCTGATATGACAGTTTTAGCTTGGCCCCTAGTGGCTGTCATAGTGCATGCCTTATCAGATTCATGTTGACTGGTGTGAACCTGTGTATAGCTATGGCTTTTTGTTTAAATACAGTAATTTAATGTATTCATTTTGGGGAACCATAGCATGTGGTTATGTACAATACATATCAATTGATATTCCGTTATCATACATTATATATTTATATCAGACATTATATTTAAAAAACAGTATTGTGACTGCATTTCGTCTGTTATGTTTGTATTATAAAATGGGATTGGATGGTTCTGCACTTTTCATTCCAAGTTTGCATTCAAGCCTAGCTTATATATGTGACAGATTACGGCCTCTCAACTTATTGCTTAATTATGACACTTATTATTTTCTTACAGCTACCTCAGTATTGACCTACATGGAAAAGTCATCATCATCTGCATCATCGTCTACACAATCTTCTACAAGTAGTACCACACTGACCACCTCCTTAAAACAGTCCGTCATAACTGGCATTCCCAAAGAGGACACATTGCGGGCTGAGACATTGTGGTGTCTGAATATGATGGACTCTCACTACTCTTTCCAGTCTAGTGAACGCACAGGTGAGTGTCATGGTTTATAAACTGTCACTTGTAACATGAAATTCTTTTTAGGAACATGTTATGTTTGTTTTCATATTTCATATTGTCTCTCTGTGACATAGAATATAATTTGTATTTTGCTATATATAACCAGTACCAGTACAGGTACATTGGAATGCTTGGTCACACACACACACACACACACACACACACACACACACACACACACACACACACACACACACACACAGAGAGACTCCCAGTACTAGTTCCCAGGGTCTGTTGGTTTTTCTCATTTCAAACTGTATCTGTTGCTACATAAAGGCATAAAGTCTATGATAAAACTCTACAAACTTGGATTAAAATGGTCCTCATCAAAATGCACTAGTGGAACTGGGGTGTTAGGAGTCCTGGGAAATCGAGTTCCTTGCTAATGACAGTTGCCTACTGCCATTATTGATGCTTTGTTTCTGCTCTGAAGTCGCAGATATCCAAGAACCCCACTAAGAGAGCTCAGGGAGGGAGGAGCGGCCCCATCCCAACACAAATCAAGAAGGTACAGTAACCACTATGTCCCACAGAGATTGCTGCATGTAAGGTTGTTCCAGACATAGTACATCAGACAGTTTAAGCAACGCTACATAATTTCTACAGCATTTCGCGAGCTAAGAATGATAAGGTTCTATCTCCGTTTAGAATGATAAGGTTCTATCTCCGTTTAGAATGAGAAGGTTCTATCTCCGTTTAGAATGATGAGGTTCTATCTCCGTTTAGAATGATAAGGTTCTATCTCCGTTTAGAATGATAAGGTTCTATCTCCGTTTAGAATGATAAGGTTCTATCTCCGTTTAGAATGATAAGGTTCTATCTCCGTTTAGAATGATAAGGTTCTATCTCCGTTTAGAATGAGAAGGTTCTATCTCCGTTTAGAATGATAAGGTTCTATCTCCGTTTAGAATGATAAGGTTCTATCTCCGTTTAGAATGAGAAGGTTCTATCTCCGTTTAGAATGAGAAGGTTCTATCTCCGTTTAGGGCAGTTCAGAGATATTGAGCGTCAACGTTTTTACATTCCATTATGTTTTGTGAGATGGAACCTTTGTATTTTATTAATTACTAACTCAAAAATGTCAACATTTTAAAAATAACACCACACAGACATTAATAAACACCTAATGGGTCAGATTATGTAAAAAAAACTCAATTTTGACAAAAATGGAGATAGAACCTTATAATTCTAACGTCACCTATTGTTTACACTCCCACGTGTTAGTGATTACAGCAAACCAGTCGTTCTCAGTAGACCGTTGGGCTGCAACGGCAGAAGTCTCGAGACAGGACCATCCAAATACAATATTCAAATGAAAATAAACACATTTATAGGTTATTAATTATGCAGCGTTAGGTTAGGACCATACAGTACATTTGGCTTCATTGAGCTGTCAACATATCCAATTACCGCGACTGAACTCAGTTAAAACGGGAGTTTAACAGTGTTTATTGTCACTTGACAATATTGCCGCTAAATACTATTAATAATAATCATCGAATGAGCAACAGCTAGATAGTTTAAGGCGAGGATGTATCCGTCTCTGTCCCCAAAACCGCAGGGACACAGGTTTCCGTCAAAGCATCCTCTGTCATCATCTGCAGATGTGGATACGAGAGCAGGTAGGCTGATATCCTACTTTTGATAAAATTATACAGTTCTATACAATTATAGAACCTTAAACCACTATTGTTTATAACACAACATATGGGTGAAGTCAGGGCCGGTCCTAGGCATTTAGGTGCCCTAGGCGAGAGTATCATTTGATGCCCCCCCCCCAAAAAAAAATTTGGGGGGGGACGCCACCACCACCACATTAAGCCACCAGTACTGCCTCATCACCACCCACACATTCAACAGTAAAAAAAATATGGACAACAATTCAAGACAAAAATAGACAGTAGGCTGAGACATATTTTCATAGAGACATGAAATTCATAGAGACAAAATTATTGAAATGTAATTTTTGAAATTAAATGTTTTTTGGGGGGGGGCATTTGGCGCCCCCCAGGCATTTGGCGCCCTAGGCGACCGCCTAGTTCGCCTATGCCTAGGACCGGCCCTGGGTGAAGTACTTTTGAATGCATGTGTTCTCTGCAGCAGAACTCCCAGAGCTGAAAGAGAGAGCCAGAGTGCCTTTGACGGACCGATCCAAGATGCAACTTGTCCCACTCCATAATGACCTGATCCCAGATGAACTTCTCGCCACCCTCACCTCAACCATCTGTCGAACATGTCTGTCCAGTTATGATCGGCTGGCACCACCTAGTCTAAGCAAGACCCCTAAAGACTTCAAGGCATGGGAGTGTCATGTCAAATCTTCTGTCACATTCTTTTATGAAGATCCTCACTTGAGAACTTCCCTCATGTCAGTCCAGTATTGTTGTTTATCGGAACGGTTAATCTCCCTGCCACATAGGTCCATGGAATACGACACACTGACGCAGTTTGGCATCATGGAGTAGGCCGCAAGAAATACAAATACCTTCTCGACCAACCAACATCTTTGACCGGAGCTGGCAGGTTTGTCCATTAAGAATCCTTATTGGTGATTGGCATTGCAATGTAGTGTACAGAATGTCTCCTATAGTAAGCCAATGGGATGGGAAAAGTAGATAGCATAGGCTATTGTTTTTTTTTAAAGAACAATATTGACTATCTTGTCTGTGCTTTGTGTGTTTTGTATGCTGTCACAGGGACATCTCTTTTCTGTGTGATGCCAAGGTCTCTAGGGAGCAGATCCCCCTGCCGCCCATGGCTGACAGGGGCACCACACACACACAGGGCCTTCAGAAGGTAAGCAGAGAGAGCCACATACAGAATGATTTCCAATTAATCTTTTTTTTTTAACATGTTTTTAAGGCATTATTGAGATACAGACAGTAGAGATTGTCAGGAAGGATGGGTGAAAGAGAGGGGGGATGACATGCAGGATATGTCAACGGTGAGCAAGACACAAGCCTGATTCTCATTCGAGGAATCACTTGAGGCTTGAATCCCAATCAACAGTTGCCTGAGCGAGGCTTTCCTTTTAATCGCGAATATACTAATCAACTTATGTGGAATACCCCCCTGGTCCTAGCATAGATTTTTGCTTATGATGACTGATGTATACAAGATTCACTTACTTTAGACAAATGTACTTGTTGTAAGTCGCTTTAGATAAAGGCGTGTGCTAAATGTCAAGTGTAATGTAAAGTAGGTGTTGGTTTTACAGCCCCCTGTTACTGTCTCTCCCCAGGACATGAGCCTGTTAGTGTTACTGGTCTCTCCCCAGGACATGAGCCTGTTACTGTTGGTCTCTCCCCAGGAGAGTCTTATGGAGCGTCTGATCCCAGAGGAATACCACATAGTGAAGAACAGAGGGGTGCAGGGACTGGAGTGCTATGACGAGTCAGTGAAGTTGTTTATGTTATTGTTTATTTATATGTTATATTATTATATTATATATGTTTATTTTAATAGGAACAGTATGCAATTAAAACATTGACACGTTGAAATAAAAACTGTCAATTGCATTTCACAATAAACACTTTCACTAGCACTCATTTCCAGTGTTCCTAGATGGGACAACAGTTGATTCTACTTTGTACTGTATATCCCTGTCTTTAATGACACCAGGGGGGTATACCATCAACATTGCTTATAATCCAGGCTTATTTTGATCAATCCCGCAAGATTTATAAAACAAATCCAGCCTCGCGAGACTCAAAATAAGCCTGGATTTTCCATTAGCAACGTTGATGGAATACCCCCCTCTCAATTTGGTTTACCTCTACGTTTTCAGTAAATTCACCGTCGTGCTGGAGGATGATGAGAAGATGCTGAAAGTCTTTCCATCCATGTGAGTGAAAAGTGTAACATTCATGTCAGCACGGGTCTAGAAGTAGAACACTAAATCAATACTATTGGACCTATCTCTCTTAAAACATTATTTGATCTGATCTCAATTAGACTAACCTGGATAAATACATGTTTAATACCAAATAGATCAATATAGGACCTTATTGTATCTGGTAACTGGGCTTGGGGATAGGCCTATGATAAAAAAACAAAGATTCCTCTCGAGCGGTGAGATGTTTGGGATGATGTACTCAACCAGTCCAGTGTGAAATAAAATGTTTTCTCGTTGCATGGAAATGCAGCTTTTGACTTATATTGTACATCTTTGACTGAATTGGGTCATTTGTTTATTCTCATGGCACTTTGTGTTTATAGCGTGTTTAAGCTCCGTAGGCGTCTCACTGCTTGGCTGGTGTGTGTGTAACCTGGTGTGTGTGTGTGTGTGTGTGTGTGTAACCTGGTGTGTGTGTGTGTGCTTGTGTGTGTAACTAGGAGGCCTAGTGGCAGGCTGGAGGCCGTGCAGCTGATGAAGGTGATGGACAAGATGCTGGACAAAGCAGGAGTCAACAACACGGAGGACAGAGAGCTGAGTGGACTCTCACAGGTACACAACCACAGCAAGCAGTAACATACAGTACAGTACAGATTCAGATTCAATCCAATTGTCATTGGCAGAATAGTACAAAGTCAAAGACAAAGACATGCCCTGCTGACATGCCCTCTCTCTCTTCTTCTCCTTACTTTCTTGTCTGTCTTCACTATATCTGTCCAATAAAAAAATATGAGTGGGACTGCCCCACTCAGAAAAAAATAACTGTTTTATAAAAAAAAAGTAAAATGTGTGACCTCCCCCAGATGCGAGGTCTATTGGAGCTGGGACGTGTGGAGCAGAACATCTATAACATTGTGTTCCATGAGCTGATCCGACAGGTCAGTGTGGACTGTGCAGACAGAGGACAGCTCCTAGCCAAGCTCAGGTCAGTACGTACATTATTCTGTGTAGGGTCATACAGTACCAGTCAAAGGTTTGGACACACTTTCCCATTCAATTGCATGGGAAAGTGTGTCCAAACTTTTGACTGGTAGGCCTACTGTATGTGCCATTTTGCTGATGCATTTATCCAAAGCAACTTACATTGCCGCAAAACGTTAAGTTGAAGTGAAATAGCGATAGGATCTAACGCTGGCAGGCAGTGTTTCTCAGGTTTTGATGTGAGTAAAAACATTTCATTGGTCGCTGTTTTCCGAGAGTCTGAGGACAGCTATAGTTGCTCTAATGCAAGCGTCCGTATATATAGGTCCCGGCAGGAATCAAACCCATAACTTAAGTGTTGTCAGTACAAGTTCAAGTTCAAGTTTATTGTCATATGTATTAATACAATGAAATTCTATTAAGTATTTAAGTCGGTGGTTAGTACCACGCTCTACCAACTGAGCACAGAGTCACTGCTGCTGGTGTATTACTGTGTTTTGTGATGTTACTGTGTTATTGTGTTTCTACAGTATTCTGTGTTTTTCAAAGAGGAGAGAGAGAGAGCTTGAGAGTAGTAACGTCATTGTACTGTCATACTGTACACTTCAATGGCTTCCTCCCAGTACAATTAGATTTTGAAACTCCTGTGTGTCGTGAGCTTAGAATGAGAAGGTTCTATCTCCGTCTAGGGTAGTTCAGAGATATTGAGCGTCAAAGTTTTTACATTCCATTATGTTTTGTGAGATGGAACCTTTGTATTTTATGAATTACTAACTCAAAAATGTCAACGTTTAAAAAAATAACACCACACAGGCATTAATACACACCTAATGGATCAGATAATGTAAAAAAGTCAATATTGACAAAAATGGAGATAGAACCTTATAATTCTAACGTCACGGTGTGTTTGCGTTCCTGTGCTCCAGACAGAGGTACGTGGCGCTGTTGACTCGCATCCCCAGACAGTTGAAGGGTCTACACACAGAGACGCTGGCCCAGAGAGCCCTGGACCGCAGACTGACTGAGGAGATCATCTGCTTCAAGAGCTCCATCACCCAGCTCAACACGTGAGCGTCTGTGTGTGTGTGTGTGTGTGTGTGTGTGTGGGGTTGGTGAGTGTGTGGGTAGGGCTGTAGCTAGGGCTTCGGTATTTATTTCATTAAAATGTTCATTAAATGACACTATGAACTCGTTCACTTTTGTGTGTGTCTGAGTGTGTTTGTGTGTGACTGTCTGTCTGTCTGTGTTCATGCTCATCAGAGAGCTGAGTAAGACCAGAGAGCATAAGGAGTACGTCTCCAAGCAGGCTGAGAGGGCGCAGGTGGAGCTGGCCATCACTCTGGAGCAGTCTCACAAGAACTCTGAGTAAGTCGCTGACTGGCCATCATACTGTGGCTACTGTTGGCCACATGAATCTACACACAGAGATTGACGAAGCGTTTCCATAAGTGCATAATGTGCTTTTTCAGAGGAGATAAAACATACAGTTACAGGTCAAATATAATACGTTAATTCAAGGGTTAGGAGAGGAAATACTACTTCTATGAGTTGTAGTGTGTACACGTGCAGTAGAAATAATTGTAACATCAGGATGGAATTATCTAAAAGTTAACTTTTTAAATCATCTCACCCTGCAAAAACTTGCCTCAATTCATTCATTCATTCAATTGTAGGGGAAACACTGACCTGTATGACCTGTATGACCTGTGTGACCTGTGTGACCTGTGTCCCCAGTATGGTGGGGGAGTACCATGACCTGTATGAGATGCAGAGGTGCAGGCTGGAGGGACAGGTGGACAGGCTGTCCGATGAACGCGACCTGTGGAGCAAAGTCACCTACAACCTGGCTCTCAAGGTCTGGCCCTGTCCGTTTTATTAAAAACATTTTTTAAAGGCATTTCTCTTTTATTTGGGGTAGACACAGTAGTGATTGACAGGAAGGATGGTTGAGAGAGAGGAGGGATGACATGCAGGATATGTCGATGGCTGAAATCGAACCAGGGACCTTGTGATGATATGGCGTGTGCCTTAGTGTGTGCGTACACCATTTACATGCCCCTATCCGTTCCTTTTGTGACCAATCTATTTGAAATTGTTCAGTTAGAGCTGCAATAGCTTTCTCATGACAGGGAGACACAGTTATTTTCACCATTATAACAGAGTCTAGGCCTAATCAAATTCATCATCATGGTAGCCCTGTCACTATTCTAATTTGTGGCATTCACAGTTTTGTGCTAAACCCTACAGTAGCTATGTAAAGCACCAACAGCTGAATGTAATACAGGACCTGGTCAACGGAATTCTGTTCTCTGTTGTACTTGTATTTTATTATTATATTGGTTTACAGTGTGAGGAGGGAATGGAGCAGTGTTTAACACCTTTCTTGCCTGTTGAATTGAATTTGTTGATCAAATGTTTTTTTCTGACTTGATGTCTGCTTACTGCATTTCCACCCAGGTGATCAAGTTGAACAACCTACAGCTGGCCAGCAGGCTTCATGTGAGTGAGCAGACCTGGACCAAGACTGCTGAGCACTTCACAGTCTTCCTCACATCCAAGGTAAACACTCCACTTAGGGAAGCAGGTAGCCTAGAGGTCAGAGAGGCCTTGGTCAAGGCACTTAACCCCTAACTGCTCCTGGGTCACCTATCATGGGCTGGCGCTTTGTGTAATAGAGGGGGGTGAGTCTATGTTTATTTTTTTATTATTATTTTCTTTTGTTGATCTATCGAGCTAAACTGGAAGTTAACTAGTGCATTTATGGTCAATTGTCTAACAGCAACCTTCAACACTCCATGTTGTTCTGACCAGTCCACTTCCCCACTTCACTACTAGCCCCCTGCCCAAATTAATTTAGCTCCAATACAACATGAATAACCAATAAACTGTCCCACCCCTGTGGCTGAAGAGGAGACCATGGGGACCCCATAAACCCTCTGAGCCCCCTCAAATTCTCACGCAGCCCCCCAGGGTTCGAGTTATAAGCTGAGCTTTGTGGGGGTCTCCAAAATAACAGTGCGAAATGTTCTCATGCACGCGCGCGAATCATGCCCACACAGCGATGGGACTTACAAGTTTTAATTAGCCATAGGCTACTCATTTCACCACATCAACAGCACCACATGAAACAACAGCTATAAGCGATAGTCACGGGTATCTCGGCCAATATTTTTTTTGTTTTTGCTATACAGTCCACTTTTCCTGTTAGCACGACACATTGCCCACATCTCCATTTCCAGTGACATCGCACCTGACATAAATAATCATGTATGCTCGTCCATGAATTGTGCTTTCATCTAATGTTATGCTACTACGGGAATCAAGTGATTTGACATTATAAATTAATTTGTTTCATCTCTTGTGCAATGTGCTCTACAATCTGGGCACATGAATGATCGGATCGGTGAGCAGGGGCCAACTGTCGCGCCATTCATCTCATTAAGTTTCATAATTGGATTCAGTTTTGTATAAGGCATCCTTTCTTTAGCGACAGTATAGGCTGCCCTGAACGAACTAGTTGTCTCCTTATACATACTGGAGGTGAGTTCTGCTACTTTCTTAGGAAGCACTTGCTTTTGTTTGAGCTCTGCTATTTCAACAGTTTCAACGTTAGGTGTCATAACAGGTGCAGCTGAATTCAAGTTTGGTTTCTTGGATGAAAACCCGAAACTTTCCAGGCTTGTCGACTCGGTCGGCAGCAGTGGCCTTTTTTGGGGCGGCATGATAGCTAGCTACTGAATGTT
The DNA here is from genome assembly GCF_963989245.1 of Nansenia antarctica. NCBI lineage: Eukaryota > Metazoa > Chordata > Actinopteri > Argentiniformes > Microstomatidae > Nansenia > Nansenia antarctica. Next base: position 11,571,503 of record NC_137685.1, on the reverse strand, counting down.
TTCTTCTCAATAATCGTGTTTTCACGTTCGCAAGCTCTCAACGATCATATTCTGCTGTTGCACAATATTCTACTGCGCCCCATAGTGTCTTGGTGGTAAA